>NC_136491.1:4497500-4590000 GCF_053919585.1 Euprymna scolopes
CCCGGAATATTGCTGCAGTTTAATTCAAGTATTTCCCAAAAGACTGCAGATTGTCAAATTGCAGAAAGACTATATTTCTATGAATAAACTAGTTCATTGCATTGCTGTTGTATTTGTGTTGAATTACTGTCCTAAAACTACATTTAAATAACAACTTTCCATTGTGCGGACTTTCTTTTCGCCTCCCCAATTTGAAGTTATATTTTTAAATTGACGTGAACACGAGAACATTTCAATCAAAAATATGAAGAGGTAAAATTATAGAAGAATAAAAGGGCAATAAGTTTGTTCAAGCAGTTATATTAAATTTAAATTAAATTTGCAATTTTTGATCATTACATAGATAGAGCTAGATAGTAAGTTATAAAGATATATATGGAAAGTACGCTACAAAAAATATTCCGTGTTTCATCCACGCTAGGATTCGTCAGGCTTATGAAGTATATATGCACCTTCTATTGAGTTTTTAGTTAGCCAATCAGATTCCTAGATTTTACCGCTCCGTTCCTAATCAGCCAATGCGCAGGCAATGCGCAGGCACTTACAGGACAAAGGCCCAGGTAAGCTTGGGTTAACCCCTTCTTTTGTGTGTGTGTTTTTTTTAGCGAAAACGTAGATATCTAGTGATTTGACCTATTTTAAACCTAGGTGTAGTTAAATGTGTTTTTATTAATATTATATTAGTTTATATATATATATATATATATATATATATATATATATATATATATATATATATATATATATATATATATATGCCTAAGAAATGTAAAAATACCAGCGGTGGTTGACGTTATGTTTTGAGAAAAATAGAAAAACCGAATGAAATTATTAAAATAATCAACGTTTCGTCCTTATTTTAGAGGACATCTTCAGGATAATGAAGTAAAAATGCAAGAAAAGAAAAGGTCGTAGATCGTACGAAAAAGAGAACAGTTTTTGAATCCTACCCATGTCGGGAAGGACAAACATATGTGTGCGTATGGGAAGGTTGGGTTGTTCGATGTCTATATATATGCACTTTTAAAAATGCGTTAAAATAAATATGTACATTTTTTTCCTCCTGTAAACTTATTCATTTTGCTGAAATATTTAAGGAAAAACGGTTAGCCAGGATCTGTTTTGATATTTTATTCTTTGATTATTATTTTCCCTATGCTAGGGGTTAAATGGTAGAAGCCTTTTCTAAATTAAATGAATGATCGTGTTCTACACAATCGCAAAAGCGTGCATGAAATAAGGACGAAACGTTGATTATTTTAATAATTTCATTCGGTTTTTCTATTTTTCTCCAAACATATATATATATATATATATATATATATATATATATATATATATATATATATATATTAACAATAGATTATATATAATTAGCAATAGAAAATAAATAAATAAAATAAACATACATGCATATATATATATATATATATGCATGTATGTTTATTTTATTTATTTATTTTCTATTGTTATTGTTTATTTTAAAATCATTTTGTATCGCTCTCCTAGAGTAAAGTTTATTCTGTACACAGTTGTACCCTATTTCCTTCCTACAGTTTAATAGATGTTGAGGTTCTTAAAAGTATAGGATAGAAACTTTTTCGTGAAGGCATACTCTACATGGATCGCAAGGTCTCTACATGTTTGCTTGTCTTACTATTTCCCATTCGAGTACCGGCGAAGGTTCGCTTTCTTTGAGTTCCCAGTAATTTTTGGCTAGTGTTGTTTTCATTCGGTGTTTTTTTTTATTTTTGAACGTACTTTTGTGGCCGTCAGAATATCGGGTTTTGAAGTCTAAGGATGCCACACCTACGTCATATTTCTTGTTATTCGGGTTTTCCTTCGCAAATATTGTGGTCTGGTAAAATATGCTTTCAGTTAGACATTTATTTTGAAGAGGGCAAAGTGTGTGAGATCTACAGTTGCATTTATCTTATATATATATATATATATATATATATATATATATATATATATATATATATATAGCTGTTTGAAAATTTTCCGGGGGGAGTACAGAATTTTATAATTATTAATGGCTAAATACAGACTAAAAAGCATAATGAATTTAAAAAATAAAAAATGAAAATAAAGGTTAGCTAACCAGGTTCCGTGCCTCACTTATCAAAGCTAAATCGAGGAAAATACGATTTAAAACAAACAAAAAGGGTCATGAATATGGCGGGGGTAGAAAAAAAAACAGAAATAAACGGGTGAAAAATTACATAGAGACTAAATTAAGTCCAAGAAGGTGTTCATTTTGCTTGTAAAGAGAAGGCCTCAAAGACTTAATAAAAAAGTCTCTAAAATTTCCAAATGATAGGGAGAGTGCGACTTACAAAGGATCTTAAACATGTCAGCACTTAAATTCGTGGCCCACGCATGGTTATTCATAAGATGGTCGCAAATCGCAGAACCATACGGATTACTCAGAACATCCGAGGGTGAAAAATTTCCATAACGAATCTGTGAAGGCACATGCTGTTTCAAACGAAAATCTAATATTTGCAATGTTCGCAATATCTATATATATATATATATATATATATATATATATATATATAGATAGATAGATAGATAGATAGATAGATATATAGATATATAATTTTGTGTTCTATAAAGAGTCTTTGCAACAGATTGGTTTCGTTATCAATCTTCAACTAGTAGTAAAAATATATTATCACTGGAATATTTTTGACTGTTTGTGAAACATAAAAATTGTGTTTCTCCATAGAATTATCTGAATAGTTTGCTAAATTAACATTTCAATTAAAAGTCAAATATGAACAGGTAAAATCTCAGAAGAATAAAAGGCCAATCAAATGAGGTCTGGTTTGTTATAACAGTTACAGTAAATTTATATTAAATTTGCAATTTTTAAAAAGTGCAGACTTTTACTTTGCCGCCTATATATATATATATATATATATATATATATATGTATAATTTTGTTCAGAATTTAAAAAAAACGCATGTTTTTCATATAGTCTTTTATATTCTACAAGTAGTGTATGTATAAGACTGGTTTCTTTATCAATCTTCAACTAGTAGTAAATATATGTTATCACTGGTATATTTTTGACTTCTATCCACCGCGCCCCTTCCTATCAGCCATAAACCACTAACCTAGTTCTAAAACAGATCCTTTGTTCGATAAAATGCATGCCCATTGGTTGATAGGAAGGGGCGTAGTGGATACTAGAAAACTGATTGGCTAACTAAAATCCTCAACAGAAGAGGACCATATAAAAACGACAAACAACCAAAAAGTCGCGCATAAGCCTGAAGAGTCCTAGAGTGGATGAAACGCCGAATATTCAGTGTAGCTTAATCGCCATATATATTTTATAAATTACTATATATATATATATTAAGTTATAAAATATATATTGCGATTAAGCTACACTGAATATTCCGCGTTTCATCCACTCTAGGACTCTTCAGGCTTATGCGCGACTTTTTGGTTGTTTGTCGTTTTTATATACGCGCATGAGCCTGAAGAGTCCTAGAGTGGATGAAACGCTGAATATTCAGTGTAGCTTAATCGCAATATATATTTTATAACTTACTAACTAGCTCTACGTATTGAGCACTTTTGAAGTAAATACTTAAAGCTTTACAAATAAATTTATACTTTCGTATACTAATTGCATGTGAGTAAATTAAGTATAATATATATATATATATATATATATATATATATATATATATATTATATGAAGTAAATCACGGTGTAATCAGCAAATACACCTATTTCGGACGCAACTATGGAGATATTCTTTATAAGAGAGGTGCAAGTATCAACACATGTGACACACCTATGTTATAGTAATGTTGCTTATATTTATTGCCACCGAGAACGATCTTGATAACTTGTCCATTTAATACAGATATTATATTAAATTATCCGCAGTAATACCGTCTAAAGTCTATATCTCTAAAACATATGAAACGTTATCGAAACGTTTATCAAAAGAAACGTAGAGCGCTACATTGTTCTATGTGTGGTCGATATTTTCAGAAATGACTATTACGATATCCCTTGTAAAACGGAATGGCGTAAATTCATTCTATTGGGATTAGATAAATCTTAGTATTTTCAAAGTAATGAATTATTGATGCATCTATTTAAACATTAAATATTTTAATAAACAGGAAATTGAAACTTATAGAAGTATACTTTGCGAGTCGGTTCTTCAGTCAGTGTCCTTGAGAAGTTGAATTACAGAGGAAATTTTTCCAACTAAAAATTAATCAAGTTGAACACACGCAATCAAATAAAAAATGGCTGATAAATGTATACAAGAACATATTTGTCAGCGGAACTCAATCCAAAAATATCTGTCGGCCACTCCTCGTTTGTGCACAGGTTAATTTATTTATTGATCAAACAAGTGATGACTCAAATTTCTCACGCGTTTTTATTGCTAATGAACATAATGCATGCGTAGAAAGAGAAAGAGAGAGAGAGAAATAGATAGATAGAAAAATAGATAGAGATGTGAACGCACGCATACTTGAAATCATACCGACTGTGAGCCGCATACATTTCTCTAAAAAAAAAAGCCAGCCAGCGGAAATCACTATTGGTTGAATTGAGCTAAGATGGGTCTATCTGTAATGTGTATCGGTTGAGAGGTATAATACATTTGGAGTTTTATATAAAAATAAAAAGACAAAAAACGAAAGACCAAATGAGTAGAAGTCAAAAATTGTTCAGTTTGTTTTCATGCATTGATGTTCATTAATCATGGTCAGTCTGTAATCATTAAAGGACTGGTGAAGCACACGTGGTATGTGTAATTAGTACTGATTTGTCGTCCACTTCATTCTACTCTCGAAATGCCCAACTTTCTCGTCTCTAAATGTTATCAATATACAATAGTCTCAAGTGTATGCATACTTATCTTTATTGTATCTCTATACCTATCTTCACTCTTATATTCTGCTACATTCTGTCCATTTGTACACACACACACATACGCACACAAAGGGGGAAACACAAGTGTCTGTAGATATTTAATAATTAATCATTTTTATAGTAAATCATTATATATATATATATATATATATATATATATATATATATATATATACATCAAACCTTCAGAAGGTGAGAAAATATATAATTATTTCCACAAGCAGATAAGGTTGCAGCTCACAATAACCATGAAAGCCAACAAACCGGAAATCATAGACTTGAGTTTCGCTATCATTTGAGCTCACCAGTTAGACGCATGCGAACTCCGGATTCGAAAAGTCGAGCCTCTTTCATGCGAGGCAAGCAGTCTACATACTGAGCAAACGCGCTGCACACAAGAAACATCGTATTAACTTAAGTTATTGGGTTATAGTATGAGTTTGCTCTTTTTCAAAACTATATACCGCATGGCACTTAAAAGTAGCCCAATCTCCAATTTTTTCTAATCAATAAACTTACACAACAAGACAAAACACAATCCTTTTTCCAAAAAGATGGCACTACACATCACACGTTTCACATATAACTGACACAAGTTCATGACATGATTATGGAAGAAAGAACAATAAGCAAAGTGTTATGGCAACCACGTTCCCCGGATTGTGCTCATGTGCTTTTTATATTTGGGGGACTTTAAACAACAGGTATATGCTAATAATCCTCACAATCTAGAAAAAAACTAAAGGAAAATATTACCAACGTTATCACGAGAATCATCAGAGAAGATCTAAACAGCATCTGAAACGTTGTTAAACGTTGTTAAACGTGCCCAGAAATGCATAACTATAAACGGAGAGCACTTTTAGCATATTTTATTACACTACAGGTTATTTTAGCAATAAAAAAAATGTTCCTCCCCTCTACTACATTTTCTGAGCTACTTTTAAGTGGGCGGCCCTGTGTGTAGCCATCTACATATATTGTTTCGATGTATCACGGTTTATCAGTGCGGCTAGACTATCAGGCATTCTCTGATTCTCTCTCCTCTGATCTTGAGCGCGTAGTACAGTGGGGCAAGAGGTGGCTGGTCACTTTTAATGCATCCAAAACCAAGCTTCTATCTTTACATGATAAACGCTCGTATCCCCATCTGGCATCAATTGAAATGGATGGATCTCGTCTTGAGGAGGCTCCATGTTTTGACAAGCTCTGGGTTTGACCTTTACTCCTAATCTGAAATGGCCTAAGTACATCAGGTCTGTTGCCAAGGACGCTGGGAAAATGGTGGTATCCTTCTACCGCTCCAGAAGATATCTCACTACTGATGCAATTCTCTATCTGTTTAAAAGCCAAGTACGTCCAATGATGGAGTACTGCTGCCACATATGGACAGGAGCTGCTAAAAAAAGCCTATCCTGCCTTGACAGAGTACAAACTAGACTTTGTGGTTTAATGGGGGATCTCCTTTTCTCTTCCCTGCAGCCCCTCTCCCACAGAAGAGACGTTGCGAGCCTGTCTTTGTGTTATTGTTATTTCCATGGCAAGTGCTCGTTTGAGCTCCAATCTCTCGTCCCCCTTCGCCAATCTTTCACGAGAAACACCCGTCTGGCTGAAACTACTGTCTATATTTCCCCACTCTTTATCTGTGCCTAAATCCAAACGTAGATTCCATGAGTAGAACTTCTTTCTCAGAAGTGCACGACTGTGGAACTTTCTTCCGTTTGCCTGTTTCCCACCTGACTACAACTTGGATGTCTTCAAGTCAAACATAAACAACTTCCTGACAAACCGCCCCCTTAAGTAAGACACTCTATAAAATCTCCAATACCAATGATTACTACAATACTATCTCATTGATTACTGTACACGCAATAACCCTTATCCCTGAATGGCCCCGGGCCTTGATAAGTGGTGACCCCCGTGTAGAAAAAAGGTAGGGATTGAACATGTAATAGTTTAATCGGCAGTTCTAACCTCCTTCCTATGGGATCGCTGCTCGCAAACGGTCTCATCAAATGTCCATTTGAATAGAAACTTGCCTAACGTTTTTACAGTGCTCGAGCTGCTTGTTCATTTATGAATAAACCAACTGCGAACGTCGCACTAATTACCAAAGACTATATCTTGAACAAAACAACTTATCAAGATAAGAACGCCATTAAGAAAAGCAAACAAAAAATAAAATGGAGATAAGGAATAAAAGCTTTATATACAAAGTTTTATCATTAAAAAATAAGGAAAACTTAAGGGGAACATAAAGAAAAAACATTTTAGACCATGGCATGTCGAAATTAAATGTCTCTTACGAGAAGAAGAGTCAAGCCAGAATTATACAAGATGCAAGAATAGAAGAAAAAAATGCCTTTATAACATGAAATGAAAATGAAGGAACAGAATTAAATGATAAATAATAATAATAATAATAATAATAATAATAAAAGTGAGTACAGCATATAAGTATGAATCGTAAGGGTATAAGGGTATATATATATATATATATATATATATATATATATATATATATATATATATTACATATCCTATATTTTTCCATTCTTTATTTGGCAATTTATAACTATAATAAATTGCGGTTTCACTTAATGCCTTAACTAGCAAAGCCTAGCATTACTACAAATATAAAATACGCTATTTATCGAATAATGGCGTACGCCATCTTGGAAGTAAGTGTAGAACTGTTCGAAAATTTATTGTTTAATTTGTATAACAGATTAGAGCAACTTATCAAATTGATTGAATTAAAGTAAACTGAAACTCAAGGGAGCGTTCATTATTTTCTTGTTGAATCAGTATTAAATGACTAATAATAAAACGAAATTATAAAATGAAATAATGATGGACAGGTGTAAGAATTAAAACCCATGAAATATTTGGTAACGCTGTAAACTTAGGTAGAATGAGGAAATAACAATAAGTACTACCGCATCCAACGATGACTGGTTTAGAAGAGTATTTCCTCGGAATTGTTATAGGAATCCAGGATATTGGATGATTACTCCTCATCTTTTCTAAGTTTTTTTCACGACGTTTCAGCCAACTATTTATCTGGTCTTCGTCAGGTGGTAACCGTGACGGGATAGGAACTCTGAATCTCCTGACTGCATCCACTGTCATTACTGCCTTCCGTAGTTGTTTTCATCTCACCACGTTTGGACCAAGGAAGCCTCTGGTCGGCTTTGGGTAGGATTGAAACCGCTATCTTCAGACAATTCTCACCTGGAACGACAAAGGCTTACTTGGCCAAAAACGTGGTTAGACGACAACTACGGAAGGAAATAATCGCGGTCAATGCAGTCTGGTGATTCAGAGTTCCGATGCCGTCACGTTTACGACCTGACGAAGGCCGGAACTGTTTAACTTTGAAATTCTCTTCAGTTTTCCTGCACCCCACACTGTGCTGAGATGCAGAAATTCAAATGTAAGATGAACAGACATCTTGCTGCAAAAATCCCTACATGCTACCCCTACATATTTACAAGCTTTTCTTCTTTCTCTCAATATCGTTACCTCTCTCCTTCTCTCTCTCTTGATATATATATATATAAATATATATATATATATACATATATATATATATATATATATATATATATATAGTCGAGGAAAATTCGTGAAACCCTTTAAAACTTTTTAAAAATAATTGTTCCTCCTTAGAAATTTACTTCTCAGTAAGTCAAGAAAGTTCATTCTTCTTATAATTGTTATATATATATATATATATGGTCTATCTATCTATCTATCTATCTATATATATATATATATGTATGTATATATGATCTATATATGATATATCTATATATATATATATATATATATATATATATATATATATATATATATATATGATCTTCTTTATAGTATTCCGAATTTTATTGGGTTTATATAATTGAAAATTCGTCATCTCATTTTGTTTATATATATATATATATATATATATATATATATATATATATATATATATATAGATAAATATATATATATATATATATATATATATATATATATATATATATATATATATATATAAAAGAAAAGTGAGAAAGAAGGTGTGAGAGGGAGAGGGGGACAGACAGACAGACAGAGACCGGAAGAGGTGCACGTGTTCAGTATTTAATTCTATATTTTTTATTTAAATATTTCCTGACAGTTTTCTCTATTGATGTCTTCTTTATTCAACTTATTCTGTTTCTCTTATCGATTTTATCGATTCACTGAATTATTTTCACCCTTTTCTTCCTTAACGACCTGAATTGCGATTTAGAGCACTCAGATGACCTAGATTCTAAAAATAAACACAATGCTGAACAAACTGTTCATTCGCGAAATGTACGTCAGCAATACGGGGATAATGCAGAAGCACACACGCACCTTCGCACGTTGTATCTCTTACTTTATATCTCATGATAAATGTCTGCTTACTTTTTCTTTCTTTCTCCCATCCTTTTTACTCTTTTCCCGCTCTCTTCGCCTTTCTCTCTGTATATGTATGTATGTATGTATGTATGTATGTATGTATATATATATATATATATATATATATATATATATTGATTTAGTGTGTATGTGCGTAGAAGTTTAAAGTCTGTTTAGCTGTATAAAAGTGTTCTAGTACAGCTAAAGGCATGCATATTTATCATATAGAACTTTGGTATATCCGTATATATATATATATATATATATATATATATATATATATATATATATATATATATATATACAGTGAGGATCATATTTATTGGCACGGTAAAATAAAAGTTAAATTTTGTCTAATAAATTCTAAAAAAGGGATTAAATTAAAGAAAATAACAAAGTATATTATGTATTTTTAACTGGCCTTTCCGATGCAGCAATCGGATTTTAGAAAAAATAAATAACAAAGGAACAACAAACATAATTGCAAAAAACCCTTGCTCAAAATTATTGGCACGGCTTTGTTTTTCTTTTAGTATCAGTATAATATCAATCAATTTCCGGTTTACGTGCTTTCTGAACTTTTTTATAGCCATATTATGTATGTTTAACGCTAATTCAGTGAATAATTTTTTTCAGATAATTTTTAGATAGCGATTTATTTAAACTATTATAAGTGACTAAATTATAATTTTCAATCGCCATGGTTAAAACTAAGGAACACAGCGAAGACGTCAGGAAGCTTGTTGTAGCACGCCATACCAATGGGGAGGGCTGTGATAAGATTTCAAAGAAGCTAAACCTTCCCAAATCCACTGTTAGAGCCATAATAAACAAGTTCAAATCGCAAGGCCACGTTATGAGTTTAGAGGGTAGAGGGAGAAAAAGGATTCTTTCCCCAAGAGATGAACGGAAAATTGTTCGACAAGTAAAACAAAACCCAAGGATCTCTGTTGGGGAGATTGTTGATGAACAGAGCACCTCTGGAGTGAATGTATCTCGACATACAGTTGTAGAGTTTTGAAGAGAGCTGGTTTAAAAGCATGTCGTCCGAGAAAGACTCCCTTATTGAAGCCTATGCACCTGAAAGCAAGGCTAGCCTTTGCAAAACGTCATATTGATAAAGATGTTGCATTCTGGAAACGTGTTCTATGGACTGACGAAACGAAAATAGAGTTATTTGGCCATAATAAAGTGTCTTGTATTTACAGAAAATCTGGCGAAGCTTTCCTGCCTAAGAACACCATACCCACAGTGGAGCACGGTGGAGGCAGTTTTATGTTTTGGGGATCCTTTGCTGCCTCTGGACCAGGGCGACTTGTTAAGGTCACAGGTAGCATAAAAAAGGAAGATTATGTTAAAATAATGGATGAAAACCTGAAAGACTCTGCTAAAGAGCTCTCACTTGGTCGTCGTTGGTGGTTCATGCAAGATAATGACCCAAAGCATTCGGCTAAACTGACTAAGAAATGGCTTGAGGACAATCATATTAATGTTTTGGAGTGGGCATCACAAAACCCAGACCTTAATCCAATTGAAAATTTATGGAGAACATTAAAATTGAGGGTAATGCAAAGGAAACCTAAGAATCTTATTCAATTGGAGGATTATTGTCAGACAGAGTGGGCTAAAATTACTACTGAAGAGTGCAACAACTTGGTTGTAAACTATGAAAAGCGACTGAGGAAGGTAATCAAGGCCAAAGGCTATACAATTGATTATTAAACAAAGCCGTGCCAATAATTTTTAACAAGGGTTTTTTGCAATTATGTTTGTTGTTCCTTTGTTAGTTATTTTTTCTAAAATCCGATTGCTGCATCGGAAAGGCCAGTTAAAAATACATAATATACTTTGTTATTTTCTTTAATTTAATCCCTTTTTTAGAATTTATTAGACAAAATTTAACTTTTATTTTACCGTGCCAATAAATATGATAATCACTGTATATATATATATATATATATATATATATATATATATATATATATATATATATATGAGAGAGAGGGCATATATATATGTGAGAGAGAGAGGGAAAGAGAGAGAATGAGAAACTTTGAGAGAACGAGGGAGAGGATGAATGAAAGATAAAAAAATACAGAAATAAAGGTAAATGCACATCTCATCTTTAATGTAAGACTTCTAAATGAAATGATACAATTAAGACAAAACGTTCATGAACATATGATTTGGTTTCTTTAATTTCTATCACTATATCTCATCGAAATTCTATTTCCAGTATTCTCATAATTTATATATATGTTTATATATATATATATATATAAATATATATATATATATATATATATATATATATATGTAAATTAAAACATACCTGATTGAACACGACGGAGTTATTCTTTTTTCGCCAATCTGATGCACCACACAAGTCCACTTCACAGACTGTAATGGAGAAAATATACATTCAAATAGACGGCGTCTAAATGCGCTCACCTCTAGGCCCAACATTCGCAGAATACTATATGACCCATATCGAACAGAAAATTTCCAAGATCCAACAAAATTAACCTACTATCTCTGCCCGATATGTTGAAGGCATATTCCGCTTAACCGAATCGATACAAGCCATCGAAAAACTCAATCTACACCTAGCAACATATTTCGTCCCCAAATTCACCTTCAAACCAAACATAAATAACAAAATACCATTTATCGACGCATTAATATATTCAAGCGATCCAAAAAAATACACAACATATAAAAACCTACCAACAATAACGCAATACTCCTTAATTACAAAGAGTGAATGCACAGAAAAATATAAAACTGCCCTTATAAAAAAAGTGAGTCGCCACGCATATATTATAGCATCAACTAAAATATTTTACCTAACAAACATAAAACAATATATATATATATATATATATATATATATATATATATATACATATATTACTAGCAAAAGTACTCGTCGTTGACTGGGTTCAAAAGCAGCCTACAGAAAATGGACTTTGATTCATGAAAGTATGATAGGTTATGAAAAGCAAGGGTTGTAAATTTTGGGTTGAATATTCTGTGGATCTATATTAAAAAAAAAAAACTTGTTAAACTTTGTGACATATTTCCATTCTAAGGAGGTCAGCTGCGAACGAACACCCCGTAATTTTATTATACCATATTTCTTGAAACTGAAACATAATTATCAAAGTATACTTATACAGATAGATATGAAAAGTCTTTATTAAAGTTTGTGCCTATTTCCATTCTATGGAGACCATGCGCGAACGCCGACCCTCAATTTTATTATACCATCCCTATTAAAGTTAAAACATACTTATCAAAGTATTCTTATGTACATCTATATCAAAAACACTTGTAAACCTTTTTTAAAATTTTAAAATCTTTTATTTCCATACTTTGTGGACCAAGCGCGAACACAGACCCCACAATTTTAATGAACCACCGTTCTGACTGATCAAACATACCCTTTTCTATTTCTCGATACATCTTCTATCATTATATGTAATCAGTTTTTTTAAAAAATAATCAACTATATAGGAGCCTATTCGTTACCAGACAGACACACACGCAGACATTCAGCTTTATATTCTCTCTCTCTTTATATATATATATATATATATATATATATATATATATATATATATATATAGATATATATATATATATAGATAGATATTATGTATATATATTGTATATGTAATATATTATATATATATATTATATATATATACATATGTATATATATATATATTATATATATGCATATATATATGTATATATACTAGTAGAGAGACCCAATGATGCCCTGAATTGATGTATAATTGACGAATCTTTTCACACTTCCGTTATTGTCGTCAAAATCGATAAAATGGCCAATTTCTTAATCAAATTTTTCATGACAAACCCTGGTGGACCGGGATGAAGCTTCACACACCTTCCTTCAGTTTCTTAGTTCATAATATATTTCTACATTGCACTGTAAAAAATTTGATTAACCGCGTATACAATATAGCATCAACTCGACAAATATTTTATAAAGAGCTTACAAAAATAAAACAAACCACATTAAAAAAAAACTTTCCCAATAAAATCGTTGATAAACACTTAAAACTCTATCTAAACTGCCTCTACAATGAAAACATAAACTCTAACCGTAACAAAAATGACAGCATCAAATTATGCTATAAACAACAATTGCACACTAACTATAAAATAGATGAAAAAATAATAACACACCTAATTAAAAGATACACCAGACCCGCCGACCAAAACAAAAATATCAAATTTATAATATATTATACCAAATTTAAAACTTCTAATTTAACAATTAAAAACAATAATAACACTAACACCACACTAAACCAAACTAATGCAGATAATTTACCGCTGATTTTATACAAAGTTTTTATATATAATGGCTGTAATTAAAGATTAAAATGTAAAAGTTAAGAATAATGATTTGTTTCTGCTTTTTTTTTTACACGGTGGTCACCACTTATCAAGGCCCGGAAGCCACTGAGCGATAAGGGTTATTGCAAGTACAGTACGTTAGTGTGGAGATTTGATGAAGTGTTTACTTAAGGGGGCAGTTCATTACGAATTTGTTTACATTGGACTTGAAGACATCAAAGTTGTAGTCAGGGGGAAGCAGGCAGACGGAACAGAGTTCCACATGCGTGCAGTTCTAAGAAAGAAGCTTTGTTCATGGAATCCACGTTTTGATTTAGGCACAGATAAAGAGTGGGGGAAACTTTTCACAGTGGATTCAGCTAGACGGGTGTTTTTCGTGAAAGATTGGCGATGGGGGATCAGAGATTGGAGTTCAGACGAGCACCTGTCATGGAAATAACGATAAAACAAGGATAGGCTCGCAACGTCTCTTCTGTGGGAGAGAGGTTGCAGGGTAGAGAAAAGGGCACCCCCCCACGAAGCCACGAAGTCTATTTTGTACTTTGTCACGGCAGGATAGGCTGTTTTTAGCAGCTCCTGCCCAGATATGGCAGCAGTATTCCATCCTTGGACATACTTGGCTTTTATATAGATAGAGAACATAAACATTCATTTTGAATGCGCCCCTGTTAGATGAAGAGATCAATTGCGAATTTTATGATCAGGACTTTTTTCTGTGCTAATACAACTTCTGAGCAGCACTTTTGATATTGGCTTGTCTAAAGTGTAAACTTAGGTCAAAATCGCGTGTTCCTTCTTTCAGGTAATCGTTCGATTATCGAAGAAATTCCAATAGAAAGCCTGTCAATCGACACTAGCAGAAACAATATTACATTTGTTTAACGTTTAAGAAAAATCTACTCAGTCGTTTAGGACTCTATATGGAACGAACTAAAACACACAGAAAAAAAGTTCATTTTATATTATAAAACCAGGACCAGCACGCACTCTCACAATGTGCCTAATTCCCTGAATCTAATCTGAGATCTAACGGTACATGCTCCGACGAACTGCAAACACTTGTACCCCCTCGACGTAAATACCCCCGACAAACCCAAGCAGCTAAATCACACCCCTACACAGTAGAGATCCCTAGATGTAAGAGAGCCTTCTACTCCAGTAGTTTCTTCCCCAGAACCGCTAGACTTTGGAATTCCCTTCCTGGTTCCTGCTTTCCAACTGTACTGACATGCAGAAGTTAAAGTGTAAGGTGAAGCGACATCTTGCTGCCCAACTTCCCACACAGTACCCCAGTAGATTATGTCCCTGATCGTAGCCCCTTTAAATAAAAGTGGCAATGTGCCTTGTTGGGGATGAAAATGTAATAAAAAAAAATCCTGACAATGTAGAACCGTCCATTTCTATGCATTAGAACATTATTGCCAAAGCGTGTTACAAATTATACGCCAGTCCTGATATATTTATAGATTTCGAAAATTTGATAGACCAGCTTGTAAAATTAGCGTAGAGTTTAAAGAAGGTTCAATTGGGCAAGTTCAATTTGCTTGATATTTAATATGCTCTATGATTAAATCCTTCATTAAGCAGAATGTGGCCAAGTCAAATCGGGCAACGTTAGGTACTTTATACGCGAGCAAAAGTGATAAGTTATATGTAACCTCGAAATGAAAAAAAAAATTAGGCACAAGCTATCCTAAATGATAGATAAAACAGCGTATATTTGCAGCAAAAACTATAGAGGCATACTAGATTCAGAATAGCAACTTCAATACCTACAACGATAGATTTCTGGGTAGGCGCTTAGTAATAAAGCTGTAGTTTATCAACCAAAGCCTAAAAAGGGTATACTTCGGCAAAAAAAAAACATACCACAGCGTTGGTCTACAGGGTGAACAGAAAGTCCTTGGACCAATTCAAAAGTGGTTTGTTAATAGAAAATTACAAAAATATAAATTAAACATGAATGAAAATTATAAGTTAGGAAACCAAGAATAAATTCAAATTATTTATTTTCAATGTGATGTCCCTTCCTTTCGATTAGACGTGCAATTCTCTGTCTGAAGTTACCAACCGAGGCACGCAGCTTTTCCTGAGGTATTTTAGCCCATTCACTCAGAAGAAATGTCTTCAAAGCATCAACACTTGGATGAGCAACAGAAAAGACCTTTGCCTCCAACAAAGACCACACAGAAAAATCTATGGGATTCAAATCAGGCGATGCAGGAGGCCACATCTCCTTACTCCAGAATCTTGGAAAATGACGTTGGTACCAGTCCTAATTTTTTCTGGAGGTGTGGGATGGTGCTCCATCTTGTTGGAAGGTGAAAGGCTGATCTTTGAAGTGTTTCTTCATCTCTTCAAATGCTGGAACCAAAATATCGTTAATGTAGCGATCTGTGTTGATGTTAACCCCCTGCTCCATGAAAATCAGAGGCGACTTCCAAGATTTGGAGACTGCAGCCCACACCATGAGGGAAGACGGCTTTTGTCGGCGGAAAACTATTCTCACGGAGTCATCACTGTCTGCTGAAGATTTTGCGTAAATTTTGTCGTTCTTGTTAACAGTCGCTTCAATTGTGAAGAGTTTTTCATCGGAAAAAACGATCTCTCGCTCTGCCGTGCCAGCCTTCAATTCTCCAAGAAGAAGCTTTGCTCTTTCAAGTCTCTTGTGCTTTTGGGCAGGTGTGAGGTACTGTCTCTTTCTCATCTTGTAGGGGGACAACTGGAGATCGTTTTTTTTACGATTGTTCTCATCGAGGTCACGCTCACATTCATGTCTTTAGCCATTTGACTTGCAGATCTCTTCGGGTTCCACCTTACCCTCTCTCGGACAGCTTTAATCACCTTCTTTGTTCGAGCAGTGCGAGGTCTTCCACTCCTAGGACGGTCATCACATGTACCAAGTTCCTTAAATCTGTTCACAACATGGTACACGGTGGATTTAGCCACTTTCAAGAGCTTAATAATCTCTGAGTTTGTCCTTTCCGCGCAATGAAGTTGAATTATGGCCTCTTGTTTGCTCATTTTTCTGAAAGTTTAAACAAAATCATTTTAATATTTTTGTTGAAAATAATTAGATCAATAGTAAGACTAAATACTTTATTCGAAAAGAGAAAAAGTGATTTTAACAATATTTAATTTTAAAACTAAAAATGGTCCAAGGATTTTCTGTTCACCCTGTATTATCCAGAAGACACTAAGCGGGACTGCCTATGGTTACCACAAGAAGTAAATGACTTCGCCATTAGTATCAGAAATACTCGAGTACTCTCGAAACTCACGAACAATTGGCTATACACACACACACACACACACACACACACACATATATATATATATATATATATATATACTCGGGTTTTTTGTTATTCAAAAGTAATAAACTAATGAATTCAACGAGGTTGTTAGATAGTGCTCAATAAAAAAGAGCTAATAATACTTATTTATTGTTAAATAAACATGTTTACATCCCGCTGCTACAAATAGCCATTTGTTTCAATCAAACAACAGATATCATCAGGTAGCGACTTGACTATTCAAAAGTTCAATGAATAATTCATTGAACTTTTGAATAGTCAAGTCGCTGCCTGATGATATCTGTTGTTTGATTGAAACAAATGGCTGTTTGTAGCTGCGGGATGTAAACATGTTTATTTAACAATAAATAAGTATATATATATATATATATATATATATATATATATATATATATATATACATGTAAAGTTGTCAATGCGAGAAGAATTCCACAACAAATATATAACTTGCAGCACATGCGTTGCAGGAAAGTGGTGAAAGCGGTCATAAACATGCCCACCGAAGGAAAATGAACCGAAAACCCAAACGAAAAAGTAAAGTAACCCACGGACACAAAACACCAAACATGGCTCCAAAACAGTTTCTTTTATCAAGAATATAAAAGCTATACCGATAGAAGCACTCATCGACACTGAATCGGGGATTTTGTTATTTAAAAAACGTGTTTTTCTAGAGTTCAAAAACGGCAAAAATAAAACTAATCATAAATAAAATAATAATAATCCTACAGTTACTTAAAAACAGACAATAGATATTAAAACACCCTTTAAGACAGGAAATATAAAATATTCGTTGAGGCAATAGATCACTCTAGACTTGATATTTGACTTGGGAATGTTAAAAAACAACGAACTATGCAACCATTCACTCTAACCAATTACAGCCAATAAATATGGATATATTTCTTGGTAATATTGCAATTGCTTAAGTGCGTACAAAGAAGAAATTGAAGTTGCCATCATGCTCTCTTCTTAAACTGTTAGATATGTTTCTAAACAAAGAGCAAAAAAAAAAATAAATCATCCCATTAGTATTGAACCACAGTCCAAAAAGGGAAACATTTTTTCCATAGCATTATAAGGGGCATGACGTACTCTAAATGATTAATCCCCTCTCACAAAACGAATCGCCCTCAAGTTTGCATAGAATTTTTTGAGGAAAAAAAACGCTGAATTGAACGATTCCCGAAATTACACACCACTAAAAGCAGGGGAGAGATTATGTTTTTTTTTGGGGGGGGGCGTTAAAAACTCGTGCAAGAGTGTACTGGGAGATGTGGGAAACATCATAGGCTAAACACAGTACAGGTTGAGAATATTAAAACGAGCGAAAAAAATGTAAAGAAATTTATTTCAAGTTTTCGCTAATAATAACATTGAAAGGAAAATGACAGTTACTAAAATCCAATGTGCAACGAATTTTAATTATATTTTTACACGAGAGAACGAGAGAGGGATGAGATAAAAAATTAAAGTAAGAAAGTAAATGACTCATGATGGAAGAAAATGAGGAGTGCCGAAGATAAGGTTGCGTTCTATAAAATATCATCAATAATATTTTTCTCTTACTCCTTTTGATATGTATTCTTATTTCTTTCTCCCTTCTGTGAAACGAGACAAAAAAATCCTCGCCATTTCTGTCTATCGTTTTCCTCCTTTTTTTCTCTCGTTTTATCACCGCAAGGGAGAATACTTGTTGCGATTTTATTTTCGTACATGACAACTTCATCCGGACTTTATATAAGTTCCTTCATAATATTTTTTCTTTAGCTAAAAATGTGGTTGATCCTGCATATAATAAAAGTATCCAATTTTTTGCTAATGCTCTTAGGAGAGATAATTAAATATCTAAATAATTAATTACGGTGAAAACAAGTAAAATAACTAGATAAACCCTTTCATTGGTAGCTTCCAAACAGTCACCAAGATGCAAACGCACTAACTTACACTCCTACAAGCGGCGATAGTAACTTATAACATGTGTGACAGCTTATTTGTCTTATATATATATATATATATATATATATATATATATATGTGTGTGTGTACATATATACATTTATATATAGACATATACACATATGCAGATATATACATATAATATATATGATGATTGCAGCATCTTGTCAGACGAGTTCCACTCCCTCACGCACTGAAAGTTCATGAGCCGAATATGACCTTAGTCCTGCGGAAAAATTCACAGGCTCAAGCAGGCATGACACTGAAGACTGTCACTAGTATACATACATATATATACGTGCACGCATACATACATATATACACATACATACGCATACACAGATACATATAACACACATATATGCATACATATACGCACTACATAATACACATACATACGCATACATATACATACATAAACATACACAAGACGGTCAATGGCATACATATATATAAATGCAAATATACATATATACATATGTTATATTTGTGGATTCATTATTATTATTATTATTATTATTATTGTTATGTTATTTGTTATTGTTATTGTTCGTTGTTAAGACTTATTAAAACAGAGTCTTCGAGTCTTAGAGTCTTATTAAGAGAGAGTTTTATTAAGAGGTATGTTGTTGCGTTCTGTGTTCGTGTTATGACGAGATTCATATATATATATATATATATATATATATATATAAAATGTTCATACTTAGAAGTGTAGAAGCTCTTTGAGTGTTGAGAAATTTTGTATGTAAAGACATTTTAAAACACATGATATCTTGTGTATACATATAATGACAATTTTCACTTTACCTTTTGGTAGAATTACAACACAAAGACGACGTTTATAAAAAAAAACATGATGGGTTTATTTCCATGGACCGGCCGGTGGCTTTGCTTTCAGGAATTCAAAGTTTCACATTCTATGTTTCAAAGGTGACCGTCTCACTTCTAGACGTTCGACTCCCAACTCCAGACTATCGTCTGTCGTCCTCAGACTCCCTCTGACTCTCTCTCTCTCAGACTCTCTTGCTTAACTCTAAAGTTTCTAGCTATATCGAGAACTTCCCATTTTCCATGACGTCATACACATGTCAAAACAGGTGTCTTCTTTCACGTGTTCTGGAAATGCGTGTCCAAAACTATTTCCTTTGTTTACAAAAGGAATTTTAACCTATATTCCCAGTAACCTATATTTTCAATATGTTAAAAACATGTTTATTAAATTATCTTATAGTTGCATTCCTCAATTGTTTTTCATAACAGAATTGACAATGCACATTCTTTTCTTAAAACTACTTTATCTCTAAGCTAAACAATGGTTTGTTTTTACATTCCATTTGCTAATTCTCTCCCGTAATCTATTTCTAAACCTAAATTACGAGGTTCGAATTTCATCTATTCTATTCCATTTTCATTTTAACTAAATCTCTCTATTTTTATACTTACATGAAAAGGGGGCAGCCCTTATCATGTAACACATATACACGCATACATACCTGTAAACATACACACATATATACATATATGCATACACAATGCATAATACACATACATACATATATACACACATATACAAATACATACGCATATACATATACACATATGTACACATATGTACATATGTATATCTACATACATTTACCTACCTATATATACACATGCATAAATATGCACTCGTACACGGACATGCACATACATATATACACATATACATGCATGCATATACATACGTACACACATGCATATATACACATACCCACACATTCATATATACACATACATACAAACAATATATATATATACGTATATACATACACCCACAAACATATATATACACATCCACATATACATACACATGCACATAGATATACACACATATCCATGCACTTGTACATAAAAATACATACACCTATACACACATATATACATATAATGATTGCAGATCAATTATTACATGCGTCCAGCATTTCAGGCCTACACGCGTCATAACTTTTCCATCGCCACAGGACCATTTTTTATAGACAAATGGCTGATGGAGTATCTATACACAGATGATGTTACAGAGTGTTAGCTTTATACGACAGCTAAATATTTCTCTCTGTTCAAAATGTTGACATCCAGCAATAAGCAAGCGCAAGATAGCCAGCAACAAGATAAACTGCAGACCAGCTTAATGCGGGTACTGGTCTCCCGCTTTATGTTTTGTTTTTGTTTTTTAAATCAGAGATTTGCCTCTCCTAGAGAGAATGCCTTCACCACGGCTTACGGGAGCCTTCTCCACCTCAACATACACATGGAAATAAGCGCATGCGTACATACAGATGTACGCCAACATACGTATGCATGTGTATACACAGGCAACCATAATCGCACATGGATACATATGCATATACGCACATGGATACATATGCATATACGTACGTACACACACATATACATGTAAAATACATATGAGGGAACATCCAAAAGTCATAAATAGTAATACACATATACATATATACATAAACATATATACATAAACATTATATATATATATATATATATATATATATATATATATATATATATATATATATATATACACACAAGTAGTAAGATGACATATCTAATAAAAATGCCTACACGGTATCTGTTTCATTCATATATGGGTTCCTCAGGCTAAAATGCATATGATTCCTATTACGAGAAAAGTAATGAATATGATTGAATAAATTAAACACCACATATATACATATCAAAACACCTCATCATCATCCATCATCATGTGCTGTCCTTCGTGTCCGAAGATGACTTCCTGTGAACCATCATTCTCCACTTGTCACAGTCGCGACTGAGGGTCTGCCAGCTTCCAGTAGGGATCAACCTGTCCTTTAGATTTCGTTTGACGGTGTCACGAAACCTGAGCTTAAGTCTGCCTATGCCTCGTACGCCATCCTCCAGTTGTGAAAACAGTATCTGTTTTGGTAGTCGGGAATTCTCCATTCTGTTTACGTGCCCGGCCCATCTCAGGTTTTTTCCGGAGGAGCAGGTCATATATGCTTTGGAGGTTGGCTTGTGATAGGATCTCCCTGTTGCTGACAAAGTAACCACTTGACATTTAAAATCTGCCGGAGGTCTCTTATCATATAAGTGTTGAGCTTGCGGGTAACCAGTTTGTACACTGGCCAAGTTTCTGCACCGTATAAGAGTGACGAGAGGACGATGGCGCGGTACACCAAGTATTTAGTTCTGAAAGTCAGATCTTTATTTTGCCAGACCTTCTGTTTGAGTTTTCTATAGGATATGGAAGCGTTAGCCATTCTTGTAGATATATCCTCGTCCATTTTGTTGTTGTTCATGACCGTGGTCCCTAGGTATTTGCTGACATTGTAAAGCCCCTGGTCTTGAATCGCAATTGGCTGGCGATCCAGGGCATTGTTGGTACATCATTTCGGTTTTCTTGATGTTAATCTTCAATCCGAAGGACTTGGTTGATCCCACGAAGCGAGTTATTATGTTCTGAGCATCCTCGTGACTATGCGCTACAAATGCGGTGTCATCAGCAAACATGAGCTCCCGTACGAGTATCTTTGTTGTTCTATTTGCGGATTTGTATGCATTGACATTGAAAGGTCTGCTCCCGGCCTATATCGTATAAGCACAACTGACAGGTAGACTGAGAAGAGGGTTGGAGCGAGGATGCACGTCGAACGGATCGGAGAGCTCGCCCTTCAGCTTAACTGTGGCTTTCATGCCTGAATGAAGGGCTCTGACAAGGCTGGTGAAGTGTGAGGGAAAGCCAAGCTTCAGCAAGACTTTCCAAAGAGTGATTCGATCCACCGTGTCGAAAGCCTTCGTAAAATCCACAAAGATCATGTACAACCCCATATTTTGCTCCACACACTTTTCCTGGATCTGTTTGAGTGAGAAGATCATATCCGCTGTGCCTCTGTTTGCACGGAATCCACATTGTGCCTCAGATAGCAAGGTTTCAGCTTGCGCTGTAAGCCTGTTCAGGAGAACACGAGCGAACACTTTCCCAGGAACTGAGAGCTGTAGTTAACGCACAGCCTGCGATATCCCTTTTTGAATATGGTCACTAGCTGTGCGTCTTTCCAATCTTGAGGGACAGTTGCAGTGGTCCAGGCACTCTGTATGATTGTGCTGAGAGTGCTAAGTAGTTTTTTTCCTCCTCGCTTGATGGTCTCAGGGTATATGCCGTCAGACCAATCTGATTTGCTATCCTGTAACATCAGCACTGCTTTGCAGATTTCATCTGAGTCAGGGCATCTGTCCATCCAGTGCTGTGTCGGGAACTGCTCCAGGTTGATTATTGCTCGTTCTTAAATGCCTGGCGTCTTGTTTAGCAATGTTTGGAAATGATCAGTCCATCGTTTTAAAAGCTTGCATTTGTCAGTAAGGAGAGTGGAATTGTCGCTTGCAAGTAGTTGTTCGGGATGGCTCACATTTGGGCTCCAGACTGCTCTCATACTCCCATAGAAACCCTTCATGTCATTGGTGTCAGCCAGAATCTGTAGTTATACCAGCCTTAGCCATCCACCTACTGTTCTTAAGTTCCCTACATCTGCTCTGGAGCATGCTGTTTTCCTTAGCGTACTTTGCTTTGATGGATCTAGTGTTCCTGAACAACATTGAACTTCTTGCAGCGTTTCTCTGGTTGATGAGTTGCTTGATTTTTTCGCAGTTCTCATCGAACCAGTCCTCATGGCGTTTCCCGAACAGCCTGAGACACTCTTTGTATGTTTCATAAACAGTTTCTTTGAAGGATAGCCAATCTGAGTTTAAATCTCCGGTTGGTTCAGCAAGTCTTTCATTGAGAGCATTCACCAGCTCTTCTCTTACATTTTGGCATTTGAAGCCGTTAACATCCAGCTTCTTAGGGGGGAGGGGTCTTTATCTTTATTTTGCGTCTCAGTTTGAATCTCGCTTGTGTTCGAATCATAATATGGTCAGTGTTGCAGTTTGCTCCCCTCATTGCTCTCGTGTCCAGGATATCTGGGAGGTCATGTTGACTAGTGATGACGAAGTCAATGAGGTACCAATGTTTACTTCTAGGGTGCATCCAGGACTTCCTGTGAACAGGCTTGTGTTTAAAGAAGGTGTTGGTGATGCAAAGCTGATGCTCAGTGCAAAGTGAAAGGAAGAGCTCCCCATTTGAGTTGATTTTCCAGCATCCATACTTCCCTAGTGCTCTGGGTCAAGTGATATATTCCTATCCTACCATGGCGTTAAAGTCTCCCCTGAGTATGATCTTATCCGGTTTTGGTACGGATGCAAATGTACTGCCTAACTGATGGTAGAATATATGAATAGTTTCCTGAGAGTTTGTCATAGTCAGAGCATATATAGCTTCTGATAAAGGTAGCCTGAGTGTCATCAGTCTGCCATTTATCGTATGGGGCCCTTCTATCAGTTTCGTCAGTAGCTCGTGTTTGATGGCTAGTCCGATACCGGACTCGCTTCTCTCACTAGAGGCCTTGCCACTCCAGTAAATGGTGTAACCGGACTCTCTAATGGAACCGCTCTCTTTGAACCTGACTTCATTCTGGGCAGCAATATCGATGTTCTATTTTTCTAATTCGAACGATATAGTCGCACTTCTTCTTTCTGGTCTTGCCGAATCAGACCTGTCAAGCTTCGTTCGTATGTTCCACGATGGAAACTGGAAGTTGGGTGTATTGTGGGCCTTATTATCCTGAGTAACGCCCTGCCAGTATGAGTTCTTTTTCTGTTTTCGTTTCATGGTTCGTAGGGAATTTGCTGACAAGAGAGTTTAAGGATCAAGTGGGTTTTGTCAGTTGCCATTTCACCCCTCTCCTCCAGTGGGGTACGCCAGACTGGCAAGGATTGCCTAAGACGAGCCGGCAGCTCATTGGTCGCACTGACTAGCCAGAATGAGTGTTATCAACTTTCTCAAACTGCCTTAACCGCGCGTCACAGTTTCTGTTTTTTTTCCGTCTGGGTTGAGATTCCCATAGGTCCCTATACTGTTAGTCTGAAGTCCAGTTTCCAGTGACGTCCGCCTGGAGGCCAGCACAGAGTCTTGAATGGCAGCTACACGTCCGTACATCTGTCAAGCCCTTGGGTGATCAGTTCCTCAGTGGTGGTAGATGATAAACCAAGAGATGTACTGGATCGCGTTATGGAACCGATCGCGCACACACACAGACACACACACACACACGTATATACACACACGCATATGTATATGTGTATACCCGCAAGCACCTATATTCATAAATACACAGAAAAGCACATCCGTATCCATGCACCAACCAGCATACGCCTATGTACAAATATATATAAATATAAACACATATACACATCTTAAAAGCCTCCATGAACCCGCATAGATGCACAGATGCAACTGTATATTAACAAACACCCACCCAACAACATACACATCCACAGATCCAGGGAAACTTCCTATTATAAACATTTAGTTATAAACAATCACACCACCCATGCGACCGGTGCTTATAGGCACACACACACACACATACACGCACGCCCACACACATGCACATACATATGCATGATGCTCGTTAGCCGTTGACCCCCTCCCCAAATGAGGATTTGTAGCCCTTTGAAAGGTCTTGTTTTTAATCCTTCTGGGAGACTAGCCACCCTCCTCACGAGACAGGCTGGTGGGGGAACCGGTTAAGTCGCCGGTAACCCAACCATGATACATGTAGTACTAGGTTACATGGTGTCAGTAGCATATAACATGACCTAGGAGGATAAAACGCGGAATGTTATTGCCATATTATACCTCCTCATTACATGCCATTTGAATATATATATATATATATATATATATATATATATATATATATTTCTCGTTCTACTTATTTATTTCACTTGATTCGTTTTAGTATCTCCGCTTTTAAATTGTGTTGCTCGATAAACAATCAGTTTTTTGTCTTATGTTAACGTGAAGAGACGGTAACAACCGACGATCCATGCTCCTCCCCAACCACCTTGCGCTGTTTCAACTTTCCTAATAATACATAGTTCTATGCGTTTTATCATGTAGACTGATTGATTTTCATTTTGTCAGCTGTCATTTCGCTGTTTTTCTTTTCGCTAGCTTTCACCTTTCTTTGTTCCGGATTCTTTTTGTGTTTTTTTTTAAATTTTTTAACCTTTTCTCATCTATATTCGTTTTTTGTTTCATTGCAATCGTGTTATGTATGCCGTTTACGTCTAAGTGAATTCTGTTTTTGAAATAAAACAAACAAACAAAAAAAAACTACATAAACACACGCTTTAAAAACAAAACAATAACGGATAATGGAAAGATGCGCCCATCCAATCTGTGAGATGATGTTTACAAACTTAAGCGTGACAAAACACGGAATGTTATTTAAATAAATAAAAAATTGCATGTGTAAATATGTTATTCTTAAATGTAAATAACCGAGGAAATGATATTTAGATTGCAGCATACAAACAAAAAAGAAATCATGCTTGTTCTTGTACAACCTTGATGAACAAACATTTTATTCCAAACTGGCAACATCTCTCATCGAAATATGAAAATGCATTTACTCAAGATATGTGCCTTAAATCCACCCGATTTAGCTTGAAAACTCGATTCAACACTAAAAGATTACAAAATTAAATAAATCGTTCAAAGCCATATCACAGCTTTTGGCTGATGACAAATAAAATTATCATATTTTTTTAAGTTTTACAAACCAAAGAAAATGTTACGTTTCTGAAGTTTTTTAGATGAGCGTTGGTTATTCGTATTATTTGATTATTTGGGCTATTTTTATTTTGAGCCCTATTTTCACAACGTTTCGGTGATGTAACAGCCAATCTTCTTCATGTGTATAGTGTCCGCAAGAACCCGAACTGCAGTTGTTAGTATACTTGGACAAACGAATTGTAAAAACAAAAATCTCCTTAAATTCACAGTGAAGCGGTCAAAAAATAAATTATGGCTGACGAAATGAGGGCGTGTGGATCCCGTGAAATATAGTGTTCCGTTCGATATTTCGCTAAGATTCCCGAGTTTCTACGTCTTTTTTACATCAGCTGGCATTCCGATATGCTATTGTTAATATTATTTATTTTTAAGCTTGACAAGATTGATCTAAAAAAAAAGTCGAATGTTACATCAGGTAAAACGGTGTGCAGATAACACTCAAGATGAGAACAGTAGTCTGAAGAATCCACACAATACAAGGAAAGTTTTATTCGTAATATGAGTGTCAAAAATGGTATTTAAATTTCTATCGACGGTACAGAAAATTCTATTCAAAACTAAAGCTTGCAGACCAAGGAAAATGCTATTTACAGCGTAAAAGGCCAGCAAAGTTATTTTGTTTTATTTAAACCTCCTAGACCAAATACACTGAATTTTAAACATAAACGTAGTAGACGTGAGAAAATGCTATTGTAAAATTACGCATAAGAAACAAAAAAAGTCATTTCAAACTTAAGTTTTAACACAGACGAGAAGCAATCCATGACAAGTTAAAAACATGCTATTTTAAATTCCATTGGGACAGAATGAAAAACATCCTATTTTGAAATTCGTATTGAAGTCTATAAATGTCTTTATAGAACTTACTCGTTACTAATCGATTTAACATGAAAGATTTTTATGTATGGATGTTCTTGAATAAGAAGACTCATTTCATTTACGTATTTCGCAATGGCAATTGTAAACTGAAGAGTGGCATACCAACCAACAATCAACTTCCAGTTAAGGTATAGATGCATCTACAAACTATTGGTAATTAAATAAATCAAACCATCCCCCGTCTACTTTACATCCACTGCCATTCAAAGATGTTATTGTTTCACTAGTTTTTAATTTCGTTTCGATAAGACAACGATGTAAAAAGAAATTAAGTAGTCAAGCGATTTACTTTGCTGGGACTGTGTAACAAGTTTCGATTGGTTATCCCCGTTCGCAATTCATGTTTATTTTCTTTATTATTTATTATGTTTGCAAAAGAATAGGCAGCAAGTATTCATATGTTACACTCATTCAACTTTAGTATACTGTAAATATATGCCAACATTCTGGTAGATTTTCAGTACGTGTGTGTAAACGGCGGCAAAAATAGCTCCACAGGAATAAAGTACTCTTCATTGTATTAGGATTTCATTTTGAAATGTATTCAATGTGACATCTATGTGCAAATACTCTTACATAACTGCACACAAGTTTACTTCTACATCATCATCATCATCATCATCATCGTCATCGTCGTCGTCATCATCATCATCATCATCATCATCATCATCATCGTCGTCATCGTCGTCGTCATCATCATCATCATCATCATCATCATCGTCGTCGTCATCATCATCATCATCACCACCACCATCATCACCATCATCATCATCATCATCATCATCATCATCATCATCATCATCATCATCATCATCATCTCCTTAAAATTGCCCCACAAACCATCATCTCTATGATAATAACGTGTGGTGTTCTCTGGCAATAAATTACAACAATTCTTCCCTCATTTCCAGTGCTCTCACCCTCTTTCGATAAGCTGCGCATAATTTGCATTATCGCTACAACGGCTTACCACTGATTCATTATCAGCATAGACTATTGGTTTTCACTGGAATTTGGATGGCAATAAGCCCCAGCCCTTTTTGCACTCATTGAGAGTAGGTCTCGTTAATGCTCTCTCTCCTCGGTTGTTCCATCCTCCTTCACCTTGGTGTGGCGCCTGTTCATAGCGGCGCATGAAAGAAGGGGGTTGGCGAAAGGCCGGGGAGCAGGGAGAGGATAACTTACAATTATTTTGATCTATATATTAATACGACATTTTCTGTGTCACGCTTATATCCGGGTCATTTAATTGTTATGTACTTCCATTTGTTGTCATTAAAAAAGTTTTTTACCAAGACTTCTTCAATGCCATATAAGTCATCTACTTTTTAAAAAAATAATTTTATCACCAATTCTTTATAAGTTTGGTTTCAGTTTCGATTATGGCTGAAGGAACTTAAGTTATATGTACATATATTTTTTCATAAGTTTTTATTTCGGTTTCGATTCAAGCTAATGTGCCCAAGTACTAAGGCTATTCTTTTATTTTGGAAATCGCAACTTCATAACATATAAAAATCGATAGAACATTAACTCTATAATAATATATAAGAAATCTGCAAGAATTAAAATATCATATTTAAGCGTATTTTACGACCGAGCTTTGCCGGGTGTTCGTGCTAGCTTAAATAAATACTTTTGCCGTTCTAACAAAAAAGCTACAATAATATCAGAACGTCTCCATTAACACTCAATATTTACACAATGCCAACATCAATATGTATTACATATGAATGATTCTCCTGTGGAATTTCCACAGGTCCCTCTAGTTATTATTATTATTATTATTATTATTATTGTTATTATTATTATTATTGTTATTGTTATTATTATTATTATTATTATTATTATTGTTATTGTTATTATTATTATTATTATTATTGTTATTGTTATTGTTATTGTTATTGTTATTATTATTATTATTATTATTATTATTATTATTGAATAAAAATGTAGA
Organism: Euprymna scolopes; assembly: GCF_053919585.1. Classification (NCBI taxonomy): domain Eukaryota; kingdom Metazoa; phylum Mollusca; class Cephalopoda; order Sepiida; family Sepiolidae; genus Euprymna; species Euprymna scolopes. Next base: position 4,527,068 of record NC_136491.1, read on the forward strand.
CACAAATGGTTTAAAATTGGGATAGACATTTAACTTCTCCTAAATAGAAAGATTTCTCTCGGATATTTATCCCTAATGGTCATGATCAGACATTCCCCTTCTTTTAGTTTCTTAAAGTCAGTTAGCTCGATTGGAAAAAATATCTATAAGATTATTATAATCAAAATAATAATATTTTTATGAAGAAATGTTGATTAAATATCTGTTTAAATATGTTTAGTAGAGCTTTCATAGGAGCCATGATCGTATATCAATTTCACAGGTAACTATATTTTGCACGTCATGTCACTGGGAAAATCATGGCATGAAAGCGATAGTGTACGAGGTCCATGGTATTATAATGAGTTTGACAAACTGATCACAATCCGTTGTAAATGTTGCCTCAATTTTCATATATGGAATTGAAAACAATACCAAAATATTTGTTTCACGTTTTGTTTATGATAATTTTTTTCTCGTATTGAATTTCTTGTTAATTACATTTTCACCCCAAACAAGGCACATTGCCACTTTGGTGTAGAGGGCTACTATCAGGGGCATGTCAGTACAGTTGGGAAGCAGGGACATGGGGAAGAAATTACTGGAGTAGAAAGCTCTTTTACATATAGGGATCTCCACTGTGTGGAGGTGGGATTTAGCTGCCTTGTTTCAGTGCATATTTAGTGAAAAAAAAATAAGATATATTACATTTCTAAAAAAGGACAGAGTTTTTGTAACAGTATGGCAAGTGATAGTGTAACCGAAATGGATGACATTATTATGACGATATCGAGAGCAGTTAGCTCAAAGCAGATATCAGACTATTTAAAAGAAGGACAACATCATCCGCTAAACATTTTTCTGAATGAAGACCAAAATTATTTGAAAGAGAACTGTAGAACTCTTGTAAGGCTTGTAAAAAAAAAAAATTATACCCACAATAATTATAAGTTGCATCTTCCGTTCGGTGACTTATTTTTCGTCATTAGTTACTTGGTTGATGAACGCCCAACTCTTGAGAGATATCCAATCAAAATCATGTTCTCTACACCTCCACATTGGTATTCCTCTGCTTCTTTTAGTTTCTAACATACCCTCAAAGCATAACTGATCGTTTGACATGGTCAAACACTTGAAGGTTTTTACTTTTTATTTTACCAAACAGAGGACGCCGTGGAGTAGCTTGACGGAGGGTGAATATTTTTTCGATCAAGTGAAAATGCAGCAAAGCAAAACAAGCATCTGTATCGGTTTGCCAAGAGTTTCACATGACGGAACTTTATGGGAAAGTTTTCATCAGGAAAAAATGAAAAAGTTCATAGTGTAGAAGTATCAACTATTGGTTTCGAAATCGATTGAAGAATGATGTCATCTTTTTCTTATGAATCTACATTTACTCTATTCCCAACCTCTGGTCGTGTGCATGTTTAGATACTACCGGAAGTAGCATCCAAACTACTTTCTTCCAACTGATAAACATGGAGATGCATCCGTAATGTGTATCATAAAAATCCGCTTGTCCTAGATTGTTCGCATAGGGAAATAATACTATTTGAGAGATTTGAGTGACCAAGTTTATTTCATGGCCAGGGAACTGTTTCCAGTCTGATATGACTTGTTCCCTGATGGCAATGCGCCTATTTACACGGCAGAACTAGTAGCTGAATGTGACAAATAACATACCCGTAAGATACGGGATACATTAATGACGAGATTTAAATATTATTGAACGTGAATGCAAATGAAGAAGCCGATATCTCCTACAATATAATTAAAAGAACTAGAGATTGTCTTAGCCGAGTACTAGTACAGGATTCCTGTAGAAATCATACAAGTGTTTCATGAATCCATTCTACACCGCGTTTAATCTGTTAATGATGCGAAAGCGTCCTACATCATATTGAAAAAGTGATTAAACATTTTATGATGTTCCCATTACTTTGTCAAACGAATTTTACTTGATTTTATGTAACCAGTCAAATTCTAATATGTTTACATTGTTTGCTGAGGGTCAAAACAGCATTATAGGAAAACTGATGTACAAATAATAACGTATATTATTTAATTGGAATTCATTGAAATGAGTTTTATTTATTAATTTTATTTATTACGGACTATTATCCTCATCTTTTTCTTAGTTGTTTCACGACGTTTTGGCCAACAATTCAGCTGGCCTTCGTAAAAAACGTGGTGAGACAACAGCTACGGAAGTCAGTAATTGCAGTGAATGCAGTCAGGAGATTCAGAGTTCTTATCCGTCACGGTTACAACCTGACGAAGGCCAGAGGAATAGTTGGCCGAAATGTCGTGAAACAACTAAGAAAAGATGAGGATAATAGTCCGCAATAAATAAAAATTAAAAAACAATTACTTAGTGGAAAATAAATTGAAACACACACACAGACGCACGCACACACAAATATATATATATATATGTGTGTGTGTGTGTGGATGTATGTGTGTATATATATATATACATGTGTGTGTGTGTGTTTGTATTATCACGTGATGAGATCGACCAAACATAGTAAGCAGAATTCGCCGTTTTAATATCAGAAACAATTCCTGCTAAAATGGAATTAGTAAAAAATAATTTAAGGACTTTAAAACTTAATACTAATGCCTTCTTGTTATTTACTTATTTTGATAATCATTTTCTTTTCGTTTTTGAACCGGGTTTTATCTATGCAAAGCAAAATTAAAACACACACAGACATACGCATACATGCATACACAAGCACCTCCCCCCACACACATATGCCCCTGGTGGTGGGGAGACTAAAACTTGCTGCTATGGTTTCAAATGCCCTGAAATAACAGGAAGGGGAGCCTTGATTCCAAATATTATGATATGTATATCTCCCCTCTTCTGGAAAAAGGGTACGATTATTAAATCTCCAGTCTCAAAGATTCTTTATGCACTGTGAAATTAATTTTATGTATGAAAACCAAAAAGGGGAAAATATACCAGATGGAAAATATTTGGAATCAAGTCTTCCCTTGCTATTATTTCAGATCATTTTAAAGCATAGCAGCAAGTTTTAGTCTTCTCTCCGTCAAGGTCAGATGTTTTTGAGAAATATAAGATAGTTCAGTAATCGACCTTACTAAATTCCCACTACTAACACAAACGACCACTAGGATATTATCCGATTAACTACTGTGCACTCATTAATCCTTATCCTCGAGTAGCCTTTGAAACTCGATAAGTGGTGATTCCTATATAAAAAGAATCTAAATAATTATATATGCGTATAAAAGCTTTAGATATAACGTTGTAAAACGTATTAATGTAGTTTTGCACATGTATAAAAGTGATTCCTATAGTAGATTCACGCATTTCACGTTCCAAGTTTTGCTGTTCAATAGGTTCTAATCTCCTATAAATTTGTTTTTTTATGAATGTAGATCAAAAATTGACTGTGTCGTTAGGTAGATACCATTCGGCGTACATACAAACAAGGTTATCTCTCTCTTTCTCTCTCTCTCTCTCTCTCTCTCTGTATATCTATCGATCTATCTATCTATATATCTATAAAAGTGAACGTGTCTGTGTGTCTATGTGTCTGTGTGTGTATCTGTTTGTGTGTCTGTGTACATTTCCCTACGCAATAACTCTGCCAACTTTTAGTCTACAGACTCAAAATTTGATATACCAGGTATTGAGACTTGAGCAAATCTATGTGCTCGGGTTTCGGCCAGACATTTGACTGTTAAGGAGTCAAAGTTCAACGATTTGACCTTTGAGAACTCTACCAAACTCCTCCGTCAATTTTGGGTCTGCACACTTGAAATTTTAGATCTAGATTCCTTGGACATGATCCAACTTAATAACTTGATTTTAGCCCAAAACAATAAATATTATTGGTCATAATAGGGGTCAAATTTTAAAAAAAAATGACCGTTTTTCTTTCTTTTTTCTTTTGCTCAACATACACCTCCAAACACACGGGCAACGCCGGGTCGAAATGCTATTATATCTATAAAAGTGAACGTGTATGTGTGTCTTGCTGTTTGTGCGTCTGTTACATTTCCCTATGCAATAACTGTCAATTTTTAGTCTACAGACTCGAAATTTGATATACAGGGTACTGAGATTTGGGAAAATCTATGTGATCGGTTTTCAGCCCGAAATTTGGCTGTTAAGGGGTCAAAGTTTAACGATTTAACCTTTGAGAACTCTACCAAACTTCTCCGTCAATTTTGGGTATAAACACTTGAAATTTTAGATATAGATTCCGGGGACATAGATGTAACTTAATAACTGGATTTGAGCCCAAAATAATAAATTTTAAGGGTTCATAATAGGGGTCAAAGTTATTAAAATTGCCCTTTTTTTGCTCAGCATGCACCTCCAAACACCCGGGCAACGACGGTCCCCCATGCTAGTATATATAGAAAAGTGAACGTGCCTCTGTGTGTGTCTGTGTATATTTTCCTACGCAATAACTCTGTTAATTTTCAGTCTGCAGACTCGAACTTTCATACACAAGGTACTGAGATTTGGGAAAATCTTTGTGATCCGTTTTCGGCCAGGAATTTGGCTGGTAAGAGAGTCAAAATGTGACGATTTGGCCTTTGAAGAATCTACCAAACTCCTCCGCCAATTTTGGGTCTACACACTTGAAATTTAGATATAGATTCCTTGCACATGGATCTAACTTAATAATTTGATTTGCGCCTAAAACAATAAATGCTAAGGGTCATAATAGGGGTCAAAGTTTTAAAAAATTGAACATTTATTTTGTTCCACATACACTTCCAAACATCCGGGCCACGCTTGGCTGAAATGCTAGTACTCCTATGAATTAGTTTTTCTTTTGTGTGTATTGATATTCATATTAAACACCCTTTTCTCCAATTTATTTGTAAATAAATACAATTTTCTTTTATATGGGTTGTGGAAATCCATTCATTAGTAAAAGATCTAGCTAATTTGCATATTCTTTTAAACATTCATTTTAATTAATAAGTTTTTTTCGGTATTCTTATGGGATGATCATATTTAGTTAACTATTACGTGTAGCCCCCCCCCAACACCAAAGTGGCCATTGTTTGGGGTGAAAATGTTATAAAAAAAATTATATATTCTACATGATTTATACTTGCATAATATTTGCGTAAAATCTTTACAGTAAACAAAAAATTGTTTCCATATATATTTATGTATACGTATATATTTTTGTTTAATCTATTAGTCTATATATCTCTAAAAGTGAAAGTGTCTGTCTGTCTGTGTACATTTCCCTATGCAAAAACTCTGTCAATTTTAAGTCAAAATTTCATATATAGGGATCTGAGATTCGGGAAAATCTGTGATCGGTTTTCGGCCAGAAATTTTGCTGTTAAGGGGTAACGTTCAACGATTTTATCTTTAAGAACTCTACCAAACTCCTTCGACAATTTGGGGTCTAAAAACATGAAATTTTATATTTAGATTCCTTGGACATGGATCTAACTTAATAATTTGATTTGAGCCCAAAACAATACACGTTAAAGCGTCATAATAGGGGTCAAATTTTTTAAAAATCAACCTCTGCGGTCTACCAAATTATTCAAAAATTTCTGGTCTAAACACTAGAAATTTTACATAAAGTGTATCCAGAGATAGGACAAGCTTTTTCATCGGTTTGGGTCGAAAATCTTTAGTTACCAATATATCAATGCATGTATGTATGTATGTATGTTTGCATGTCTGCCCAACACTTTCGACAGATGCGACGGATTTTCGCAAGATCAGTATCGTTTTAAAGTTCGACCTTTCAGACTAAAATTATCGAAAACTTGTCTAAAAACATTAATATCTTCACCTTAAACTAGGCATGTTTCTTCAAAACAATAAATGTTAAGGGGTCATAATAGGGGTCAAATTTAAAAATATTAACCGTTCTTTTTATTTTTTTTTGCTCAGCATACACCTCCAAACAGCCGGGCACCCGTGCTAGTATATATATATATATATATATATATATATATATATATATATATATATATATATATATATATATATCTATGTATATATATCTATATATATATATATATATATATAGATATATATACATAGATATATATATATATATATATATATATATATATATATATATATATATATATATACTAGCACGGATGCCCGGCTGTTTGGAGGTGTATGTATATATATATATATATATCTTGGCTGTACTTCGCAAACGAAGATTCTATGGAGGCGGTTGTCCACATCGACTGCAGACACGCTTGTGGCTGACAAGCACGATGCGGGACAAGCAGGTTTGGCCAGAGCGGCTGCAGTCAAAAGTAACGTCAGGTGTTGCCGCTGAGGCTTCCCGAATCTTTCTTCCTGTAGCTCTTCTCGCGCAGATTCTCTGTGCGGGAGATCTCAAAGCAGGGATAGCCTGGTGGATAGTACGTCGCCACGTAGCAGAGTCAGCAGCGAGAGGGGACCACTGGAGGTGATCAATGTGGCAGTTATCGAGAAGAAAAACTTCTGCAAAGAGTATTTATATATTTTTTCGGTTCCCCTCTCTCACGACGGCCAGTAGAGTTCGCTACATGTGCTATCTTGGGAAGGCGATTATCCTCCATTCTGGAGACGTGCTCGACCCTGCGTAGCTGTAAATTCTGCAGCATGGCCTCGATGCTCGATGACCTCACTCATATATGTACAACAATAACAAATCAAAATTTATAAGCGATAAAAATAAACAGTAAAGTCATCTCGGGTTCGTGACCTAACGGTTAAGGCACCGGACTGTGGCAAACATGCTCTGACGTTCGATCTCTAGAAACACTTGAGCTACACTGACGAGAGGTAATCACCTCGAAACACGCGTGTACGTAGATTACCGTTTTAAAAATAATAAATAAATAAAAGTGTTATATACGTCCAAACAAATTAAAGGGCGACTTTCTGAGTAAACAAAAAAGAAAAATGAGCTTCGAAGCGGAGCCAATATTAACCGTATTTATCGCGTGAAAAGACAACAATAACAAATATATACATATATATATATATATATATATATATATGTATATATACATGTATATATATATTTATATATATATGTGTGTATATATATATATATGTATATATATATGTATATATATATATATATGTGTATAGCCGCACTGATGAGCTGTGAAACAGCGAAACAGTACTGTATGTGGATGACTATGTATATATATATATATATATATTCACACACACATACGGGATGAAATGCTAGTAAAGGTATATATATATATATATATATATATATATATATATATATATATATATATATATGATATCTTGCTGGTATGATAATTGCTGGAAATACGTGTTTATGTAACTTTCAAACACATTATGTTAAAGACGTGCAGATTTACATATAACTAAAACTAGAGACTTTAATATATGATTTTCGAAAATACATTTGTCTTTACTTTTTGCAATTATTAAAATTCTTAAAGCAAATAATATATTTTGATTTGATTTTGTTCCTATTTTTCGATTGGTATCGACACGAGACAAGAGATTTTCACAAACAACACATATATATATATAGTTTAAGATTATTTTTCAATGACAAAGGTTTTTGAAATAATGTTGTTATTTCTTAAATGTTACAACTAAAGTGTGTTTTATACGTTCACAAAATAATAATGCAAAAGCTGTGGATATATTATTGCCTAAAACAACCAAAAAAAAAGTTTGAATTACTCTAATTTACTTTAATCATTGTATATTTCATTTAGTAATGAGTTAAATTATGCAAACTTAGTGTATGTCAAAGGCAGTTTTCTATTGTAATTAAAATATTGTAACCGGAAATATTTAGTTTAGATGAAATACAGTTTAAATAAACTTGTAACAAAGCGCCGATAAGCGTATGGCAGAAGCAGATGTACGACAGCAAACGTATGCAAATGACTGAGCCGAGTACGAGGTAACGGAACAGCGAGGAAGAAAGAAGTAAAATGATAATAAAAATAATAACGTGGCCCTAGAAGGACAGAAACAGACGTCTTACACACATCCCAAGAGAGTAACAAGGAAAGACGTGTCCCAAACATGGCATAACAAAGACAGACTACCACGTGTTCAATACGACAGAGTATTGTTAAGAGCATTTGAGTACGAGATAATATTTGAACAAGAGACAAGGCATTATTCTGGAAAGTACCTGTAAATAAATGTCTGTTATTTCAACTGAAAGAAATGTGAGCCGCAATATTTCCTTGTATTTGCTTCATTGTGACTGTCTGCATACAACATGAGGGTCCCGAGTGCATACATGTAACGACTTCTTTACAAACGTACCGTAAGACATCTACAAATCAGCTATGAACATTTTAATAATGTTAAAAAACAGCCCTTGCAACGTTAAATAAAACAGTATTCTAAATTTGTTTGTTGCAATCAAATAGTTGTATCCTATCTTATGATATATCTTATGATATATCCTATGATATATCCTATGATATATCCTATGATATATCTTATGATATATCTCATGATATATCTTAAGATATATCTTATGATATATCCTATGATATATCATAAGATATATCTTATGACATATCTTATGATATATCCCATGATATATCTTATGATATATCTTATGATATATCTCATGGTATATCTTATGCTATATCTCATGATATATCTTATGATATATCTTATGATATATCTCATGATATATCTTATGATATATCTCATGATATATCTTATGATATATCTCATGATATATCTTATGATATATAAGGACATTTTAAAGTGAATGCATTAGTATATAAGATTTTAGAGGGAATTTGAATATGATCTTATTCACAGTTAAAGAAATATAATTTCTAATCCATTCTTCAAACGGTCAGTGCTGGTTATGGCATGGACGAGACAGGATTAATTTCTAAATTATTAAAACTATAATTTGTATTATCAGATTTTAGCGTTTAGAGATGCAGACTGTTATTTAATATATCGGGAACATTTACCATTCGTGAACATATAGTTATTATTTTCAAATAAACATGTTTTATATGGGTAAATGGTTGACAGTTGCAATATAAAATATCCCAATTCCCTTGGTTTATTACAATTTTTATGTCATTTACACACACACCCACTCACAAACAAATACACAAACTAATATATATATATATATATATGTATATATATATAATATAATATAATATAATATAAAGCTGACTATGTGTGTGTGTGTGTGTGTGGTCACGAATAGGCTCCTATATGGTTGACTATTTTAAAAAAACTGATTACATATAATGAGAGAAGATGTATCAAGACACAGGCATGGTATGTTTGATCTGGCAGAACGGTTGTTCATTAAAAGTGTGGGGTTTGCGTTCGCGCCTGGTCCACAAAGTATGGAAATAAAACATTAAAAAATTTAAAAAAAACGTTTACAAGTGTTTTTGATATAGATGTACATAATAATACTTTGATAAGTATATTTTAACTTAAATAGGGATGGGGTAATAAAATTGGGGGGTTTGCGTTCGCGCCTGGCCTCCATGGAATTGAAATAGGCAAAAACTTTAAGAAAGACTTTTCATATCTATCTGCGTAAGTGTAATTTGATAATTATGTTACAGTTTGAAGAAATATGGTATAATAAAATTATGGGGTATTCGTTCGCACCTGACCTCCATAGAATGGAAATATGTCACAAAGTTTAACACGTTTTTTTTAATATAAATCCACAGAATATTATGATACGTGTTTCAGTGTGAACAGGTATGGTATAATAAATTATTGGGTTTATCTATTTTATTTTTACTTTCATCATATTTTGCTTTAATTTTGATACCCCCAAATTCAAAGCTATCTATTTACACCCCTTCCTTTTCATAACCTATCATACTTTCATAAATCAGGGTCCATTTCTGTAGGCTGTTTATGAACCCAGTCAACGACGCGTACTTTTGCTAATATATATATATATATATATATATACATACATACATGTATAGTTATATATAATTTCATATTATATCATTAACCTATCGACCATTCCGCGTCATACCCGATTTATAAATTAAATATCGTCAAGCCGAGCATTTATAATTATTTAATAAATGTATTGGACTTAATGATTGCAACAATATTGAAACAGTATTCTAAATCTGGTTTTGCAATTTAATAATTGCATCCTATCTTATGATATATGAGTACATTTTAAAGTGAATACATTAGTATGCAATATTTCTAGTTTGTATAAAATATTGTATTTGAAAACATACGTGTAAATTGACTAAATATAAAAAAAATAGATACATTTACCGTAATATTTTATTTATCAGGAAAATATAGGGTAGTAACGTGATATTGTAGTGACGTGATAATATATAGTCGTAATGTGATAATATTATAGTATTGCATACTAGCGGGGAGTTACCGGTGTTGCTCGCGTGGAGGATATTGTCACAAAGACGAGGGGGTGTTAAGGATTGCTTCCACGTAATTAAAATTTAAAAGAAAGGCAGAGAGAGAGAGAGAGAGAGAGAGAGAGAGAGGTGGGTTTAATTTTTCATGCTAACCTTTAAGCCAAAAATGATAGTAAATGAAAATTTTAAAAAATAGAGATAGGATTTCACTCGAAAACGATGGGTAACTAATAGACCAAAGAGAAGAGTTTTTTTAAAATTAAATATGTTTTAACTCTTTTTCAAAGTGTTTTTTAATATGTTTTATTAACTACTTGTTCTTATTATAATCTCTATTTCTTATTTGGTTTTATCGAGCTTTTACCTCTTGTTGAGATTACTTTATAAATATTAACTCGTCAATATTTATCATACCTTCAGTTTTGCCATCTTGAATTATTATTAACTCGTCAATATTTATCATATCTTTAGTTTTGCTATCTTGGTTTATTTTGGTAAACTTTAGTGTGATTCTTATTTCATTAGAAGTTCCCGCCTAGTTGAGCTTTTTATTCTCTCCAGATATATTTGAAAAGGAACACATTCCTCTGTCTGACAAAAATATTCATATTCCTACCCAACAAGAATATATCTAAAAATTTATTCTAGCATTTGACATTTTCCTTAAGAATATAAGGTGGAAGGCTTATCACCATGACTTAAGCATTAACAATAAACTTAAAGCGCCTATTTCGTCTGGACACTAATCTCACCCAGACATCTGAACAAATGAACTCCCTATCAACTCTCAAAGAGAACAAAAGAAACTTGAAAGATTTGCTGCCAATTTTAAAAACCATTGCCCACCCCAAATACAACCCTTACCTTGAGGAGTTCGATAATTTCATGTTAAATTTAGTCGAAATAATTAGATTTAAGAAGCAAAAACACCATTATAATCCGGTTAATCGAAAAAATAATAATTTTGTCAGGAAATTTAAAAACAACAAAAAACATATTCGTCCCCGGCCTGATAAGAGTAAAATTACTATAAACTTGACTATCCTACATATAAAAATCTTATAAAGCAGCCCCTTGTAAGACTTTAGATTCTATTAATTCTTAGGCTAAACATTTACTGATTTCTATGAACATTCATAACTTCACTGAAATAATTTCTCCGGGTACCCCTAGATTCACCCTCAAAGACCATAAGCCAAATTTTATGAACCCGCCCATCTAGATCTTACTTAGGTTCTGTAAGCAAATACATCTTAGATAGAATCATCCTTTCTATTAAAGAAAAAAGTTAGTTTCCCTCTGTGGCAAAATTCAGATTCCGTAATTAATAAGTTTCTCTCCCTTTAAAATAAACACCTCCTTAACTTCATAACTTTTAACATCAAAAATATTGTTAATCCATTTCTCAATCATTTTAAATAAGGCTTTTATCTTTGGTAAAAGAAATTCTTACTTAATTCATTAAGAAATTAAATTCATTCTCCTAGCCAGAAAATCCCTTATACAACTTAACAATAAATTTTGGACGAAGAAAAGACACTCTTAATAATTTTGACATTTAATGGGTCCCTTCTGACTCTACAGAGGTTACGGATTTCATGCGACTCTTCTTACTGAAAGAACTTAAATACCATTTTATACATACCCAAGGCGGCCTTTATAGAGACGATGCCTTTTTCACTACAACAACTCACTGCAGCATTTGCTGTGGATGTAGTTGGCGGATGAAACATTCCTATCCCCTAGCGGTTAACCTGAGGAAGGCCAGAGGAATAATTGGCTGAAACGTCGTGAAAAACAGGATTTTTGGTATTTGTGATTACTCAACTCCCCACCATTTTCCTTAAGTACATATTTGTTGAACTTATGTTGATTTGTACTAAATCAGTAGAATTCAGCTTTGATACCGTTATGCACAGTCAGATATATGGGGTTTAGATGTGAAGTCCCCTGGATCCTGCGTTAGCGGATATTTTTGTAGGATTCTATGAGTCGACACTGTTTAGCAATATATTGACGTCCTTAATATATTTTACATACGTCGATGACATGTTTGCATTTTTTTGCTACTGAGAGTGAATCCAACATCATATTCGATAATCTCATTTCTCTCCATACATTATTGTTTACTATGAAGAGAGAGAATGATGGTTGATTGCCTTTCCTAGATGTCTTAATTGAACGTAGTAAGAGTTCTTTTCTTACTATATTTTATCGCAATCCGACCTTCACCGGTCTTTATATAGATTTGCGCTCAATTCTGCTTAACTCAAATATAATAGGGTTTATTAAGACATTAGTGTATGGAGCCCTAAGAATTTGTTCTCGGGACAAATACAAACACGAACTGAATACTGTCAAAAACATTTTAATTCGTAATTGTAATCCGTAGAATTTGATTAATTATACTATTCATTATCAAGTAGAAAACATAATTCTTCTATATCCCTGGGTCTATCCAAGTGTCCTGTTTATTAAAAAGTTAATTGGATTGAAGTTGCTGGTCAAGTTTTAGGCAGGCGGATTTTTAAGTGTATGACAAATTGTTTTCTCTCTGTTGTGCCACATTTAGATTTTGGTGTAAAACTTGCATTCCTCCTGAGCACGAAGGACAGGTTGCCCTACATCATACAAAGACATGCAACTAATTAACTCAGTTGTCAGTGCGCTGATTGCTAGAATTTCCGTACATTAGTTTTAAAGCGTTGTATAGTTATTTACCTCGGTTAAAAGTTATATATATATATATATATATATATATATATATATATATATATATATTTAAATAAATGTTTAGAGGTACAGAATTTGTATATAGTTTTAAAAAAGTAATAGGCAGATTCGAAGAAATATTTACGACTGCTTCAATTCGGTGTCCTTGCGTTTGGTACATACTACGAGACCTGCTTTTCCGTCTTTCCGCAAGGATAGTCCAAAATAGTAATATTGTATATCAGTTTAGATGCCAGTGCGATGCTGGTTATGTTGAGCGAACATCCTTGCACCTTTTGACTCGTATAAACCAGCATGTTCCATCGAAAATCAGACAAGGGAGGATGGGGTCTGGTGGTCTCCCTCCTTCTGCAGCCTTGGACTCTGCTATTGGCCAGCATTTGGTTGACAACCCGTGCTGTGCCGATAGATATAAAATAGATTGGTTCGAGGTGCTACATAGAGCGGACTCCAAAAACCATTTAAAGATTTTGAAGGCCGTCTCTATCGCGGTACGGCAACCTTCTTTGTGCCGGCAAAAAGAAACATTAAACGCATTGTTTCTCTTTGGGGAACTTTGAATTTTTTCTCCCGCTTTTTTCCCCTCGTTGTGCCAATAGTTTAATCGTTTTAAAACGTAAATAAATTTAATTAGTGTCCCCGTACGTTAGGCACATTTAATAAGTTCCCCAATAGAACTCTTTATATTCGTTACAATATTATTTAGGTTGCTATCGATTTTCTCCTGACGATATGATAGCCGAAAGAGCTCTCGAGAAACTTCCGCCTATTACTTTTTTTAAAACTATATATATATATATATATATATATATATATATATATATATATAAAGCTTAAGCTCTGCGTGCATTTTTCTGTCCACGAATAGGCTCCTTTATGGTTCATTATTATACTAAACTCACCACATAGAATGGTATGTCACGGTGACTTCCCCTAACGAGGACGGTATACCAGGAGGAACTCTATGCATGCTCACACCGTTACACGCAGCGCTATCAAATTTGACAGGATAATCTACCATAGTGAAGGACAGGTTTTAATGGGTTACATTGCCGACTCCCACTAACAGGAGTGGTACCCTAAGTGCTGTAACAAAGTGAAACGCTTACACTATTTGATTTACAAACATATATTTACCAAATATGCCAGAATAACCCACCATAGGGTAGAGGGAAGTTTTGACGGGTTACATCATTCCCTTCACCAACGGGGTTGGAGCCCTACAGGTGCTAGTTATAAATGGTGACTATATGCACGCTCACGCCGTTTGTTGTAGAACTACCGAACTGTCCATGATAATCCTGCCATGGAAAGAGAAAGGGGTTTCTGGCTTACATCGCTCACTCACACCAACTTAAGTGAAGCCCCATAAATGTAACTTATAATAAAGAACCCTAATTAGTGTTTATATGTTCGTGCCAATAATGATTTCCACCACCTTCCTCTCAAATTCTTTTTAGGGGGTTAGTTTGGTTTTGATACCCCAAAAGTTTAAAGCTATCTCTTAATACCCACCCCCTTTTTCATAACCAGTTATACTTTCAGAGTCAAATTTTGAAGCTTGTGAGCCGCGGCTTCTTAAACCCACCCAGTCCATGATGCGTATTATGGCTCATATATATATATATATATATATATATATATATATATATATATATATATATATATATATATGTAATTATATATATATATATATTTCAGAATGTAAGAGATTATATATAATTATTTTCACAGCCCAAAGAACGCCGCAGCCCACAAGAGCCACGTCAGCCAACGAAACGGAAGTCTTAGACTTGAGTTCCGCCCTCATTTATGCTCAGTTGGTGCGGATATGTCTGACTGATGAGTCCAAATGTGGGCGAAACTCGAGTCTTAGACTTCTGGTTCGTTGGCTGGCGTGGCTCTTGTGAGCTGCGGCGTTCTTTGGGCTGTAGAAATAATTATATATATATATATATATATATATATATATATATATATATATATATATATATATAGTGACGCGAAAAAGGTTTGTCCACACGTGTCATTGGTTCAAAAACTGCAAATTTAAGCTTAATTGAATGGAATTGTTTAAAAAACTTAACGTCATTCGATTCAACTTTTATCTTTCTATAACTTTTCTTGTTCATATTTGACATTTAATTGAAGTATCCTAGTGTCCACGGTAATTAAAAACCCCCAAAAAACTTCGTATCGAGAAGTCAAAATGAACCACCTCACAATGGCAACTTGTTATTTAAATGTAAATTTAAAACAATACTGAAGCACAAATACAACTGGCACACAATGCACTAGTTATTCTGTAGTAACATAGACCTACTGCAATTAAACAGCCTGCACATTTTGGACCATTCTTTTGAATTAGTCTGCGACAATACTCCGGTGAAAAATCATCCACCTTCTCTTTAATTTTGTCCAACGTTCTTCCAGATTTGAAGGTTTATTATTGTATAATTGTTGTTTGATGTAATGTTATGCGTTTTCGATGGGATTGAGATCTGGAGATTGTGCATACTAATCCAAACTCGGAATATCATGCTCTTCAAGGAACGTCTTGATGTGGCCAGCTTTGTGAATGAAAACGTTATAATGCAAATTCCGCCAATGTAGAGTGGAAAATGCTCAGTCAACATATTGAAGTTGGTCGAATTAATCCCACCTTCCAAGCGACCTATAGACCGTGAACCATTGGCACTATTAACGCCCCACACCAAAACTGTACCTCCACCATTTTACACCGTTAAATCTGTGCATCTAGAATTAAATTATTTGTCCTTCTTTCTACCGCCATATTGCCTACCATCATTGCATAGATTATTGAACTTGCTTTCGTCGCTAAAAACTTTTGATCAATATGAAAAGTTATAATCTTTATTGCACTTGAAGAATGCCACACGACGATATTTGTTCATTGCCTTTTTCTTGCAGCACACCCTGGCAAATTAAATTCCTTGAATCTATTATTAACTGTAGAAAGAGAGCAGCTTTAACAAGATTATACTGTTCTTAGATTTGGGAAGCCATTTCAAATTTGTTTGTGAGGCTCCGAATCTTAATAGCATTGTCTTTCCTGTAAGAAGTAACTCTAGGACAACCGGATTAAGGAGGATCACGAACATTGCCGGTGTGTGTATGCTTTTGAAAAGTCATTCCTACCGTTTCCTCATCACATTTCAATCTGCGGCCTATTTCTCGAATGGATAAATCAGAAAGGTGGAAATTTATGAGCTCCTAATGAACACTAAAAGAGTCACGAGGTATATGGACTAAATGTTACAGTGTATAACTTTGCAAAAACAACAATTACGATTAAGGATGCTAAAAGGTGGATATTTTAGAATTTGCTAAAATACGGATATTTTCAGCTGGTTTTAAGTTGAGTGGTTACAGTGGAGTTTCTATTTGCCCTCTCGATTTGAAGCTATTTTTTTAAATTGACGTGGACACTAGTATACTTCAATTAAATGTCAGATATGAACAGATAAAAGTATAGAAGAATAGTAGGCGAATTACATGAGGTATAAGTTGTTTAAACAATTACATTCAATTTTTGAACAAATGACGAATGCGGACTTTCTTTTAAGCGGCACTATATATATATATATATATATGTATATATATATATATATATAACTGCATCAATCATGTTATTGCAAATTAGTAAAATATAAATATTTCACTAAATATGCCACAATAAATAAAAATTGTATAATAAAATAACTGCTTTAAGGTTAGTTATTACCCAAATTTTATTCAAGTTCATGCAATATTCACAAAGCTTTGAGATTTTATTTTTTATCAAAGAATTCCCACTGTCTATTGCTTTATTGCAGGTCTCTTAAAATGTTGTATTAGAGCAATTAATACAATGTCTAATCATAAAAACCTTACTTTTTATTATATTTATCTGTTAAAGAATAATGAACAAAAGCAAAAAAGCCTCAAATAAATGAATTATTTATCGCCATATCCACCATTTTTTAAAAATAACTTTAAACAATCTTTTGCCCAACGAAGAAGTCAATCGTTTGATCTGAACAGGAGTTATGTTTTTTTTGCGACATTAACTACATTCCTCCACAGGGTACTCTTTGAAGTAAACTGCTGTCCTCCCTCATAAACACCTCTTTTCAATATTGACCAGAGATGCTCAATGGGGTTAATATCTGGAGAAACACGGTGGTCAGATATTGAGGGTTTCTCCAAAAAAGCCCACATGTTCAAGGAAACTTACAGTTGCCCTAATAGAATGGGATGGTGCATTGTCATGCATAAAAATCATTTGAAAGCGACATGACAATGGTAGGTTATCTTGCAATGGTGACAAATATTTATCCAAAAATGGCATGTACGCATTTATGATAAGTTTGAACCCCTTTGGAATTAGGAATAGTCTAACCAACTTATCCCCAATGATTCCTGCCAAAAGAATGATGCCTCTACCTCCTTGTTGGCGATGAATTCTGTAAGGGGTTAGAGTTCCGTTCAAATCCCAAATATTGGCCCATCCATCCGGATCGTCAAGAGTAGCACCAGTCCCATCTGTAAATAGGACACGTTGGAAATCCATTTTAATTTAATTCTTTCCCCAAGCCATTCATTTTTCCCTATGCTCTTTGCTCAATGGAGGCCTTGAAATAGTTTGGATGTTCCTCGTCATCTCATTCAACACATTCAGCCTGCCATGATCTTGAAGCGATTTTAGCTCTTGCAAAAATGGAAGCTCTGGTGCTGTTTTGGTGTCGGTTGACTTCCCTACGAATTTTCCGAATATCACGATGTGAAAGGTGTCTTCTTGTGCCCTTATCCTATCTTGATTTGGTATTGCTGTTCATGGACGAAGTCAAAGTTCTTGAATCAGTCTCTAGCTCCATAGCTAAATCTTTGATTAACAATCCTACTGCAAGTCAAGCAACGATCCTCTTCTTTTTCGATAACCGTAAATCGCTCCTTTTTCTGGCATTTTAAAAGACCTGCAGTAAAACGACGGACACTATAAATTACTCGATAATAAATAAAATGTCATAGTTCGTGAATATCGTATGGATTTGGATAAAATTTTGGGAAATTAAAAACCTTGAAACAGTCATTTGATGATACAGTTTTCATTTCTTGAGACGTATATTTAGTAAAATATTGATATTTGACCAATATGCAATAAAGCGATTGCTGTTATATATATATATATATATATATATATATATATATATATATATATGTGTGTGTGTGTGTGTGTGTGTGTGTGTTTGTTTGTGTGTGTCTCGGCAGTAAAATGAAAACCATATCTTATTTTTTTTTATTAATATTATTGGAATTTTCCCCTTTTTTCCCTTGTACACATTTTTTGGATTATAATGGACCATCTTCCAATTACGGGATTTCCTTAGATTTTTCTTGTGGAAATCGAAATTCAATTAACTTTCTTGAAGTTATATATTTGAATTTTACCGTCACTGGATTATTTATCTCCCACCAGACTATACATTCACGTGTAATCACCTTTTTCTTCACCATATTCCATCAGCTTATACCCCTACCCTTATTTCAGAAGAGCCAGTCCCCCCTTCCCACACATACACATTAGTAACGACCTCGGACCACAGCCGCCTTCCTAAGGAAGCAAATAACCCCAAAATACTATAAAACAATATACACATTCCCAAACCAATAAAAGCCAACACACACACGCACACACACACACATACACATAAACACACACACACCCTACCCCACCCTAAAGGAAAAGAAAAAAACATTAGCAGAAAGAGATAGCGACTACAGCGAGGTCAACGTCTCCCTGGACAATCCAAATAAAAAAGCAATAAGTATTCAGCATACCAATGAATAATAAACACTTACAAGCCTCCACCCCTTGGAAAAACTTCAAATTAACTACGAAAACCGCCATTTTTACACATTTGAAAATAATTTCTGACGAGGACGCATCACAGACCGTCTGAAACGCGCGTAAACGATTTCAATGACTTAAAAACATTATTACAATGATCCAAACATAATTCTCAATGAAAAACCAAGACACGGAATAATAAAATAATGTTAAAAGATACACATTGTTGGTGACTACTCCCTTATTTAAATATACATATTTCTTTCGTTGGAATTTATTAACCCATATATATATATATATATATATATATATATATATATATATATATATATATATATAAATGAAGTTTCTGTAATGTGTTGCTTTATTTGAGCTGTTTTCTTATTTGTTGTAAGGGGTTGGAAACGTTACAAATACATTTGGACTTTTTGAATCTTTTAGAATCAAATTTTAGTTTGGGTCAATCTGTCATAAACTCTTCTCTCATAATTAATTCCAAAATCACTAAGAAGAAAAATTCAAGTTTTCTTTTTAAAAAATATATATAAAGGCTTGCAATAAAATATTTCAACATAAACAGGGTTTTTTATCTCTTTAAGTTGCTTCGGAGAACATTTAATAAATACATTACATTATAGCGACGCCACGCACAAAGAAGCTCAACATAAAGAACACTTCTTTACATTAAATAACTTAACATCTGATCACGGCCTCGATTATAACAGCAGACAAGGTAATTTTTAATTACGAAAGAGAAAACTTTCTTTGGAGCTCGATAATAAACTAATTCGATCGTAATGAGAAAAATATTATGTTAAAAATATCAAACGATTTTTAATGTAATATTTGCATCTTAAATATTGTTTTAGCGACATTATATTGGAATATTAAAACTCATAATTTCTTTCAAATATTACTAACAGTTTTGTCAAATCTGATTAAATTTTGTATATTTTTATTGTTAAAACAAACCGATTCAAGTCTGATATTGGAGTATCTCACAAGAAAGCAAGCCTGTACATAAAATATTGTACGGAGTAAGAGAGAAAGGACTGTATGTATTATTCGTTTGTTAAAAGTAAGAAATTTGCGAAATAAATCATAATATCTAAAGAAAACACTAGATAAATAAGAAGTATTTAACGGGAAACTAATTACCTGAACAAAACCTTATTAAGACGTCGATTCCATTATGAAAATAATTTAGATGGACGCCTCAATGAAGCCCCTTTGTTTGGAAGCCTATTTCAATATCCATTATGACAACATTAATCTCTTTATGAGGGCTGCTCGGAAGGTTCATTCTACTTATTTATTTTATAGATTGACAGGTCTCATTTAAAACCGGCTGACCTACATCAGCTTTTACATTATTCATCGTCTAGCATCATTATTCATAAAAAAGTTTATAAGGGCGTGCAAATTTTATGAAGATTTTCAAGAAATTGGACACCATTATTTCGCCATAATAAAACAAAAGCACGGAACGATTGTGTTTCGGTATGTAACTGGTTTCCACTTCGGAAACCAATTTGAATATCCGACTACAAAATATGTTCGAAGCAATTTATCCGTAGTTAATTATTTTTTTTTAATAATTAGAGGTTTAACCGTAGTTACACATTTTAAAAATATATTAGAAATAGACTAGGCCAAATTACCTTTTAGAATTTTTCTTTTTAACAGAAAATGTAGGTTTGGCCTTTGAGTAAAAATAAGAGTCCTGACACTACACTAAAGTCAATTTGTTCTTAATTTATATAGGCGAACCAGTTATATACTATGGCACTTTTTATATTCACCTACTTCTAGAATTACCCTTTCCAGAGAGCTGGGATTCCCTTACATTAAAACGACCTAGTGTACCATTTTGCTTTCATAGGAATCAAATAATTACCAATACCTTTTAGAATGGTATGAGGGATTTATTCAGTACAATCGATTCGCGACGAATATCTTAAAAATGTATCCCATTTCCGTATATATATAAAGCCAGTAAGAGAAACACTAAATATATTAACATTGACAATGAATTTTATAATATTTTCTACAATTTGCATTGGTATTAACATGACAACAAAGACTAATTAACACAGTAGTTCATATTTTTTAAAATTTTAATAGTTTAGTTTTTCGACGTTCTTTAACTTCCTTATTGCAGTTGTATTAATCCAAATACGTAGTACAACTGCTACAACTACTATTATTGATACTACTATTACTATAACTACTACTACTACTACTACTACTACTACTACTACAACTAATAATAATAATAATGATCTACAAGTTCTACACGCCCATCATGCATCCCCTCCATTGTTTCATCACCGTTCCCCCCAATAAAAAAGTGATAACAAAGGGCCGAGAAGGGTCAAGAAGGACTGAAAGACCGAGGAGCGAGCGCTTATCAGAACTCGGCTGGACAAGCGCAAAGAGAACTGGGACATTGGGGAGGTCGAGTGCCACTAAAATTCCAGTATAAACCAATGGCCACTACCAGCAAGAAATCTATGGTAAGCGACTGTTGCGATGATGCAAATTCATTTGCAAATGTTATCGAAGGAGGTGGAGCGAGCTGGACGTCTGGGGAGACTTGTTGTTACTCAGCTTCCAGAGAAAACCACAGACTTCCAATCAAATCGTTTGTTGACTTGCGTGAAAGCTCCACGTGAGCCAATAATAATAATAATAATAATAAGAAGAAGAAGAAGAAGAAGAAGAAGAACAACAACAACAACAACAACAACAAAAGAAGATTAAGAACAGCAACAATATGTTGAATAAAAAAACATAGGCATATTCATAACTTTTGAAGCGATGTTCGGTTATTGTCAACAAACCATCACTGATATTTATTTATACTAAAAGTCCTCGTTAGTTAATAATAATAGAAATAATAAATTCAAGTTACTTACATTAGTAATACTAATTTAAAGTTAATGATAATAGTAATAATTAATTCAAGCTAATAAAAATAGTAATACAAAATCCAAGTTAATAGTAGTACTAATAGATTCAAGTTGATAATAATAGGAATAATATATTTAATTTAATAGTAGTAATAATAAAGTTAACTGATCAATAGTAATAATAAAAATTCAAGTTAATAAGACATCCAATAAACTACTCTACTGCCATAAAAACAAACAAAATAAGTCCACAAACATGAGAAAAGTTAGGTTGGTTTCAGCTGTCACAACAAAAAAAAAACTCTTTTGAAAGCTTAAAGAGGATTTCGGCGATTTGTCTTGAACTTTAAATTTATTTTAATATCTTAGCATACAAATAACAATTGTAAGGGAGTAACTTCTTTTCTGTTAAAAAGGGGGATGATCGAAAGAGAAAAATCAAATTTTGCTTGTCAATTCGATTCAGGAAAACAGTTTTCAATACGTAAATTTTTAACACTGTCCAAACAAACACCAATAATTTACCTAACAAATTTTCCTCTCCTAATGCCAAAGATACGTACCGTATTTTTCGTGAGGTCAAAGCAATAAACCGATAAGTCGTCATCAGCTAAGAACCATTGTAACAAAAATAACTGTCATCTCTCGTCTAATATTTGATTTCCCCGCGGATTGCTGTATAGGGAAAACTATGGCTAAAATGCGTTCGGCGATCTCCAAGGACAATCGTTTGATTTGAAACAACCATCGTTATTTTGAATTCCATTAACGCTATTCGTCACCTAGATAATATTTTCTGTATTTGTTTGTGTATTTGGTATTTCCATCGACCTTTCTGTAGCTGGATCAAGTGTCATCTCGTATATAAAATGTAATTTTAATTTTTTTATCATTGATTGACAGATATCTTCAACAAACGAATCCTACACATGAAAGGGTAATCGTAGGTGGTTTAATGCCATTCAATATTTGTGTGAATTCATTATCTATCTTATATTTTCGGTCATTAATTATCGTACTACTCCTCCTTACATAAATAAATTATCTTTCTTGGATAAATGACACATCGAAATACATAAAATATAACTTAAATGGTGTAGGGATATTCACATTAATTTGTGTATTAGAATGATATTAATTACTAAAGTGACTAAAGACTTTGGTTTAAGCATAAAATGTAAAAAATATATTTAAATATTAGGTAATTTAATCTATTTTCTCGATGACTAATTAATGACAAAAGATACCGTCAATAATTAAACAAAAGCTAAAAGAGTTTATTAATCTGAGAAAAAAGTAAATGCCGTAATGCAATTATTTTATATAAAATCGATCTCATTGGAAAATAGCAAAAATATTTAAGAAATTTTTATCCAAGGAATTCGCATGCCATGCTATTGATTTTATCACAAAACCGAGTTTTACTAATTTATTTGTCTACACAAATATGTAAATATTTTCCAATAACAATTGAATTAAGACAAAGAGCAGAAAGGGGGAAGTTTAATGATTAAACAAACAATTATGTGGAATATATTTGCTATAACTCCGATCATCTGAATTACTACCAGCCATATGCATATGTTGTGATTTTAATCAGTTGATAAAACTATGCACAGAGGATTTCCCAAGATACATTGTAAAAATAACCAAACAAAAATTACGTTTTACTAAATAACATTAAGGAAACTTGATCAGCAATATCCAATAATCATTTGAATTATCAATAATTTTACTTATACTGAGCTGGGACTTTTCTATTTCGCAATGACACAGGTAACCAATTAATGGGGGTATAAAGAAATGTCCACGAGACAGCACGAATCGGAGAAAACGTTGCTTCACTTGAAATGTCTAATGATCTTAAAATGAGATTTGATATTCTACTTACGGTTGAAGCCTATGATCATACAACATTTATCCTAGTTTAATTGTGTAATCCATCGCAGTATCCGGCAAGATTTTTCAAGTTGCGCCAGTTTAATAGTAGAAGCTAGAACAGGCATTCTTGTCTCCCACATTTGCAGATAGTTGAATCAGTTTTGTACTCCCATCTGGTTCTCACAACTTTTAATAGCTCCATTTCTCTTTTTACGCCATCGAGCATTTTGCAACTTGGCCTGGTAATCTGAAGGCTTCAGAAAATGAACACTCTCATATGAATAGGAGGGGATACATTTTTAGTCAATCTTTTCCTGGGCAATTGTCAGACTATAAATGAACTAGTTGTTTATAACTCATTTTATTTTGTTTGATTTTATTTCTTGGCATGTAAACCACCTTTAATTTGTTCAATGGACTCATCATACATTTTTGATTACTTATATAGAATAGCATTTCTGTATTTTTTTGAATGATTAATTACATAGAATAGCATTTCTGTATTTTTGAGATGAGGATTAGTTGTTTGCATTCTTTGGATTTATCGGACTACTGTTCTCATTTCGAATGTGATTTTCACAATGATTCGGTCGATGTAACCTCCGACCTTTTTCAGGTATATCTTGTCTAACTTTGAAATGGTTCGGTCGAACTCGGGGATTTTGGACAGACTTTCAAACAGAACCTATTATTTACTTCACGAGGTTGGCATGTTTTTGTTCCGTCAGCCATGACTGAATAGAGGCCCTCAATAATTCGAAATTTTATTTTATAAGTTGAAAGAATTTAGCACTTACTTAGAGAGAAGTTGTTTGTTCATTTTGTATTAATTATTAACTCGCGAGATCTGTGGAAATTTCGCATTGGACATATTCGTAAGTAATATATTGCTATTAGCATTCCGTAGATGTTCGGCGTAAATGGAGACGCTCTGATATTATTGTAGCTCTTTTGTAAAACTGCAAAACATTTTTAAGCTACCAGGGACGCCCCACGTAGCCAGGTCGTGAAGTACTCTTAAATACGATATCTTGGTTCTTGCAGATTTCGATTATATTATTATAAAGCTAATTTTCTATCGATTTTTATATACTATAAAGTTGCGATTTCAAAAATAAAAAAATATATATATATGACATGAGTGCATCAGCTTGAATCGAAACCGAAACCGACACCAAACATATATATATATATATATATATATATATATATATATATATATGTGTGTGTGTGTGTGTATATACATATATATATATATATATATATATATATATATATATATATATATAACTTGAGTTTCTTCAGATATAATGAAAACCGAAACAAAAACTTATGAAGAATTCTTGGTAAAATTATTCATAAAAATGGTAAAGCTATATATAAAACATTTATGAATAAGGTACCATCAGCTATAATCGAATCCGAAACCAAAACTTATGAAGAAATTTATTTATTTCAAAAAATGGAAGTCCATAGCAATTAGATGGCAGTCACTCGAATGTTAGCGATACACGCAATAAATACCACACGAGTTATCGTATTTATATATAGAGAAGTAAATCGGTTATGCGTTGCTTATTAACTATTCTAATGTGTAATCAGACTAATGAGATACGTTGGAACATAAAGATTTCGTCCACAATTCAAAAGTCCCAGACAATATATTAAATATTTTCATATTCAATCCATTTGGTTAGCGATTTAAGTTCTTTAACAACACGAAACATTGGCTGCTGATGGACACAGAGTTTGAGGATAATATGAGGTGATATCCAAAAATAGAATCGCATCTTCGTGAAAATGTGGAATTAGGTCGGGAGGAAGTTAAGAATTATAATGTTTTCAACTCTCGACTACAAAAATCGATATTCCAAATAGTTTGCTTATAGAAACAGAACAGACTTCGCTGCCAAATACGTTTCGTCTGCCAAAACTATAAACGACGACAACATAAACGTACAGCTAAAAATAGATACCGTTTAAGTTTTTGAAAAAATATGATGCTTCAGATGTTCGTGTTATAACGCACGAGATAATAAATGCGTTTACAATGCAGTAATATTAACAGGCATTATGCTTAATTGGGGAGATAAACAGTTTAGCAGACAAATACTTTCATTAAGCTGGAAGTGTGAATTTCAATCGATGGTTTAAACAATTTGTATTTATAATGATCCATTTATACGTCACTACATCGACTCTTTTAAACTCTAAAAATAGAAATGGTCGCTATGAGGTATCCAGAATTAATCAACTTCTGTTCTTTTAGTTACATTTATTATTTGAATGACCACTCCCTTACGTATAATAAACACACAACACACATACACAACACACACAACACACATACACACACATATATTATATCAGAATAATGAAATGAATTAGATAATAGATTAATGATCTTTTGGTATCAATGTTTTTGGAAGCAATCTCTAATATAAATTTTAACTGTCTGTTAAAATGTATGTATGTTTGTATGTCTGCCTATGTACGGCATAATCACGTTGACACACCGGTTCTCATCAGATCATCGAAGTTAAGCAACGTTGAGCCTGACTAGTACATTATGGGTGACCATTTCGGAAGTCTAAGCACTGTATGTGCTTTCCGCTTATCTTCGCATTGTTTCCAGTCGTCCTGAACCTCCACTTGCCACTGATATTCAACAATGTCGACTCAGGATATGTAGGGTTGGGGATTTCGCAAATCTTGCCACAGAAATTTCACGCACAGCCACCCTTACAGTGTGTATCCATAGTCTGTCAAGATTGAAGGAAGCCTTTTTATATCTGCCTAAAACTTTTGGCAGATGCGATGGGTTTTTACCAGATCTATATCGTTTTGAAGCTTGATCCTTTGGACGATGAATATCGAAAAATTGACTAAAACCATTAATTTCTTCACCCTCAACTGGGTACTTTTCTACTGGAAGGGGTCGTTATTTACGCCGCTATTTTCACCATTATTTTCGAAAGTCAACCCATCTTTTCGATTGAGAAGCCTTAATTTAAACATGCGTTACTTAACGTTTGGCGATGGACACAGCAGCAATAACGTCACCGTTGTTCACGTTCTTTTTCTCCTTCGCGGTACGGGTTCGAACTTAACCTGCCTACTGTTTTTTTCGGGGGGGGGCTCATCACACACCTCTAAACAACCGGGGCAACGACGGGCAGCCAGGGTAGTATTTTTATATAAGACGATCCAAGCCAAATAAAATTGCTCAGTATACAAGATAAAGCAAGTTAAACACTTACATTTTACTTTTATATTTTAATTTAATTGAGAAAAATACAATTTTTTAAAACAACATTTTTAATTTTACAAAAACTATTTTCATTTCTTATTTATTTGTAGACTATTATCCGCATCTTCATATTTATTTCAGCCAACTATTCTTCTGGCTTTCGTCAGGTAGTAAACTGCGACGGGATAGGAATGCTGAATCTCTTAGCTGCATCTTCAGTAATTACTCCTTTTAATAGTTGTCGTTTCACCACTTTTGGGCCAATTAATTCTCTAGACGGCTTCAATTCCACCCTAGGGCTACCAGAGGAATTGTTGGCCAAAACGTCGTGAAGCAACAGCTATAAAGATGAGGATAATAGAAATAAAATATAAAATTTACTCATCTCAAAAAAGTTCAATGATTAAATAATAAATATTTGTTTTGAAAAATTATATTTTTACGAATGAAATTTAAATATAAGAAAACTATCAATATATATATATATATATATATATATATATATATATATATACATATATATATATATTTATATATATATATATATTTATATATATATATATATATATATATATATATATATATATATATATACAACTGCAGCTTTATTAGGAATTTAATCTAGTTCTGTCTAGTACATTCTTCCGTCAAAAGCGCAAGCTTAAAGTTACATGGACAACCCCCGATCAAGTCATGGTCATACGATCGACTTTATACTCACACGTAAAAAACATATGATTAACATGAGCAATGTGCGCGTCTTGCATAGTGCTGACTATGACACTGATCACAAGATGGTATGTGGAAAATTTAAGCTCTGCACTCGGAAATTGATTCAAATGGCAGGCGTTAGGTTTTCAAAACGTATCCATGGCTCCAAACAAAGAGATCGTGCAATTTGCATGGCTTTGGGGAAAACACTAAGCATAGTTGAGTCTGTTGACACCTGGAAAACATTTAAAGATCAGGTATATACTTCTTGAGTGGAGTATCTACAGAAGTCTGTACATAAAGACTTGATGACAATGATCAAGCTATAAAGGCTCTATTGGAGGAAAAGAAAGCTCTTCCGTGAAACAGTTTTGAATTACAATCTCAAAAACAGAACAGCCGTCGAAGGAAAATACAAGGAGCATAAGGCGTTTCTACAGAGGGAACTGAGGAGAATGAAGAATGTGTACTGGTCCAATACTTCTACAGTGGTTCAATCTGCTTTTGACCGAAAATACACCAAATACCTATATAGTCTTCTTAAGCAGGTTTTTGGCCAAAAGCCTGCTCCTTTTGTGCCTTTAATGTCCGAAGATGGGTAAACATTCATCAAAGAGAAATAGGTGGAGCACTTTGCTACTTTGTTTTCCGACCTATCAATGTAAATTAAAATGTAATTGGCGGCTTGCATCTGCTTGGCATTCTTCATCACATGGATAATTTACCCTCACTCGATGAAGTTGTATCTGCTATGAAAAAGATAAAGGCTGGAAAGGCACCAGTCTGCATTCGCATTGTGCTGCTTCAACATGGAGGGATACATGTAGTCAATGCATTATACACACTGGTCAAATAGTCTTGGCTGGGTTCATCTTTACCACAGTATTGGATAAATGACCTACTAGGGTAAAGGGGAAAGAAACAAAATCTGACTGCGATCACCACCGTGGGATAACTATTCTTAAATCGGCAGGGTGAGTCTTATTTGATAGGGTTGTCCGTTGTCCGTCAATCGTTCATGAGACGCAATGCGGTCTCACTGATATTGGAAGCACTGTGGATATGGCATTTACTGCGAGGCAGCTGCAGGAAAATGTATTGAACAACACATGCAACCTTATTAATTATTCGTGGACCTAATAAATGCGTCGGTACTATAAACAGAAATTACTCTGCTTCATGCCCTCTGGTTTACCTTTTCAGAAAAGTATGTAACTCGACTTCGCTTCAGTAATTTTGTCCTCGCTCGATAGACGTGTTTCAGACAAATTTAGGGAAGATTCCTTGTCCTAATTTTGTCAGGATGTTTCAAAAACTCCAAAGAAATATAAAGGGTCGTGTTGCATTCCACGATCAATTATCTGGGGAGTTTCCCGTTGATAATGGTGATGAGGAACCGGTTGATATGGGTAGGTCATATTGTTGGAATGGAGGTTTTAAGGCTGCCTAATAAGTTGTTTTCCGGCGAGCTTAAGACTGGGAAACGTCTTCAACATTGACCAAAGAAGCGTTTAAAAGAATTGCATAAAAGACGATCTTAAATCTTTCAAGATTCCTGCCCAAACCTGGGAAACCGTGTCAAGATGCCCGCCCGAATAAAGGAAGCTAGGTAGAGGGGATCTGAATTTTTTGCGGGTGAAAGAATCAATCAAGCTTAACTCAACAGAAACTTTCGGAAAGGCAATGTGTCGGTTTTGCCCATCGAATTAAACAGGTAGAAATGTGAGGCTTGTAATTGTGTACTGCTCTCAAAAGCGGCTTACATAAATCGCCAACAATATAAAACAAAAACAAATACCATGAGTAGAGGGAGCGAAAAAAAAACGGAACCACAAGTAAAACAAGTTTCCATGCACAACATTTTTACCATATGTGTGGCAGACAGTTGCAAGTCAAATGCTGGCCTGAAAAGTCATCTTCAGACCAATGTCTGTAACGACGAAGCAATTGCCGTAGAAGGTAAAAGTTAATCAAGGGTTATGACTAATGAATTTAATGAGGTTATTAAGAGGGCTTATTAAAAGAAGAGTAATGTATATTTCTATCAATATAGACCATTTTACTGGTCTGTGACACTGAAAATGCTAATATTTTGGAAAAATGGTCAATAAAAAATAGACGTTCTCATCAGGGGAGTTAATAAGTGTTTGACTTACACAAAAGAAACCGGTGCTCAAATGAAGAAAAAAGAAAACCATTGCTACTATATTTTTACTAATGAAGGTATGGCCCTTCACAGATGGGAGATTCTATTTATAAACGATGCTGCTAGGAACTGACGAATCAAATTAATTCGTGTTCTGCTATCAACAAATTGGAGACCAGAATTGCTCCATAAAACTAAAACCTTTTCATTAACAATCTTAGATATGTGTTTTCTTCTGTGTCAACACGGGAAGAATCTTTTGCTCTGTGACTTCCAACTCGAGAACTGTCTACTGAGAACTAGTCACGTTCAGGACTTGCAATGTTCTGAAACTAAACTGTGACTGCCAACTCAAGAAACACACACACACACATATATATATATATATATATATATATATATATATATATATATATATATATATATATATATATATATATAGTAAGTTATAAAATATATATGGCGATTAAGCTACACTGAATATTCCGCGTTTAACCTACTCTAGGATTCTTCAGGCTTATGCTTATGAAGAATCCTAGAGTGGATGAAACGCGGAATATTCAGTGCACATTAATCGCCATATATAATTTATAACTTACTAACTAGCTCTACCTACGTATTGAGCACCGTTGAAGAAAATACTTAAAGTTTACGCATAAATTTATACATTCGTATATTAATTTATCTGAGTGAATGAAGTAGTTATATATGTATATATATATATATATTTATATATATATTGATAGAGATAGAGATAGAGATAGAGATAGAGAGAGAGAAAATATATATATAGAAAAAGAAAATTAAAAATTAATGTGCGCATATTTTGCATATTGTCTTATATTTCTCATAGATATTAATTGCTGCGTCAATGTCTGTGGCTAATTCTCTCTAGTTAACGTTTAAAAGATTATAAATACTCATTAAAACTCTCAGATCTTACGCATCAAAAGAAAAAATTTCGGCATAAGGGTGTGCGTCATACGTTATAATATTCGACTGACTAGCAAATAAAAATAATACAGAAAAAAAAACATGGTTTTCGAAACAACTGATAGAAAGTGACCTATTGGTGTTTTAAACATTTCGTCATATACGAAGATAACAATGGGTTCTCAGGTCTTAACAGGAATCTCGAAAGCTTGAAGATCGTCTTTTATGTAATCCTTGAAGCGCTTATTTGGTTATTGAGAATTGGAAGAAGACACATTCGGATATTTCAATGCGACAGAAGCATACGAACACGAAGCATATTTTATCATTAAAACATATTAAGCCACATAGGATACAAGTTTAGTAAACTATGATCTAAGGAAAATGTTCTAGGTAGGGTAAAATGAGAATTAACATTTCCTGTCCATATTTTCAGCGAATTTGTCAAGCAACGCGAGCTGATAAGGTATTTATGTATGCAAAAATAACCACTTATCATATATATATATATATATATATATATATATATATATATATATATATATATATATATATATATATATATTGGACCAATATTCTGCCTACTTACCCCGGAGGACATTATACTCCTTCCGATAATGAACTGCCCAGGTTGTATGAAATTCCCTCTTCCAATAATTATTTTCATATAACTATCATTCACCACCCAAAACATTATTTTCAATATTTGTGCTTAAAAGCAAAATAAGTGCCTTTTCTTTTTTTGCTAACAACATTTAATTTCCTCTGATGATATGAGCCATTATTGAAAATCCATGGATTAAGGAAATTAATATAATCCCTTCTATATATTTCTCATGTCAAACAATAAATTCTTAACTCGAATATACGTGCCTATATTTTGATTTTCAGAATTTAAATTTGACAACTAAATTCATATATTGCTCAATTCTTAAAAATTGAGCTTTTCTTTTTTGACAAGGATCACCGTGAAAGTATTACCTCTAGTAATATCTATCAGGATCTTCATCGGATTTTAATCCGGCTCTTATATATATATATATATATATATATATATATATATGTGTGTGTGTGTGTGTGTGTGTGTGTGTGTGTGTGTGTGAGGGGGGAAGGATTTAAATATGACATGTATGGTATTAAAAACAGAGGTGAAGAGACCTAAAACTCGATATTTCACCCGTTTAGTTCCGATTTTTTTAAAGTTAAAAAAAAAAAAAAACGTTGGTTTATCATAAATGAACATTTTATTTTTTTTTAATCTCGAAAATGCGCGCAGTCAACGGCCGAAATGTCGTTGAGGTTTTAGTGCGCTACACTCCTGATTAAAATCACACGAACATACACACAAATACACACACACACACACACACACACACACATATATATATATATATATATATATATATATATATATATATATATATTACAGTTTTTAAAAGAATAAGTGGAGTCATTGGAGGAAGATCGATGCAGGGATATAAAAATAGACACTTAAAATATAAAAAGACTAAAATAAAAAAAAACTATTTTTTCTCCCTTCATCGATCTTCCCCAAATTCCATCTTTTTTTTAACCCCAACCCGAACCCTAACCCTACCATTTATAAGTATTTATATGAACGTAGAAATGAAGATATGATTAAAAGCATAACTGCCCAGCACAAAAGTATTTAAAACGTACAAAGAAAAAATTGTTTAAACAAGTTAGTCCTAAAAAACACAATAAAAAGCTAATTAAAGTTTAGCATTAAATACTGACAAACTGCTATTAAAAAATGAAGTATTACTGACAAATGAGAATGCGTTTAAAAATGCATCTCAAACTAATCAATATAAAAATATTAGAGAAAACATAATGAACCGACAAAGAGAAATACTATTTAAAATTTTGTCATAAATGAACGAAGAATATAGTTTATAAAACTCATCAATATAAGATCAGATGATTTTAAAATGAATTGTATCTATCCAGTCTAATTATCAATTGAATGGTATACTGTTTTAAACTGCAACATGCTACATCGATCTTACAAATAATAGGTTTTTATTGATCGGAAAACAGAAAACTACTTACAAATCTTTGGTTCAATTTATATATATTTTTTATATCGCAAACTATTTTACTATTATTTACTGTGTTATTACTTCAAAATTGCTTTATTTTTTATTTTTATAAAAGCATTTTCCTGTTAATATTTTATTTATCTTCGTTTAAATTGTATTTATATATATGGCATAATTACGTTGACACACCGGTTTTCATTAGATCACCGAAGTTAAGCAACGTTGCAGAAAGACGGTAAATCCCACATAAGGTTAGTGTCGTTTCCATTCTATATTGGATTTATAGGTCTTATTTGAAAAAAATCAAGCTGCAACTATTTTCCCATGGAGATTTCATCAAAAGCGTGAAAGGGATTTCTGATCAATTAGATGTCATGTTCGTCGTTTATAATAAAAAAATTCCACAGGATTTGTACATTAACGGAAAGCATTTTCGCTTTTTATTTCATGGATAATATTTTTCATCGATTTTACAGGATACACTTACGTTTTATTGAAATGAGTGTCGGGGGAAATTCATGTTACTCGAAAGCAGAGAAATCCGTTTGCATCTAATTGTATATTTCTAACTTTATTCCTTGCTTTACAGTATTTTTGAAAGCATTACTCTAATAAATATGTTATTTTAATTCACATTTAGTTTTAGAGTAGTGACTTTATTTATGAATATGTGTATAGACAGTTTGTCTTTCGTATATTTACGGATAAACATTATTAAAACTGTAAATTACTATTAACCAAAACTTTAAATAGAAAGAAGTCGGTTGATAAATAGATACGAAACATTATTTAAAGTCTAAATAACTGTTTTTTCTTCTTTTTTTTTAAATAATGCACCAGAACAAAGAAAATACGCTAAGTGATTTTTTTTTAATAACATTAAATAATCTGAGGAAAAAATGCAATTTTATCTGGAAATTATAAAAGCATGTATTGTGATAATCGAATATATGCGCATTAGAACATTCTAATTCGATTTGTTTTCTAAGTAACATATAATATATCTGGCTTCTCTCGATACGGTCTCAGTTAATAACTTATTTTTTCATAGAAATCGGTCCAGATAAGGCATTAAACCACTTTATGTAAAGAGCTAAAAGTAGAACATCTATGTAAAAAAAACAGTCAACTGTAATTTGGAGATGAATTCATTCCATACCAGAACACAACAATCCTCCCCATTACTGGGGACATTACTCATGCACAATGAGGAGTAAATGGCAACATAAATAAAGTCCCACTTCTTTCTCCATGATTCGATTATCGTATTTTATACCGTTATATTTTTAAAACAATTATATTTGCTCACGAACGTGGAATTGTTTTTCTACCGAAAGGTGTTTTAAGTTAGCTGTTCGGCATTAAGCGAAGCTCTTCCTAATTAGCAATAGTGTTGGTCAGTATAACTAATGGAAACAGATATGATAAGACAATCTGATTCCCAAATATTTAAGTCTTCGAAAATATTGCAATGTGAGTTAAGGAACTCCGTGTAGTATGTAAGTAAAGTGTTTTAGAAAGTAAAAATCACTTGTTTAATACGGGCTACAAGTGGACCATTTAAGTTATATATATATATATATATATATACACATATATATATTTATAAATATATATATATATATATATATATATATATAGTGAATAAATGACAACGAACTATATTCCAAAATTCATGATGTTGACTATCTTATAATTTATTGCTTTAACCGAGTTGACATTTACAGTTCTTGACAGTATCTGCGTCGTAGACCAAAATCAATTACTTAATTATTATATCAATCAGTGAATAATAATTAAGTGATTGATTTTGCGCTACAAGATACATACTGTCAAGAATTGTAAATGCCAGCTAAATTAAAGAAATAATTTATAAGATGGTCAACATCATGAATTTTGGAATATAGTTATTCACTATATTGCTCTGTAATTACATTGAGCTTCTTAAATAAGGAGTTGTATATATTATAAGTAAATATAGTACTATAGAAACACATATATATATACATATATATATATATATACATATATATACATATATATATATATATATATATACGCAGGCGGCAAAAAAGAAAGTCCGCAGTTGTAACTGTGTAAACAAACTATACCTCATTTGAGTTATAGTTTTATCTTTCTATAATTTTGCCTGATCATATTTGACTTTTAACAGGTAAAATTGAAGAATAAAAGGCGAATGAAATGAGGTTTTTTAAACATTAAATTTAGCTTAACTTCGCAATTTTTTTAAAAAAATTACAACTGCGGACTTTCTTTTTGCCGGCATTGTATACACGTATAATGTGAGCGATTAAAAACCTTCATTACGGAGGCTCATCCATATCTCTAACAACATGTATTAACTAAAAAAGAAGACTATTAAAAGTAAGAACAAATGCAGATGTCAGAAGTCAGAAGGTGCCATCTTTTGTATCATGACAACGCAATCTTTCACACAATCAGCCCAAACGGTTAAAATTATCAACGATCTGGGCTGGGAAATGCCGACTCATCCCCTCCCCCTTAACGTCCAGGCTTTGCTCCTTAGGACTTTCACCTGTTTAGTCATTTAAAAGTGCTCACTAGAAGCACTAAGTTTAATTTCGGCGAGTAAGTCAAACGTGTTCTGAGCGACTGACAAAGATATAAGTCCAAAGATGTCTACGTTGAAGAAATACATAAGCTTGTACACACAAAGTTCGTGACATTGCTGGGACCGTATGTTTAAAATAAAAAAAGTAAGCTTCGAATCTTTATTAGAAATCTTTATACTGAAAATTCCCCATATATATTGCACGATCCTTGTGCATTATGCCACTTTGTTCCTGTGTGTTTCAAATATGGATATTTCTTAATATATGAGAAAACGACTATGTTGTTTTAAATTTGCAAACAAATGTACTTCATGTCTAGCAGTCCGCTTGGATATGTTTTGTTTCGGAATAGCGATAATATTTGAAAAAAAAAACGTGAATTTAAAAAAAGGTACAATCCAATTTGCACCAAATATAACAATTTATCTTACATAACATCACAAGGGCACTGGAAATGTCTTATTACCATACAAGCAGTAAGTACTTTGATAAAACTATAATACTGAACTTTTGCATTTAAATCTTTAATTGAAATTATTACAAAAAATATTTTTATAAAATCAAACGTAGGTTCTCTACAATCCAATGTAGACAACACTGTATTTTAGACTACTCTACTAAGAGGGGGTGAATGTGAAACGTCCTCCTTATTCAACGCAGTGCGTTTCTTACTAGAGCAGGCAATTACTTTATTTGATTGAAAATTGGTGATTCCACTGATGTCGATGACAATAACAAATATTGGAAGTGTGAAAATTCTGTTAGTCTTTATTCATTCCCGGGAAACGTCGGGTGACACTGCTAATTGTAGATATGTTGCATTTTCAAAGTGAAAGTGTACTTTCTGAGAAGAGAAATCGAGGGGGAGTGTGGTATCAGTTTACCTGACATTTTGCCAGCAGATATCCAGAACACTAGACATAGATTTTCACTAGGGCCTACCTCTACTAAAATGGAGCCGGTCAGGCGGTCAGTCAAATACGTTCTTAAATGATCATATGAACAAGTAGGTCATTTAAGTGGACGAGTGGCGTTGGTGCGAGGGCGGGTCAGTTCATGTATGCTGGCATTGGATCAAATAGAAAATCAAATGAATACGAGATGCACATCAGTCTATAGAATTGGCACAGAAAGGGCACTGCTAAAATTAAGAGTCTAAGCCAAATTTGATGTCAAAGTATAATGCCTAAATATCCACACTCACATGCACGCATTCATTGATTAATATATATATATATATATATATATATATATATATATATATATATATATATATATATATATATAACACAACAGGGAAACAAAAAGACACATATCTAAAGAAATGACAGAAAGACTAGAGTATGACCTCCAATCTGCAGTGGAATGGGGACAAAAATGGGTGATCACATTCAATGCTGCCAAGACTAATCTTGTATCCTCCAATAACTACAAGAACCCTTCTCTACTACCAATAGAAATGGCCAAATACTCTTTATCTGAAAGTACATCTTTTAAACTCCTCAGCCTAAAATTCACAGGAAACATGAGTTGGACCAATTACATTGAGAGCGTTGTCAGGATCGCTGCGAAAAAGATAGGTTCTCTCTACCGTGCTAGAAAGCTACTAACGTCCGAAAGTATTATCTACCTCTATAAGGCCACCATTCGCCCATGTAATGAATATTGTTGTCATATTTAAGCTGGTGCATCGGCTACTAGTCTCTCACTCCTAGACAAGGTTCAAAAGAGAGTCGCCAACTTGATAGGCCCTATACTGTCATCTAAGCTTCAGCGTCTGTCCCATCAACGAAATGTAGCATCCCTCTACATGTTCTACAAGTACTTTAGCAGTGAATTCTCTGACAAACTGCAAGCACGTATACCCCCTCGATATAAATACCCTCGACAGACCCGACAAGCAGCAAAATCCCACCCCTTCACAGTAGAGATCCCTAGATGTAAGATAGCCTTCCACTCCAATAGTTTCTTCTCCAGAACCGCTAGACTTTGGAATTCCCTTCCGGGTCCCTGCTTCCACAACTGTACTGACATGCAGAAGTTCAAGTGTAACGTGAACCGACATCTTGCTGCCCAACTCTCCACATAGTACCCCTAAACCTTATATCCCTGATTGTAGCCCCCTACATCAAAGATGCAATGTGCCTTGTTTGGGGTGAAAATGTAATATATATATATATATATATATATATATATATGCATATATATATATATATATATATATACATATATTTCAACAGCTATGAGCAAACAGTTTCAGGGTTTAAACACAAAAAATAAGAGAGGAAACCCTAACAAAACATCCGGTTTTAAGTCGCGATAATTGGATAGTGAAGCCATGTAACACCATTCCGGCAATTCCTTCAGTGGCGCTGTCTTGCACCTAGTTGGCTTGCCATTTCGTCGGACTTTGTCTACAACTGCGAGAGGGTGACCATGGTAACTGAGCAAACCATCATATTTCTTATATAAACAATTAAGCTTAATTCTAAGATTTGCTCACGTATTGAGCAATATTAAACTTAATACTAAGAGTTGAGACATAAAACTATACCTTCTTATATTATAAATATCTACTTATATAATCACATTTTTATGGCTTAATGAAATGAATGATATATATATATATATATATATATATATATATATATATATCGAAAAAAGGATACGTGGATCGTTGGGTCCACATTAAGACTAATTAAATCCTCTTCCTCTCTTTCTCTCTCTTTGTTTTTAGCGGGAATACAAAAATGACGTCAAACTTAATATGTCCTGCATTTTATGCTAGGCTCGTGCCCATATCGCATCGCTACACATTTGCATCCTTTCTAATAACTTAAGAAGTACTTGGGGCACTTGTATGAGCGTAATGAACCATGTGTAAAATATTAATTATGTAGAGATTGCTAGATGCCGAGGATATCTGCCTTAATTGCTTCTTATGATGAACCTTCTACTTATAAAAATCTCTCATTGTTCTATGTTTTGTTGAACACAGACACCTACATAAATTACATTTAATGTAAACAAACATCTTGCTGCCCAGACCACTAATAGTACTGTCCCCGCTAAACAATAATAAACCCTCGCATATTAGTCGTTATATGTCTTGTTATCGGTAAAGAAAATACAAAAGTATATATAAATTAAATACGCACGAATGTTTTTGTTTTATGACCTTTTTATCACTATTGGGATTTCTGATTATGGTCATTTAGAAACATAAGTGTGTAGACGGGTTTAATAGTTGAATTTACTATATAACTCATACACATTATATATTATTACCTAGCCAAAACCAAACGCTACGCCATCATCACAGCCAGTGGTATATGTTGATTGTGAAGCTTTGAAAACAGTATCTTCTTTTACATACCTCGGATCTGTTGTATCAGATGATACTAAATTTGATAAAGGCACCCAAAGCAGAATTAATAAAGCTAGTCAAGCATTTTGGTAGGTTGCGACACAGACTCTGGAACAGCCACGATGTGTCTCTAAAAGTGAAGGTGGCAGTTTACAAATCTGTTGTGCTGTCTACTTTTCTGCTGAAACGTTCTATTCGCAATCGTGTTTCAAATAGTGAATTACTGGAGAGATGTGAAATCATTGGTATTGAATCATTTTTGATCAGGATACAAATGCCGTGGTCGGGTCATCTTGTGGGAATGGATGACTCAAGAGTTCCTAAGCAACTTTTTTATGGGCAACTGACAAATTATTGCCACCCAATATGGCGTCCCCTGCTTTGTTTCAAAGATCAACTAAAAGATAACGTGACGCGTTGTAGAATTTCTCTGATTTTCTGGGAGAGTGCTCCAGGGGATCTCAGATAATGGAGGGAGATGTGTTTTCCAGGGACCAGAGAGTTTGAACATAACCGTCTTCGTCATAGGGACGCCCTTCATGCTAATATGAAGGCAACACACCAGAGAAATCCACGAAAAATGAATATATATGCCACTGTGGTTTAAAATAAGACAGAAAAGCAGGGTTATCTGTTCACTCGAGAAGGCATTTTGACCGACGAGTATATGCAAGTCATCATCTGCGGAGGAGAGTGCCGAACTCAGTCATCGTCTTCGCTGAGAGTATCCACCATATATATATATATATATATATATATATATATATATATATATATATATATATATATATATATATATACTAGCAAAAGTACCCGTCGTTCACTGGGTTCAAAAACAGCCTACGGAAAATGGACTCTGATTTATGAAAGTATGATAGGTTATAAAAAGGAAGGGTTGTAAAGAGATAGCTTCGAATTCGGGGGTATTAAAACCAAAGCAAAATATGATGAAAGTAAAAACAAAATAGATAAACCCCATAATTTATTATACCATACCTGTTCACACTGAAACACTTATCACAATATTCTGTGGATCTATATTAAAATACCTTGTTAAACGTTATGACATATTTCCATTCTATGGAGATCAGGCGCTAACGAACACCCAAAAATTTTATTATATCATATTTCTTCAAACTGAAACATAATTATCAAAGTATACTTACGCGGATAGATATGAAAAGTCTTTATTAAAGTGTGTGCCCATTTCCATTCTATGGAGGCCAGGCACGAACGCAGACACTACAATTTTATTATACCATACCTATTTAAGTTAAAACATACTTATCAAAGTATTATTATGTACATCTATACCGAAAACACTTGCAAACGTGTTTTTTTAAATTTTTACATTTTTTATTTCCATAGTTTGTTGACCAGGCGCGAACGCAGACCCCACAATTTTAATGAATCATCATTATGCCAAATCAAACGTCCCCATACTTATTTAGGAAGAGTTTTTAGCAGAAAAGCCAACAAACGACTACTCGAAAAAATAAATATACGAGAAATAACTCTTACCATAGTCAATAAAAGTTCAGTTCATGTTTTTCTTTTGTTTTGATATAGTTTTTAATGCTCTTTACTTGAAATAATTCCAGCGAACCGAAATTAAAACGAAATTTGAGGCGATAACTAATTAAATGAGTTTTTATATAAACTACGCATGCCATAATCGAATATTCCTCAAGCACAAAATAACGGAAAACATTACAATGTGTTTATAACTATTCCTTACGTTGACGGAACTCTCTTAAATTTTTAACACAGAATACTCAGGTGCCCCTCCTTCAAATTGAAAACGGGGCTCTCCATTTCAAAGTCGCTGCCATTTTGATTTTTTAACCGGTTCGTGAATTAAAAAAAAATTTTTTTACGAACTACTTAAAAATAAATACCAATGAACTTTTCTACCATAAAAGTAACTTTTAATGACTATGGTAACATTATTTCTTGTATATTTATATTATTATATATAACAGTTTCTCTTTGTAAGGAAACATCATTTTGTTGGTTACTCTTGGCTACGAATGGAAACAAAGTTGATATAAAAAATATATTTTCGCTAAAATTATATTTACTTTCATCATATTTTGCTTAGGGTAAAATTTGTGAGTATCAAAATCTATCTCTTTATAAACCCCTCCTTTTCATAATCTATCACACTTTCATCAATCACAGTCCATTTTCTGTAGGCTGTTTTTGAACCCAGTAAACGACGGGTACTTCTGTTTGTATATATATATATATATATATATATATATATATATATATATATATACTTCTATATTTCACAAGTTTAATTAAGAAAATGGATCTTTAAACTCTAGCTTTTAGTTTATTCTTAATATTTGTTTTAAAATTTCACTTTCTTGACAATTTTTGCAAATTTATTTTTCTCTTGGAATGGTAGTTGCTGCTGCTAATGTTGATTTTATCTTAAAAATCACTATTTCTTGAGATCTATCGGAAAACTGATTTAACTTCATAGAAAACCTAAATTTTATTACTTATTTAACAATAAATATTTACAAAAATACATTGTCTAAATATATTTTTAACAACAAATTCTTTCACTTATAATAATCAAGTATTCATTACGGCTACCATCTAAATGAATTAAAAAGATGATTTTGAACACACACAAAATAATATTACAAAACAAAGCCTGGAAAAAAGTATGGATTACATAGAAAAAGGCGAGCGTAACAAGTGATATTGTTATGTTAAAACTAAGAAAAAGTAAAGGGACTAGTTGTTAAATCTAGAAAAAGAAACGGACACATATTCTTGATATATATATATATATACATATATATATATATATATATATATATATATATATATATATATATATATATAAAATTATAACTTCAAATATTGCAGCATAAAAAAACCTTTTAAAAAATTAATTTAACATTAAATAATTAATTCTGAATGCGGCAATATTTTCAGTTATAAATTCATTATATTTTTACTAAAATAAATAAAATATTATACATATGTACACACACACACACACACACACACTCACACACACATATATTCATTATATATTGTATAAATTCATTATATTTTTACTAAAATTTAATATACTTTTTATTAAATTTTTTTGTCTTTTTCTTTTCAAGTTTAACAACTCGTACTTTACTTTTCTCAGTTTAAAATAGCATTGTTCATGCTCCCATTGTTCTAATATATATATATATATATATATATATATATATATATATATATATATATATATATATATATATATATATACTCACACACACACACACACGCATACACATATATTATATATATATATACATATATATAATTTATTTTTGATTGGTCAATAATTGAATTAATTGTGAAATGAAGAGGAATAAGCTTCTTCCCATTGAGAGAAGCGAGGAAAGTAACTGCAGATGAAGAACAGCTGGAAGCAAGCCAGACATGATAGTCGCCGTAAATCGTATGAATGTACTACGCCTGTAATGACCTTGAAATTTACCTCGCCGATACAACCCTTACCTCTGCCACTATCGACTCTGCCTATTACCATCGCTCGTGCTTCTGTTTGCTGATTTTCTCTGAATAGTAGGAAATTATGGATGTTTGGACGGCTGTCAGGAATGTTGTTTACAATTTGGGATTCTCGCATTGTCGCCCAAGGCAACCGGAAACCCAGAGCAACCTACGGATATTCTAAAAAATAAAAAAATATAAACCCATTGTTTCGTATAAGATAAACACGTGCCTCGTCTATGAATAAACCAAAAGGTGTACACACACACGCATTCCCGTATGTATGCAGTATCTTTTAGTCTGACAATATATTAATTTGAATGGCTGTCATTCTTTCCTTTGGGTTGTTTATCTTTTACTCGGTACTCAGTAGAATATACATTTTATAGTTTAGTTATAGGGAAAGGTTCTTCAAAACATACTTGTTCAAAGACACACACATATATTACTGTTTAAAAGTACAAAATATAAATTGCTTTAAAGAAAATAGCCAGCAAAACTCAAGGGGCCCCGTTTCATCAACAGACCTATCAGGAGTTAATCGTTAAATTATGCACAAAAATGAATATAAATATCACGTAAGAGCGGAGACCTAATGGGGTGTGCATGTGAATTTTACCGAGATAGAAAATAGGAGAGACGGATGGGAATACGAATAAAATCAAATACTTACAATCATGTAAAATATATTCAGAAGCAGGGACAAAGGGGAAAGTTGAATTATATTCCTTAATAAGTTAAATAACTTGACGAATTCTTTCTGTCGACAGAGAGAAGGTCTACGTAGAAGAATGGAGACTGACTCCAAAATCTGCAAGTGACGCTGTGAGTCAGCCTGATGTATATTAAAAAAAAATCCGTTTTGTACACATTAGCACATGTTAGATATTTATGAAGGTGCTGGCCAGTGGGCGATTCCAAGGTGAAAGAGGAGGGGTAAGAGCGACAAGACTTACATAATCTTATTTTTGCTGGAATGTGCTGATTAATTTGAATCTGTATATGTAAGGAGGCTCCATCCACATAGTCAGCAGCAGACTGACAATTTAATTCGTAAACTACACTACTTTTTGTGATGTAAGGTAAACTATCTTTAAAACTAAGAGAAATGCAGACTATACACCAAAGACCAAACGCAGAGCAACGGGCGGGTAGCAACTTGATACAGATTTAGTGATTCGTGTACCCAAACACTGACCGATCTCTCCAATCCAAGGAATTTTTAAGTGGATAGGACACTTTGAGAGACAAAAACTGTAGGAGAATTGTATTTTTTAACTTTATTTTTAATAATATAATTAATTTAATTCTCCGGATAACTGTTGCGAATGAAAATATCTTTGAGAGTTTTTTAATTCGCATTCTAGTTTAACGGAACAACACATTCTAATAGCTCTATACAATAACGTTCGAAGACGCCCTATCTTCCTGGAAGTCGGCAGAAATGAACGCCAGTTCATATATCGGCCGGTAAATGTCGGCTTACGGTAGACTGTTGTAAGAAAAGAATTCTTACTGCGTTCAATAAAAACATCCAGGAAAGGCAAGCAACCGTCATTCGCAACTCCATAGTAATAATAATAACGTTGTATGCAGAGTATTAAGTTTGTTGACAAATATTTTGGCCTCATTTTTAGAGGCAAAATCTGCAAAGGTATCGTCGACGT
Source organism: Euprymna scolopes (assembly GCF_053919585.1). NCBI lineage: Eukaryota > Metazoa > Mollusca > Cephalopoda > Sepiida > Sepiolidae > Euprymna > Euprymna scolopes. The sequence goes on from NC_136491.1 coordinate 4,571,054, forward strand.
ATCTGAAGTATATTGATGACTTCGATACATCATTAAACAATACCAACTCATGAAATCCCATAAAAATGTCAGCTAATGCAGGACCAAGGGGACTTCTCATATGGAATCCGTCGATCTGACTATGCATAACGTTGTCGAAGCTAAATTCTGCTGATTTAGTGCAGATCATCATGAGTTCAACAAATATGTCCCTGGGGAAAGGTGGGGGAGTTTAATTACTACTGTAAAGAGAGTCGGCACAAATATTAATAGTTTCGTCTAATGGAACATTTGTAAATAAACTAGAAACGTCGAATTAACACAAAGTTATTTTCAATACCGGATTTCAACTCACGTAAATGTTCAACGAACCTAAACGAGTCGGGCATGCAATATTTAGTCTACATGGCCTGGACCGGTTCTATAATTGTCAATAGGCATTGTACTAGAGAGTGATAGGGAGACCCCGTCATGGAAAGGATAGGTCTATGCGGGATATCTTTCTTATGTATTTTAGGAAGGCCATATTCCCGGTGTCAATAAACCAGAACGTCTTTTTTAATCGTCTTTCTCTGAAGTAAAATATCCTTTTTTATAGAAGTGTAAAAGGCGCTTTTGGATTTTTACTTGATTTATATAAGTATTATCGCATGTTTGAACTGGATCAGTGCAAATAAACTTATCATGATTATTTTAAATAATCAACATTTTCTGGACGTAATCCGAAGCATTAAGGATAACAACGCCAGCATCATCATCCGATTTACTGATATGAATATTTTTATTGGTTTTCAAAACTTTGATGGTTTTAAAATATGTGCTGGGCCAAACAAAGTCACCGATAGTGAAATTAGAGTCACGAAGAGCCATACCTTTCAGGCTGTTCAGGTGAAAGAGGATCGTGGTGCTTATGTTGGGAAAATAAAACCTTAAAAGCTGCAATGTTTTTTCTTTATAAATACAAGTGGGTGGAACACAACAATTCAAACCCTTAGACAACACTGCAGCCCCGACTTTTGAAAGCGGAAGATTAGAGTAATTAAAAATGTGCTTGCCATCATCATCAAAATCACGGCCGAATCTAGCACGAACAAGCAAGTAAAATTGCTATTTTAATTTATAAGAAATTCGTCATCAAGAAAATACCTCGCGTTTTGCCAAATACTTAGAAAGCCTGAAGAAATATAAAAAAAAAAGGTCAAGAAGTTTTTTAATGACAAAAGTGAGACGGATTTTAAATTTATATAAGAATCAAAGTTACTGCGTAATTTGTTTATTTAATCTTGGATAAAAGCCCATCCAATCTAAAGATTTGTGTAACCTTGGGAGAAATAATTCTTTTGCTAATATAAAATAGAGCGACATTTTCTTCAAGATATGAACGAAGAAATGAAATAGATAGTTTCATGTATTTTGCTCTTTAAACGAGAAAGTGTATTAATTTCTTTGATTTGGTCATAATTGTTACCGATACTGTAAGTATTTAAATAACTGTTTGACGTTACAAATCTTATAAATTGATTCGAAGAAAATAGTCAGCAAAACCCGAAGGGACCCGTTCATTAACAGACTCAGCAGGGGTTAATCGTTGAAATTATGCACAAAAATAAATAAAAATATCACGTAAAAGCAGAAACTTAATGGGGTGGGCGTGTAAATTTTACCGAGGGCTAAGGAAAAGGGGCAGTAGGGTGGGATTACGAATACAAACATTTACTATTATGTTAAATATATATACAAGTGGGGACAAAGAGTGAGTCAAATATATCCCCAAATAAGTCTAATGACTTGACAAATTCTTTCTGTCGAGAAAGAGTAGGTCTACGTAGGAGAATATAGACTGGATCCATTCCAAGAATCATACCGGTGTAAAATTCTAAAACACACCGTTTCATAAACATTAGCATACGCTGAATTATCATGAACGTGTTGGCCAATGGCAGATTCCAAGGTAGAAGAGGAGGGGTAGGAGCGACAAAACTTAGCCATGTTTGCTAGAATATATTGGTTAATTCGAATCTGCAAATTTACGACCTACATATTCAGCAGCAAGAAAGGGGCTCCTCTAGTTTTGTCGGCTTATATATATATATATATATATATATATATATATATATATATATATATATGGTCTCCCCTCGCCAAACTTTCACAAGAAACACTAGACTAGCTGAAAACATTATCAATAATTTTCCCCACTCTTTATCTGTACCTAAACCTAAACATAGATTCCATGATCAAAGCTTCTTTCTTAGAACTGAACGCCTGTGGAATTTTCTTCCGTTTTCCTGCTTTCCAGCTTTCTATAACATAGTTGTCTTCAAGTCCAACGTAAACAAATTTCTTATGAGCCGTTCCACTTAAGTTAACAAATTTACCGAACTTCCATTACTATCGATTACTATATTGTCCTTTTGACTACTCTACACTCTTTAACCCTTTTCCTTGAGTGGCCTGCCGGCCTTGATAAGTGGTGACGTTTATGTAAAAATATATATATATATATAATTATATTACTTACATCTATTACAACTGTAAAGTGCTCAACTATAAGTACCGAGTTCTTATTGTGGCTTGCAAAATTATTACGATAATAATTGTTAAAACCTAAAAATGTCACACTTTCGAGAATTATCAGTGCAGGTGTCACGATTACTGCCGATCGGGAGATTTGAACTCCGCTACGAAGCCATCTCGTACTTCATTAGTAGGGAACAAAGCCACGCAGCCCATTTAACTTCGAGAAATATCGTTGAAATTGAGAAATGTAGTTTTAAATTTCGAGATACCTGACTAGACTGATCTAATGGTTATAACATCATGGTCTCGCATGCGGGCTTAAGTGAACAACATTCGTTTCAACTGTAAAAGGCTAAACAATAAAGACCAAGTTCTTAAAAAGCATAACATTATTATTTCTATATTTTTTTAAAATTATATATATATATATATATATATATATATATATATATATATATATATATATATATATAAGTGAATGTGTCTCTGTGTGTGCGTACATTTCCCGACACAATAACTCTGCCAATTTTTAGTCTACAGACTCGAAATTCGATATACAGGTTACTGAGATTTGGGAAAATTTTTGTAATTGGTTTTCGGCCAGAAATTTGGCTGTTAATGGGTCAAAGTTCAACGATTGACCTTTTAAAACTCTACCTAACTCCTCCGCCAATTTTGTGTCTAAACACGTCTAATGTTAGATATAGGTTCCTTGGACATGGATCTAACTTAATAAATTGATCTGAGCCCCAAAACAATAAATGTTAAGGGGTCATAATAGTGGTCGAATTAAAAAAAAAATTGACCTCTGCGGTCTCTACCAAATTGGTCTAAACATTTGAAATTTTACATAAAGTGTATTCAGAGATACGGCAAGCTTTTTAATCGGTTTGGGTCGAAAATTTGAACTACAAATATATAAGTCTATGTATGTATGTTTGCCTGTCTGCCTAAAACTTTCGACGGAGGCGACGGATTTTCACAAAATCAGCATCGTTTATAAGCTCGACCATTCAGACGACAAATACCGAAAAATTAGCTAAAAACATTAATTTCTTTACCCTCAACTGAGCACTTTTCTACAGGGAGGGGTCGCTATTTTCGCCGATATTTTCGATTTTCTAGCCTTAATTTAAATCCACGTCAGTTAGGTTTGGCGGTGGTTGTAACAGCAAAAATGTCACGTTTTTCCCCCGTTCTTTTCCACTTCCCGGTACAGGTTCGAGCTTGCCTTCCTACTACTACTTTTTTTTTTTTGCTCAACACACACCTCCAAACACCCGGGCAACGCCGGACACCAATGTTGTATATATATATATATATATATATATATATATATATATATATATATATATATATATATATATAAGTTAAACATTATTATAGTAATAATTATTTCAGCCCATTTGAGAACTCGATTCTTATTGTTGAGCACGTATACTGACTGAATGTAAGAACAGCATATCTGCAACGTTAGACACGCAAGTGAAGACAGGTTTTTAAAATGAATGAAGACACGTACCCGAAACAACACATTTTCTATTATTAACATTCCGTGATGGAAAATAAATTATCATGGCTTTAACGGATTGTTTCCACGCTGTATTTTAATTCTTATCCGTAAAGATATTTTTTGTTTATTTCCCTTTTCATCATTTAATTTCGATGTGTTTGTATTCTTTTCTTACGAATTCTCCAATATCACTTGTCACGTTTTATTTGGTATTGCATCATTCCATCGATTTAAGATCGTTATAATTAGAAAAATTCTTAAGTAATCTTGTATACTTAGTTATTATTAGTAGCAGTATTAGTATTATTAGTAGCATTATTAGTATTAGTAGTGGTAGTGATAGTATCATTATTGTTATTATTATTATTAGTAGTAGTAGTAGTAGTAGTAGGAGGAGGAGGAGGAGGAATTTTCTACAATGGGTATCCCTCATGTTTTGACAAGCTTCTGGCCTTGAGCTTTACTCCTGATCTTAAATCGAACACCTACATTAAATCCGTTGCCAAGGCCGCTGGGAAAATGGTGGGGTCCTTCTATCGATCCAGTAGATATCTCACTGCTGATGCAATTCTATATCTATATAAGAGTCAGATACGTCCAAGAATGGAGTACTGCTGCCACATCTGGGAAGGAGCTGCTAGAAAGAACTTGTCCTACCTTGATAGGGTTCAAAATAGTCTTCGTAGCAAGTGGGAGAAGACCTTTTCTCTTCCCTGCAAGCTCTTTCTCACAGTAGAGATGTTGCGAGTTTGTCTCTGCCTTATCATTATCTTCATGGCAAGTGCTCAGCTGAGCTCCATTCTATTGTCCCCCCTCGCCAAACTTTCACAAGAGACACTCGTCTAGCAGAAAACACTATCACTAATTTCCCCCACTCTTTATCTGGTCCTAAACCTAAACGTAGATTCCATGAGCAAAGCGTCTTTCTTAAAACTGCACGCCTATGGAATTGTCTTCCGTTTTTCTGCTTTCCAGCTGACTACAATATGGCTGTCTTCAAGTCTAAACGTAAACAAGTTTTTGAAGAGCACTTCCATATAAGTTGACAAATTTACCGAATCTCCATTACTAACGGTTACTATATTGTCCAATTTCTACTGGACACTCTTTAACCCTTATCCTCGAGTTGCCTCTTGACCTTGATAAGTTGAGATGCCTATGTACAAAAATACAAAAAACAATAGGCAGCGAAGTTATATCTTTGAGAATAACCTGTCAAATCTTAAGTACTCCTCACCTCTTTCAATAAAATTTATAAAAATTTTGCGTTATCCTAACAGCTGTTTACCATTGAAATTTTCATTGGTAACTACTTTTGGTCCCCACTGAAATTAAAGTGGCATAAGCCTCGTAAAAGATATAGACTTTTTCACACTCACTGTGCCCAGATATCATACGGTCTTTCTCTTCTAGGCCTTTCTATCCTCCTTGACCCTCTTCGAATATTTGGTTTCGTATCAGTTGATGCTGTCACTTATTTTATTGGGGCTGCAACTTTCTTGGTTACATGTGGTGTTTCTTTGTGCTTTACTTCTGTAGCAGTTTTTTTTGTGTACGGCTACAGCTTGTAGCTCATGGTTTTATTTAATATTTTATCCGTTTTTTCTTAGTGTTATTGTTTTTTGAAAGTTTTGGAGGATTGTTACTTGGTCAATGTTATAGACGTTAACCTGATTTTCGTGAACTTAATACTCTAATCAGCTCTCTGAATAGTTCTGTGTGCTATGCTTCGCTTCTTTGTTTACTTGTGATTTACCTTGTGAACTGCTGCAACGGCAAAAACTACGATCTGGCATGATTTTTCTTCTCGTTAACTATTATAACATCCTGTCTTCTTTATAGGACGAGTTTATCTACTTGTATATCCACGTCACTTCCGTTTTAATGTACTTCTGCTGATTTGTGTTTGTGTTACGTTGTGTGCGTATAAGAATATGTTCCTCAACGACATGTTGAATAGTGGGTTTTATATGTTATTTGTCTATTCATGTACGTGTAAATGCGTGTATGTTTTTTTTTTAAATTACGTTTTCAACCCAAACAAGGCACATTGCCGCTTTGGTGTAGGGGGCTACTATAAGGGGCAGCAACTACTGGGGCACTATGTTGGGATTTGGGCAGCAAGATGTCGGTTCACGTTACACTTGAACTTTTGCATGTCAGTACAGTTAGGGAAGCAGGAACCTGGAATGGCATTCCAGAGTCTAGCGGTTCTGGACAAGAAACTACTGGTGTAGAAAGATCTTTTACATCTAGGGATCTCTACTGTGTGGGGGTGGGATTTAGCTGCCTGTCGGGTTTGTCGTGGTTGTCTACGTCGTGGGGGCACAAGTGTCTGCAGTTCGTCAGAACATTCACCATTAAAATACTTGTAGAACAGGTAGAGGGATGATACGTTTCGTCGATGGGACATAGGCTGAAGGTTAGATGCTCGGAGCGGAAGGTTTTGCCTATTTTTTCTTAGCGAACCTAGTTCGTTTTTTAGGTCGTCCATGCAGATTATGTGGTTCATTCTTCCATCTGTATTTGTCATCTTGTAAATGACCTGGCATTTTCTTAGTATATGTCAATAGACATCATAGCTATTGTGAACAACAGTGGAAATTAGAAGATACTTCGAAGAATTTTTTGTCTTTTTTCCCCCTTTTTTTTTCATTTTCTTAAACTTTTTTCTTCTAGGGAATGTGACATCCAACCAGATGTCTGACATTTACCCCTATTTTAGTGAGTCCAAGCAAGAGATCTTTTCAGGATTCTAGCCGTCCCTTTCAGTGCAATCGTTTGTATTTCACTTGCACTTGGTTCACCGGGTATTCTTGCTATGTACTTTTTAAAGTTCTTTTTCATAAGCCCAGTTGCTCCTATGATGACTGGTATAATTAAAACGTCTTTTAATTTCCAATTTCGTTTCATATCATACATAAGTCCTTGATACTTTGTTATCTTTTCCCTCTCAACTCTGTTAAGCCCTGTATCATTGGGTACACTGACCTCTATTACGGTCGCTTTTTTGTTTGCTCTGTCCCAAATCACTATATCTGGTTTAACAGCTGCGTTTTCAAGATATGTAGCAGTAGGGATTATGTAGTCATAGTGAATAGTGTAGTTGTCATTCCCAACTGTTCGTTCGGGTATATGTTCCCAGGAGTTTTTACTACACTGAATGTTGTCTCCATGTGCTCATTGGATTTTCAATTAAATCGATAATCTTGTTTGGTATTTTGTACATTCTCATGCATTCTATTATCCATGGTTTTGGGATCCTCCATACGCTTTCTTGTAATGCAATGAATTTATTGCTTTTTACCTCTGTCAAGATCTGTTGGTCTATGTATAGTTTCCACCTTTTTTCTTGTTTAGCATCCTTTAAATCCCCTTGCACATATGCCGGGTCATTAAGAGAGTTGTAGATTTGTTCGTTCAGTTGATCTCTTAGTATTTTCTCCATAGTAGATAAGGATATTGTTGGCCTGTAGTTGCTCGGAGCGCTTCGCTTTTCTGCATCTATTATTATTATTATTATTATTATTATTATTATTATTATTATTATTATTATTATTGTTGTTGTTGTTGTTATTGTTATTAATACTTTTATTTTTATTATTATTGTTATTACTATTATTGTTACTATTATTATTATTATTGTTGTATGTATTATCATTATTGTTGTTATTATTGTTATCATCATTATTATTGTTATTATTATTATTATTATTGTTATTATTGTTGTTGTTATTATTATCATTATTATCATTTTTATTATTATTATTATCATTATTATTGTTGTTATTATTTTCATTGTTATTATTATCCTTATTATCATTATTATTATTACTATTAATATTATTATTATTATTATTATTATTATTATTATTATTATTATAAGCTCACAAGGTACTTTCACACATATCACAAAATCACCCATTGAAAACTTGGTGTGTATCCTAGAACCTGAGTGACAACAAGTCTTCCCAGATTCCCAGCACTCTCCACCTCCTTCGATAAAATATGAATATAAATTTGCATTATCGTAACAGCCACTCACCGTTGATTTCTCGCTGGCATTGGCTTTCATTGAAACTCGAGTGGAAATAAGCCTCCCCAAGATACCAGCTGTCTTTGCGCTTGTCCAGAGGAGGTCTGCTAAGCGCTCTTTCTCTCCTCCTTGATCTTTATTGGTTATTTTGCATTAAACTTCTTGAGGGAGGATGTGATATGGCAATGGAAGGGGACAGGTGAGAGGATGGAGAACGTGTAGGTATGAGGCTAAAGGAGAGGGAGATTTGTTCTCTCAATAATTCTGGGAACATTTTCCACATAGTGGGTAAACACCTGATAGGTCTAATGTTGTTTCGTGGTCCTTTCTCTTTGTCCTTCTATATCAGTGTTGTTCATACTTTTGTCATCCAATCTGGCACGTTTGTTTGCTGTATATATCTTCTCATGATTTGGGCTACTCTTTCGTGTATTATTATTATTATTATTATTATTATTATTATTATTATTATTATTATTATTATTATTCTGATTTTTATTATAACATTTTCATGATTATTTTATTATTATCAAGACCAGATACCATTCAAGGAAACGGGTTTAAAAGTGTAAAGTAGTTGATGAAATAATTAAATGATGATCACTAATAATGGACCATGGGTAAAGTTCTATAAGTTGACGAGTTAACAATAACTTATTTACCTTAGACTTGAAGTTACTTAGTTATAGTCAGCCGGGAAACAGCTTCACGCTATATTTTCCACTGACAAACACTTCTATTGGAAGAAACTGCTCCTGGCTTTTACGTTTAGTTTTATGCCCAAAATGAAATTGTTGACGAGTATTGGTTACACACTGTGTTACACGCGTTTTACAGGAGACACGATGTTTTGGAGCTCAGTCGAGCATATGTTATAAAAGATAGGCTAGCAATGACTCATCTGTGAGTAAGAAAAAGTCGGGATGCGGAAAGTTCTTCGTATTCTAAATAAGGTGAATGGTTTTATATCCTGTCGAGGCAGGAAAAGGATACTCTTAGGAGCTCCTCACCAGATGTGGTTTTGATTTTTGTGCAAGTAGTGAATATTATTATTATTATTATTATTATTATTATTATTATTATTATTTTTATAATAATTATTATTATTCAATCACACATCTACAATTACTATTGTAGTCATTGTGATAACACGTTTCTGTAGATTTCCCGTAGGTGACATCTATTTTTAAGAAACGATGCAAATGATTTTCGTTATGACAACAGCCGTTTACTATTTATTATTGGCTAAACAACGACCAGAAATCTTAGGCAAAATTTGTGAAGACCTTATGCTAGTCAAATCTTGCGTTTCAGTTACTCAATAATTTTTGTTTTAAAAAAATAGGCAAACATTTTCCAGATTTCGATGAGGATTCCGAGATCTCAAAAGCTCCAAATTTTCCTTGTTTTCGATCCCCTACCATATTAATCGACCCGACACTACTATTTATACATATTCTATTACTGTATTATTTTTTGTATCTATTTTATTCATTGTTATCAACCGTATTTATTTCAATAAACTACTTTATTTTATTATGATATTTTTTCATTTGAATATTTTAATAAAAAATCATAAGTGTTTTTTTTATTACAGCAAGTTATACGTATATATATATATATATATATATATATATTATACGTATATATATATTTACACGTATATATGTATATGCTTAAAGTTTATCCGTATATATATATATATATATATATCTTTATTTATATGCATATATATAGCTATATATATAGCTGTATATATATATACATATATATATATATATATATATATAGCTAATGAATAGTAGGTATACAGAATTAGTGTATAAAAGTGCAAGTGACTATTCAGAATTATTGCATAAACGCGCAAAACAAACATGGCGACCAATGAATACAATATGCATTGGATAATAAAAGTCGTAATATTCTTACATGAAAAATCTGTTATATAAAGGGGGTTTACTCCAATAAAAATAATAGAAAAACACAAACAGGGAATTCTGCATTGTACATAGCAATCCTAGTTTTTTGTGTGTTTAACAACCTTAAAAAGATCGGGACTAATTATTAGTATAGCAATATTTTACGGTGAGATTTTGTCAAAGCAAATCTAAAAATAATCAAACCTCTCATACACGTGAAGTGTTTCTACGTATTTTTAAAAGATTTGTTCCTTATGATACTCCATCGCATTCCCTCTTTTTGCCCCTCCATTCCACCATCATGATTGAAAACATTCCAACGAGTACATGTCTCGTTTACCGTTACGTGCCCAAGAAGTGAGATCTAATTTTACGTATAATTCGTATGAGAAAATCATCCTCAACTGAAAATGTTAAATTTTAATGAGTTTACTAAAAAAAATTACTTCCTGTATATAATCTTTAAACGCCGTTGAAAAATACTAGTAAAAAAAGTAGATTTTGATTGCTTTTGATGCAAAGTACGCTTGGTAAGATAATAAAAAAAAACCCAAATGTTAAAAAATATTTTAAATTGATCAAGTGTTTTTTCTTTGCTTTACATTAGAAAAAAATGTGTTGTTCTTTTGTTTGGAAACGTTTCCAACTTAAAAAAATTTGAGATGCTGAAACCGTACATTCTATAATAAAATGCATTCCTGAACTATATTTGTTAAGAAAAATTATGTTTATATTGTTTAAAATTAAAAGAAAATGTTTACATTGTCTAAACTTATAAACATAATGTTTATATTGTTTACAATTAAAATGTTTATATTATTTAAAAATAAATGTTTTATTATATTGTTTAACATTTAGAAAAGGTTATTTATATATTGTTTAAAATAAAAAAAGTGTTTATTTAAAATATAATTTTGTTCATATTTTTTCTTTGCGTATTATAAACTGTTAACTTCTGAAATATCAATATTGTTGTTTGAATATCATTTGCATAGTCATATTACCGTGATTTAGGACATTTAGTCTATTTTTCTTCTATAGCGATCGAGAGTATTTTTAGCTACTCAATCATGTCCGTTTTTATTTTTGTTACTAAAACCATATTAAAAGATATTTATTTAAAACGGTGGACTAATAATTACAGAAAATATAAAAATATTATATCGTACATCTTTGATTGGTTTTGTTTGAAAACGATTCCAACTTGCAATGGAAAATAAAAATACAATTCGTAAAATGCAGATGTAAAAAAAAGCCAAAGCGATTTTTAAAAAAAAATCATTTTCACCCCAAACAAGACACACTGCCACTTTGGTGTAGGGGGCTACTATAGTGAACATCAGCTACATGAGTACTATGTAGGGGGTTGGGCAGCAAGATATCGGTTCACGTTACGCTTGAACTTCTGCATGTCAGTACAGTTGGGGGAGCAGGGTCCCGGAAAGGAATTTCAAAGTCTAGTGGTTCTAGCGAAGAAACTACTGGAATAGAAGGCTCTCTTACATCTAGTGATCTATACTGTGTAGGGGTGGGATTTAGCTGCTTGTCGGGTCTGTCGAGGTGGTACAAGTGCTTGCAGTTCGTTGGACCATTCACCGTTAAAGTAGTTGTAGGACAGGTAGAGGAATGCTACATTTCGTCGATGGGCCAGAGGCTGAAGCTTAGGTGACAGTTCAGGGCCTATCAGATTCGCGACTATTTTTTAAACCTTGTCTAGGAGGGAGAGACTAGTAGCAGATGCACTAGCCCAAATATGACAACAATACTCCAAACATGGGAAAATGGTGGCCTTATAGAGGTGCAGGAAACTTTCGGACGTTAGTAGCTTTCTAGCACGGTAAAGAGAACGTACCTTCTTCGCAGCGGTCTTGGCAAGGCTCCCAATATAATTGTTCCAACGCATGTTTCCTTACAGATATATTTTTATATGCGTATTTTAAACGCGGAAAAGAATGTCAATTTAAAACCCTTTCATGGCTTTGTTTTATATTTTTATGTATGCGCATGGTAAATCCGAATCAGAAACAGTTTTCAACGCCCAAGGAAAATGATTTGAGTTTTATAATATAAAAGATAGATATATCATGTTCATTTCACTGTTTGTTTTAATTATTTCACATATTGCTATTTCTAAATAATTATAAGTGTAAAAAAAAGCAACTTGTCTAATAGAACAGAAATTAGCGTAGCTGATTCCAATGTCTGCGTCGTTATCTATTTCCCATGTTATGCTTCATTTCAAGTATGACGACCGATGGTGACCATAATTATATGTAAATGAATATGTTGGTGTTGGTTTGATAAGTATATTCGATTTCATTTAATGTTATATCTTAATAGTCTTGTGACTATCGATAAAGAGAACTAATTCTTATGCGAATCTGATACGGGCAAAAAAGTTTGCGAATCTGCCAAATAAATTGTATGACAAGGACTCTTTTTAAAACGTCAGAACTATTTCGATATTCATACTTTGGTCGAACCTAAGAGGTTGTAATTTATTAACAAACGTATTGCCAAGTTCGCGCGCAGCTGGGATTTCAAAATAAATAATGGAAATGAAACGTACATAAGGGAACATCATATACGATTCAAAAATAGCCGCTGGTAATACTGCTTCAGCGAATATCGATGAGAATTCAGATATACAAAGAATTCTTTTTAAGAATTTGGGGTCGGAAATTTGGCAGAAAGCCAATAAGATCATTCATGAAATAAAGGTTGTTAAAAAGAAAACCATTGAACTGCAAATATCTGTGAATGAGGTCGAAAAACATGCAAGATAGCAATTCTGAATAAGGAAGAAATGCCAAATAAGGTTTGACCTATATATGTAAGGAAATGAAATGTTTCAGCAATGCACGGTAGATCTACATGCTTAATATATATATATATATATATATATATATATATATATATATATATATATATATATATATATATATATATTTTTATTACATTTTCACCCCAAACAAGGCAAATTGCCACTTTGGTGTAGGGGGCTACTATCAGGGGCAACAACTACCGGGGAACTATGTAGGGATTTGGCCAGCAAGGTGTCGGTTCACGTTACACTTGAACTTCTGCACGTCAGTACTTTTGGGGAAGCAGGGACCTGGAATGGAATTCCAGAGTCTTGCGGTTCTGGGGAAGAAACTATTGGAGTAAAAAGATCTTTTACATCTAGGGATCTCTACAGTGTGGGGGTGGGATCTAGTAGCCTGTCGGGTTTGTCGAGGGTGCTCGCGTCGTGGGGGCACAAGTGATTGCAGTTCGTCAGAGCATTCACCACTAAAATTCTTGTAGAATAGAAAAGGCAGAGGGATGCAACATGTCGTCGATGGGACAGAGGCTGAAGCTTAGATGCCAGTTCAGGGCCTATCAGGTTTGCGACTCTCTTTTGAACCTTGTCAAGGAGCGAGAGACTAGTAGCAGATGCACCAGCCCAGATGTGGCAGCAATACTCCATACATGGGCGAATGGTGGCCTTATAGAGGTACAGGATACTTTCGGGTGTTAGTAGTTTTCTAGCACGGTAGAGAGAGCCTACCTTTCTTGCAGCGGCCCTGGCAATGCCTTCAATGTAATTGTTCCAACTCATGTTTCCTGTGAACGTTAGGCCAAGGAGTTTGAAAGATGGACTCTCAGATAAAGAGTCGTTGGCCATTGCTATGGGTGGTAGAGAGGGTTTCTTGTAATTATTGAATGAAACTAGTTTAGTCTTGACAGCATTGAACGCGACCAACCACTTTTGTCCCCATTCCACTACAGATTGGAGGTCTTCCTCTAGTGTTTCTGCCATTTCTTTAGAAATGTATTCATTCGTCTTCCTGTCGTGTCTGCCATAGAGTGTAGTGTCATCAGCATATATACCCATCTCAGAGGCAATGTTGTCGCGGAGGTCATTTATGAATATCAGGAACAATAGAGGTCCAAGGATAGAACCCTGGGGCACTCCCGCATTTATATCATATCGTTTAGATGTGCGACCGTCGAGGACTACCTGGATTTTTCTCTTATCTAAGAAGGATTTTATTTTGTTAAGTATTCTACCAGTGATACCGTATGATCTGATTTTACTGAGGAGACCCTCATGCCATACCCTGTCAAAAGCCTTAGATATATCTAGAGCTACCGCTCTGCCTTCTCCCGCTTTGTCCAGTGAATGGTATATACGTTCAGAGATCACAGTGAGGATGTCTGCTGTGGAACGGGCTTGTCTAAATCCATATTGTGTGTCAGTCAGTAGTTTAGCATCTGTAAGATGATGGACTAGAGCATGGTTAATTATGGTCTCAAATATTTTGGCAAAAAGTGGGAGGAGGCTAATGGGGCGATAATTTGATGGGTCTGTCCTTTCGCCAGAATTCTTGAATACTGGTACAACAGAAGCAGTTTTCCAACAGCCCGGAAAGCAAGCTTCATTAAGCCATTTGTTGTAGAGTTTGGAGAGAACTGAAGCTACTTCGGCTGAGCACTTTTTTAATAGCACAGCTGGGATAAGATCGGGTCCACATGCTTTTGAGGTGTCAAGGTTTTTGATGATAGCATGCACCTGAGCAGGGGTGGTTTTCAGATCGTCTAGTGTGGCGTCTGTCCGCATAGGAAAGTCAGGTAGGGGGTGGTTGGAAGGGTCCAGTGTGGAGTTTGAGGCAAACCGACTGGCAAGCATGTTAGCCTTGTCGGTTGCTGAGGAGACAACCTCGTGATTTTTGGTTAGTGGGGGAATTGTTGATTGCCCATTATTTACTACACTGTTGTAGATTTTCCAGAAGTCTCGAGTTCCTAGTTTTTGTGCTTCGATGCGCTTTTTAGTGGTTTCCGTAAATTCTCTCTTAGCTGTCGCTATTTCTTTCTTAACGTTATTTCTAGCTTCTATATACTTCAGTCTGTTTGAACTGGACTTATGTCGGTTAAACCTACGGTATGCATGCTGCTTTTGAGTAATGGCAGTTGCACAAGTCGACGTAAACCATTGGGGAGAGTGGGGATTACTATAAAATTTCCGCATGGGAACATGCGCTTCGATTGCAGTTTTGAACCAGTCAGTGGTCTCGTTTGCACATTGTTCAGCAGAGAGAGAGAAAATATTTTTCCATGGAGCATCTCTAATTAGTTCCCTGATGGCTTCCCAGTCAGCCTTATTATAATATCTCGTTGTTTTGAGCACTGGCTCTTCAGTTTTGGGTCTAGAGTTTAGGGCGATTTCAACCATTATCACTGCATGATCAGCGTTCCCGAGTGGGCTGTGGGCCTTCGTTATGCAGTCATCGGGAACTGTGGTCAAAAACAGATCTAGAAGTGATGCGTGTTGTTCTTCCTGGTCAGGGAAACGGGTTGGAAACGTAACAATTTGTGATAGGGAGTGAGATATAGCGAAGCTATGGGTTGTGCTGCCCGCTGCACCTGTGTGAGTAGAGAATCCAAGCCAGTTTTTGTGGTGGACATTAAAGTCACCAAACACATGTATTTGTGCGCTAGTGTCGAGGGACAGTGCCGTGTCTATGCTGTCAGATACTTTGTTTATTATGGAGCAGTCCTGAGTCGAGGGAGAGCGGTAGAGAAAATAATAGTAGCTAATACCGTGTTGCACGTTTAGTCTAAAGCACATAAAGGCTTGATCATCTGTTTCTAGGTTTGTTTCTCTAGTCAAGGGAAGGGTATTACGAATGTAAACTCCAAGTCCGTGCATATGTCTGTCAGAGTCCTTACGGCAGAGTGGGAGATATCCAGGCATGTTAAAGTGGTTAGAGGGAATGGAGGAGTGTAGGTTAGTCTCACTTAGTGCTAAGATATCCGGGGTATTTGTTAAGAGAAATGCTTCAACATCAGCTAAGTTAGTTCTAAGCCCACGGATATTTGTGAATAAGAGCCTCAAGGGAGGAGGCAAGTTGAATTTGTTTGTCCCTAATCCTGGTTTAAGCTTATTTTTAGATTGTACTGTCGTCATATTTTTTTTAAGAGTTTCGGTAAGGGGGAGCTAAACAAGAGGTTATGCGGAGCTTCAGACATGCATCACAAGTAGACCAGCAGCTGACCTTTCTCCAATTAGGATTGTGGCCTCAGGAAAGCCCACCGGGGATGAGTGCAGGGTCCCTTTCCATGCGCGTCATGGCACTGCAAACAACCCGATATTATTCAACTGTTGATGGAGCAGCCGCTCTAAGCGCTACCAAAGAGTTAGGGCTCCTGTACTACCAGTCGGGAACAGCAGCCAGGAACTGTCAATCCGGTACCCTCAACCCTTTAGAAGAAGGTCAACCCAATCTAATCGCTCAGGCATATCTTATACTCAAGCACTCCCAAATGTTCAGTTTTAGGGGTGGGGCATGCTGGGAATGGGGAAGAACGGCGTTCATTGCCCTAGCCAGGAAACAAGATCTACCGCTGGGTGTTTCTGTCGAATCACTGAGATAGTGTCTCTGCGCTTGACTAATAGGCAAAGAAGGAGTATGGAAGCCAGGCGATAGACAGAGCCTATCTACTCCTTAAGCAATTTAGGTTTGCAAACCGGTGAATTTGTTTGAGTCACCAGCTCTAGGAAGGTTGTCATCCAAGACTGAAGAGGCCTCTCTCCCCTTTGGTTTAGTTTCAGAGTTTTCCTTCTCCTAGACGGATGATCTGGGAAGACCTACTGGGTCCGTCAGCCCTGAGAGGGTTTTCTCCGCGCCTAGGTTCTAATCCAGGTATTTCTGCGACCCCGCGTTGTTAGTGTTACTGGGTTAGTTTGTGGGGGATTATATCTCTACTGATTAGTTACACTCCTCAAAGTGATTTAGGGACATACTATTTACTTGTTAATGGATAAAGGGGGTGGGTGAAGTCCATGCAGTGTAAGCGTCTATGTTTGTAAGAGGGCTTGTTAGGGAGGAGATAATGTGATTTTAGTCTTACCCTTTTTTATTTTATTAATGTTAGCTTAGGTCTAGTATAGTGTTACAGTATGAGTAGGTATTAAGAATTGAGCTACGAGTTGTGCCCGAGCTATTTTAGATGATAGGAGGGTTAAGATGTAAGTGCAATATAGCATGGATAAGACAGCAAGTTTTGAGTCATGCGTAATTAGGTGAATAGATATATGGGCAGTTTTTCAGTAGGTGCGAATAGAGTTGAAGTTGTAGGTATTTTTTAGTAAGAGTCATGGGGCGTTTTGCATAACAAGGAGTGTCGTTTCAATAACGTAATTAATCGTTGCAAAACTCGAGACAGTTGTGTAGTGCATATCGCTTTGTTTCTGAGTACTTTGGCTGTTAAGTACCTGCCTTTGAGTTCATAGGCTGTTAAGTCCCTTACTGGATAGGAATGAGCTGTAATGCATGCCTTAGAGGTAGAAATGTATAGATGTTTAGTGATGGCTATTAAAACAGTTTGCATGTGAGGGATTAGTGGCTGTAAGTTAGCGATTCCACTAAAGATGCGGAGCAATGTGGGAGTTTAGTGGCGGATAGGTTGGAAGGAGTAGATTGTTAGCGTTCAAGAGAAGAGGGGTTATTTATTTACAGATGGATTTCCATTAGGATTTTTGAGTTACAGGTAAGGTTTAGTTTGAAGAAGGGAGGATTTTTTTTATGCATGCAGGTAAGACAAACGCAATCGTCTTGGAGGTAAAATGTATAAGATTTCGTAGCTAGCTATTGGGTTTTTCCCTCCCAGTTATAGGGACAGCTAGTTCGTTGGGATTTGGAATTGTAGTCATTAAGGTTAGGCGCAGAGTGTTGCATCTACTCAGAAAATTAGCCCTAGTATCACAGCTGGGATTATGTATATTGCAGTTACAAATATAGTGCCAGTCAAATTATGAGCCACGTGCAGTGGTTTGGTATGGTATGGGTATCATGGAGGACACTTTAATACAAGCAAGCGTACGGTGATTGCATATATTAAGTATACTACTTAAATAAAGTTCTTCTGTCTTCTATAGTCGAAAGAAAGGTGGTCCTTGCTCTTCTATATTCTTGCATAGGCTATTCGTTATCGAGTAGAGTTCTTCTGACCATAAAAACGGCTCGCGTGGGACTAAAGTGTTAGATACCATTTTTATGCATATGTAATTAAAATGCATTAAATAAATACATTTAAAGAGAAGGTATACACAGTTGGTAAAAGCAAAAAGAGAAATAAGTAAACAAAATGAATAAATAAATAAATAAAAAGTAATAGAAGAAACGACTCGCATGGAAGCAAAGAGTTAAAGACAATATATGCGCATATAGTTAAAATACATTAGTCAAAATTAAGAAGAAAAAAAAAACAGTTGCCATTTTGGTAATATTAGGATTTGTTAAATTAACTTAGCTCATATTGTTTGCCCATCTTCAAAATTGTCGCGTCTGTCAGCGAGTGTAGCCCTGTTCTTAGTGTGACGGTAGGTGGGGGCTTCACTTCCTTTCCCCGGATTTTATATCTATTTATATTTTATAGTGCCCACATGTGTATGGTAATTTTACTTTTTTCTTTTTTTTCTTTTATTTTTTATTTATTTTTTTTAGGTTAAACTTCTGTCTTCTATAGTAGAAAGAAAGGTGGTCCTAGCTCTTCTATATTCTTGCATAGGCTATTCGTTATCGAGTAGAGTTCTTCTGACCATAAAAACGGCTCGCGTGGGACTATATATATATATTTATAAGTACTTGTAAGTGAACAATTTAATCAAAAAAAATGATTATATATATATACATATGCATATAATATAATATATAAATAATGATTGCAACGTCTTGTCAGACGAGTGCCACTCCCTCAGGTACTGAAAGTCCATGAGCCCGACGATAACCATAACTTTATTCCTGCCGGGGGGAAAAATATCACACGCACAAGCAGACATGACACTGAAGACGGTCACTGGTATATATATACATATATATACATGCACGCATGCATAGACATATGCACATACACACATACAAATAACCCACATATATGCATACATACATACACATTACATATATGCATACATAGACATACTTATACATAAAAGTAC
>NC_136491.1:4595000-4907500 GCF_053919585.1 Euprymna scolopes
TTTTTAGACGTAAAAAAGAAAGTTTTTATTGTTTTACTAAGTGTAATATAATCTCCCGTTTTTTTACACCGCAAATCCATGTTGTTTGTGTCAGTTCCTTAACTCATTATTATAAGCGTTAGCTTCATATTTCTCCAATTTACTCATTTATCACATTTTATTTTTTACATGTAAATATTATCAAGTTTTAACTAGACGTAAATAACGAAGTTTTTATTGTTTTACTAACTTTCACATAATCCCCCATTTTTTTAAAAACCCAAATCCATGTTTAATTGTACATATTCTATCCTTGATCCTGAATTCAGGATTTGATTGATTTCTCATTCGTTACTTGAACCCGCGAAATCTAAATAAAAGCTAAAATTAAATTAGAATATCCTTAAAAAGCAAGACTCATTTAAAATAGTGCCCCCAAAATAGACTAAAAACAAAATTATAGGAAGATGTTCTTGACCGTAAGGGTTGTACGAAACTAAAAAATAAGTATAAGTACGAGCTCCATTTAATATGGAGGGAAAAAATAAACGTGTTCACAACGGATTGAAGAACTTGTTGGGAATAGTTGTAAGCGTCTCTGAGGAGTGACTGGATGGAAGACTTACAGTTCTATGGACAAGAGGTAATTGTCCATCCTTTCACGAAACAGCTGTAAGAGCTTAACGCCAAAAAAGTGAATTTCTATTCATGTAGGTTGTGATTTTATTCAATTTACGTATATATATATATATATATATATATATATATATATATATATATATATATATATATATATATAAAGAAATAAAGATGGCAGGACACCAGAGTTTATTGATCAAATAAATAATTTAATGGATAATGACCGTTGTGAGTCTAGGAAGACAATAAGTGCACAGTTTGATGTCAGTGTGGGAACTGTACATACAACTATTCGCACGGAACTGAAGATGCGGAATATTTGTGCGATAGCACCAGTCTACAACTCCATCCTGTTCACAAACTTTTTGATCAATGTGGGCATCAATACAGTTCCTCAGACTTTCTATAGTCCGGACCTAGCTCTCTGTGACATATTTTTAATCCCTAAGCTCAAGGATAACCTTAGAGAATCTCGTTATGAGACAATTGAGGAGATGAAAGAGGTTACAAACGGATCGATATAGATGCATGGCAACCGGAAGAGATTACTTCGAAGGAAACTTGAGTTTCATGTGGGTTCTATTAATAAAAGTGTTCATAAGAAAAAAGTATGACAACCTGTTAAAGGAAGCTCGTATATATGTATGCACATATATTTAATACTAGCAGTGTGACCCGACGTTGCCCAGGATAAAATGATTATCAACAAATATTTCACACTCCTATATTTTTATTGTCATCGGAATCGGTGAAATCGCCCGGGAGGAAGCTTCACATGCCTCTATGCAGTAACTTAGTCCAAAATATATGCTATTCTACATTGAATTCTAGGGAATCTACTGTTTCTTTTATAAAATTAATTTATATAACTTTATTTCGAGTTAACGAAAAAGTAGTAAGAAATTAACGTGCGTGGTTAGAATCTACAGACCCAGGCATGCAAAAAAACAAAAACAAAAAAAAAACAAAAAAAAAACGTACATTTTCAAATCTTATAAAATTCTTTGCAGTTTATAAAAACAAATTAAGAAATTGACGTGTGGAGTTTAATGCCAAAATTAAAAAAAAACACGCTATCAGCTTACCCACAGTAGAATTTTCACGGCCCGTTGTTCTATCTATGCTGTTAAGCCATAACATGGGAAAATGGCTTTACCGATAAATTATAATAACGGTTTAGATTATTGATTATAAGAAATTATCGGGTGTATTCCGACACAAAATTTAACGAAGATAAATCCAAGACTTATACACTAAAATTCTGTACAGTTTAAAAAAAAAACATCTGTACAGCCGTTTCGGGATCTATAAGGAACGAACTCACACACAGACGGAGTCGCATTTAATATATATATATTTAATAGATATATTTAATATTAATTTATATAAAATGATAGCAATACTTATATATTACAGACACGCACTCGCACACACACACACACACACACACACACACACACACATATATATGTGTATATATACGAGCAAACAGTTAATAAAACATGTTAAAAACACTTTGAAATGAGTTAAACACCTATTTAATCTGTTTATTTTATTATATATATATATATTTATATATAATTACATTTTTTTAAATATTTTTTAACAGTATGTTGTCTAGTCTATTATTTATAACACCTTTTCCCGAACTAACCGTGTTAAAGAGAGAGTCGGGCGCCATTTTGAATTTTCCAATACATCGGTAAACACTGTATGCTTTTCGAGTTGAATAAAAATGTTACATTGAATAAAAACACGAAAATTATATCCAGTTAGATAGAAAAGTAACTTATCTTGCCTTTGATAACATTTATTTGTTATATATTTGTTTTTTTGCCAACTTTTTCGAATCTATGTGTACAGGAATAGAAACTCGAAGTGCTTTATATATTGTATATCTGTGGATTAACAAGAATTAATGCAACTGTGTTTTGCATCTTATAAACTATTCAGTTACGATTAATTTGTTTTGTAAATTTCATTCTAGGTCTGTCGATTAGTAAAGCGAATCATACAACATTGCCGACCCCGTCATTTGCAAATGCTTTCCACAGTGTTGCAACCGATACAATCACGCAGCTTTGTTTATACAGCTCGTCTGAATTGGGAGAAAAGGATTTCACCAGCAACGCCCAAGATAATTAAGAACAAAGGAAAGGTATAGATAAAATTTACTTTTATTTATGCATATTTCCCTATCCAAACCTATTTCACTAATTCTTACCCATTCTCTCCCTCATATATATATATATATATATATATATATAGAGAGAGAGAGAGAGAGAGAGAGAGACAGAGACAGAGACAGAGTGAAAGGGAGCGAGAGAGAGAATAAACTACGAGGGAAGCAATTATTGGCAAACATACAGAATTTGTAGTTGATTCACACATACACACACACGCATATATATATATATATATATATATATATATATATATATATATATATATATATATATATATAGGACAATCACGGTGACACACAGGTTCCTGCCGGATGACCGAAGTTAAGCAACGTTTAGACTGGTCCGTACCAGATAGGTAACTATTGTAGGAGACGAGGCGCTGTACGTACCACGCCAAGTCGTAGAAATTTCCAGGTTCGTAACTGGGGATGCATTAATTCACTGGGAGAAATGAACCTCTAGTCTTCGTTAAGACGTGCATCTAGGAGGAGGAAACTGATGTAAAAACTTGCAGTCTACTGTATATTCTGTCATGTGACAGTTATCTACATCGACAAAAAATGTTAGCAGTAATACCAACATGTGTAATTGGTTCTACGCAAAGACTTCACCACTATAAAAAAATATGTGTGATTTCCTAGTTATCGTTGTGGCTGAACCTCATACGTCGAAATCGACGGAAGAGTCCATCTATATATACATATGCCTATGGGTGTGCATGCGTGTTTTAATCAACTACAATTCTGTATGTTATCCAATTATTGGTGACCTCATGGTTTATTTTTTATTGTCTGAATATATGATTATTTCTGGATACAACTGAATAATTTATATTATTTGACATCCAACGTTGTAAAGGTTCATATTTTCTACCCTCACATCCGGTGCATCTATTCAACCACGATAAATTGTTCTGGCAATATGATGTTTCTATTCTAATCTATAGAATACGCTCACTCTGTTTGTATCAATTAATTAATATTTGTTTGCAAGTGATTTGTTTTACCTTTGGGGACATGTCTCTCTCGCGCCGATTAATCTGATTCATTCACCCTTTTTTATATATATTGGTTGATTGTAACCATACTCTGAAACGAAACGATATTTTACTAAGAGACATTCTGTTAATCTTCAGTATTAAATTGTGAAGGATCTAATAAAGATTAATATGTTCTTGCTGGCCCAGTGGAAATTCAACGCAATGCGATATATATTTAATCAACATATATGTTTTG
This sequence comes from Euprymna scolopes, assembly GCF_053919585.1. Lineage (NCBI taxonomy): Eukaryota > Metazoa > Mollusca > Cephalopoda > Sepiida > Sepiolidae > Euprymna > Euprymna scolopes. Next base: position 4,599,040 of record NC_136491.1, read on the forward strand.
ATAATGCTAGTTTTCTTGATAGCGCTAGAATTATTTTCGAAACATAAAAAACCACAGCAAAAAAATGTGCATTAACATTCTTATGTAAATAGAGTCTATTGCCTTTCTAATATTTAACTGAGATATATTCATAAGTACTAATAAATACTAAGAAAGTTATATTGTGCTACATACAAATAGTAAAATCACATTGTAAGAGACAGTATTTTATTTAATTCTCTAATCCAGAACCTTGTGGCCGACACTGTCATATTTTTTTTAACCATATCCTTCGAATAATTTTTTAATGTCACATTTCGTAAATTACTTTCTTCGGCGAAGAAACGTTACATGTCGAAATTATTACTTGTTCCTTTTCTGACAGTATTACAACAATGGCCACATCTAATGATTTTTATGATGTGTAATAACGAATCCACAAAGTTTCTCACACAGCTCGTGCTAAAATTGAGCGTTTCAATACAGAGTACATTTTCACTACTGTTTCTATTGATGTCTATTTTTTATCAATAATACTTTTTGAACTTTTTCATCTACTCTATAATTATGATGCATTTGATTTTTGTGTAGCAGGTTAATATATTTAGAGGTTGTTTTTAAATTAATATTTTTATTAACGGTGTTAAATTTCGTGAAACAAATAAAAAAAGTAAAATTAACTATTTACTATAACAAATTTTAAACTTCCAACCTTATCATAAGCAATAATTTCTTACCTTCGAGACTTGGTAAAACTAACATGGTATATAAATTCAAATGCCCATTATGAGACTGCACCTACAACAAAAACATATACGTATGTTTGACTACCATGACATTATCTAGGAGGCTAACAGTACATCGCTATAAACACAGGGCCATCTTTAAACACCTCCCTAAAACAGTTTTTTGTGGTAAACAACTAATGACCCCTTTAAGAACATAGGTACTATCGTTTGCCCATGTAAGTAAAAATGCAACGAAGCAGGAAATTAATTGACTTACGCACAAAAAAATATTCAAGCGAAGGACATGTTTATATAGTTTAAAGGATTTAAAGAACCGTTTAAGATTATGTATTTAACCAGCATGATTTCATTCAGCCAAGTATTGTTAAATAGCACGGAGTATGTGTCTGAACTTTCCCCAAACATTGAAACTTTCAATTTTTATGCAAACCAGCAAAATCTACAAGTCTATATAAGTGTTCCTTTTCTAACTGTTGTTTCTCTGATGAAAAACACAATTTTGAAACGCCAGGAATCAGTTTTCTTGGCATTGTTCTGGTAATCGTATCTATTGAACTTTCAGCAAATTCTATCGTTGTATTCATTCTTCTATATAAGAAACTGTGCTTTCTAGACTAATTGGAAAATAGAAATTCTATAAATGGCAACATAGAATATTCTATTCTAGGTTACCATTTTAATTTACTGGTTTCAGAATGCTTAGCTAGAAAAATAATGTCCTCATTCATCATGTATCGCCACCACCAGCCTACTACTGACATGATTTTCAGTGGAAGTTTATTTCTTTCTATAGTCTTTCTGTTGCTGAATTCTTTACTCTGACGAAGAAGGGAACGTCAGTCAATTTATATATATATATATATATATATATATATATATATATATATATATATATAATTATAGATTTGTTATTGTTGTTTTTTCAAGCGATACATACGGTTAATATTGGCTCCGCCTCGAAGCTCATTTTTTTTATTTGCTTAGAAAGTCGCCCTTCTAATTTGTTTGGACGTATATAACATTTTTATTTATTTATTATTTTTAAAATAGTTACACGCGTGTTTCGAGGTCGTTACCTCTCGTCAGCGTAGTTCAACTGTTTCTAGGGATCGAACCTCAGACCATGTTTTACCACAGTCCGGTGCCTTAACCGTTAGGCCACAGAATATATTTAGCTATATATATCTTATTGCTAAGCTTGCTATGTTATATATATAACATAGCATATGTTATATATATATATATATATATATATATATGTGTGTGTGTGTTTAACATAGCTAGCTTCAGCAATAAGCTATATATAGCTAAATATATTCTCTTTAAGAAGTATATTGTTATTGAACATATGTTTTCTGCTGAAATATAAATTGCCTATTAAATAATACAATAATTAAGAACGTGGTAGACTATAAACCACGTGTTATATTTTAATCTCGAGCAATAACTAATAATTATATTTTATTTGCAGTATTTTTTCTAAGTAAGTCTAATACGTGTATAAATTCTGTCTTATATGCTGATATGGGAAATGTAATAATGAAATATAAAAAAAAATATTTCAACTGTAGATGAATGTGAATTAGCTAAATCCTTAATTTACACGAAAACTCAATGTTTGTATAAAACAAACACATATTTCAAGTATTTAATTCACATGTCTGATTGATAGCCTTATTTTTTACATACGTCATTATACTTTAAAATGTGGAGTATTTTATTTCTCGGTATGTGGGTCCATCACGCTAAAAAATGTATGAATTAAATATATACTTTGATTCTAAATATAACTAGAAAAATATATTCCTGTTGCATTAATACAACCATCTATGTTCTACTGCCCATCGCGCTTACGTTTTAATTTATATTTTCATCGTTTTTAAATGTCCGTTTTTAATCGAGATTTAATCGTTTAGTGTTTGAGTTATTTAATTGTCCATTAGAATTTCGAGTGTTTTCGCTGTAAATAAAATTTTTGAAATCACTTCATATAAATGTATTAGATTCTCAACAGAAACTGCAAATTCGCTGCGTGTGTATCTGCGCATACTGTATACACGCACATTGAAAATGGAAGTTTTACGAATGTGCGTGCAGCCCCCGGGTAATGATATTTGTGTATAAGTAAGAAATACATGCACAAATGCGGATTTCCTTTTTCTTTTTGTAAGCATTAAAAATTATTCTGCTAAGTACGGAGTAAATGGACACAATAAGAATCTTAATGGAAAATAATGATGAGGATTTTAAAAGATTTTATCCAAAATTTTATTTTTATTCCAGAAATATTTTACGAATTATTCGTTAAGATATATTCAGATTCTAAAACCGAATGAATAACGTTTACTATTTTATTAACTTATTAAAATTATTAATTTTTTATCACTTTTTTTAAATTAAATTTTACATAAGTTTAGTGTGCTGAGTGAAAATTAGTATTATATGTCATGCGACAAATTTGGTTTACTTCAGTCCTATACCTTTGAATCAACTATTTATACGTTTTCATCTCTGGATATCAAAAACCCTCTGTGCTTAGTCAGGCAGTGAACTTTTAACATAAGGTCATTTTAACTGGTCACATAAAGTCGAACACATTTAGTCTCAATTAATAACTTTTCTACAAATTATAGAACGGTTATGATTAATGTATAAGTATTAAGATTGTTTTGTTACATTTTGTATAGGATAGGAATTTCACCATATATAAACCCCCTCCTGAAATATTCGAAGGGAAATGTAAGTTGAAACTGTAATATATATATATTTTATATATATATATATATATATATATATATATATAATATATTTTAGTCATCGACATACAGTCCTGTTTCGTTGTTTCACAACTCATCAGTGCCGCTAGACTAACACCTATCCCAAGCCGAGGATCGAACCTAGAACCGTCGTGATGACAGTCGGCAGTTCTACCTCCTGACTACGGAAGCGGTGGCCGCAACTAATCTGTCCGAATGTCTATTTAAATAAACATCCGTCCGCCACTCGTAAAGTGCTCAAACGTTTGTTTGTAAACAAACCGCGAGCTTCGCATTTTTTCAGCTAAATTAAGTAGCAAGTGAGATTATTTACGATAGTGCTCAACCCAAGGAGGGGGGTTATATAAAATATATTTTAGTCATCGACATACAGTTCGGTTTCGTTGTTTCACAACTTATCAGTGCCGCTAGACTAACACCTATCCCAAGCCGAGGATCGAACCTAGAACAGTCGTGATGACAGTCGGCAGTTCTATATATATATATATCTATATATATATATATATATATATATATATATATATATATTGGCAGTGTAATTTGTGCTGCACATAATCGTAGAGAAAAACTTCCATATTATTCTTTTTTAAATTTCAATTTAGTTGTGTTACGCATCGCATTTCAAAGGAATGATTTATCTAAACAAGGCGTATCTAGTGGTTGCGATTGTGAAAAATTAATGAATCTTAAATGATTGATTAAACCAGGCAACCAAAATAAAACATATCAAATATTTTCTCACATTTTTTCCGGACGCTAAGATTTATAATTCTGTCTAAACCATTGATTATGGAGTCATATTAATCAGATATTTAAGCATTGCAGTTTTCATAAAGAAATAAATAAAATGTAACGAAATAAGAAAGAAGAAACATATCTGCTATTGATATTATTATCAGATGTCAGGTGTGATACGACTGTAATGTCGTTAAATATACTTACACAGTTAAAGTGTATATATATATATATATATATATATATATATATATATATATATATGATTACAACGTCTTGTCAAACGAGTGCCACTCCCTCAGACACTTAAAGTCCATGAGCCCAAAAAATGATTCCATCGTCACAGGACAATTTTTATAGACAAATGCCTGAGGGAGTATCTATACACAGATGATGTTACAGAGTCTTAGATTTGTACGACAGCTAAGTCTCTCTCTCTCTCGATTCAAAATGTTGCGATCCAGCAACAAGCAAAAGCAAGATAGCCAGCAACAAGTTAAACTGAAGACCACCTTAATGTGGGTACTGGTCTCCCGCTGTATTTTTTTTCAAATCAGAGATTCGCTTCTCCTAGAAAGGTTCACTTCACCACGGCTTACGAGAGCCCTCTCCACCCCAACACACACATACATACACACAAACACACACAAACACACACGGTGCTAGTTGACCGTTGACCCCGAAAAAGGGTTCATTCGCCCTTTGGAAGGTCTTGCTTTTAATCCTTCAAGGAGACTAGCCACTCTCCTCACCAAACAAGTCTGGTGGGGCAACCAGTTTAGTCGCCGGTGACCCGACCATGAGGCAGGTAGTACTGGGCTACACGGTACCAGTAGCATATAACGTGACCTGACTATATATATATATATATATATATATATATATATATATATATATATATATATATACGTGTGCGTATGTGTGTGCGTGTGTGAATAGTAAGGTATGGAATTATATAGCAACTAAGCTACACAGAAAACACCGCGTTTCATCCTTGTGAGGAATTATCAGACTAAAATACATAAAAGTCATGTTATCTGGTGTTATTTATATACACGTGGTGTTTCTTTAGTTTGCTAATAAATCAGATTCATTTTTTTTACATCAGCGCATTATTATTTTCACTGGATAGTGGCTCGGCTTTACTTCGGCAAAAGTTTACCATACATCTAGGTCTTATTCTAGTGGTCTGTATCGTATAAATTGATGCACCATTTTTAAAGAACTATCGTATTTCGTTGCTATCCTAAAAACGTTTGTTCCATATACTCCTTTGTTTCTATTTCATTTTTAGAGTTAGAAAAGTTTTTCTTGCGGGGTGGGGGCTTTCATTCAAACATAATTTACACGAATCGCGAAAAAGTCTACATACGATGGCCTGCCGTACCACTTTGCAATCTGCTATTGTCACGCGCCTTTAAACTTTAAGTAATACGTCGCTAGTGTTTCTCTTTATATATAGAGAAGAAAGCTTAAGGATAAGAACTGCCGTCGAAATAACTGCTGGGCTTTAGACTTCTTTTCTGTTTCTTGCTTTATAGAGGGAGACGACTATGTAGCACAAGCGTTTGTAGAGTTTGTGAAGGTGAAGTTTCTGTAGTCACCGAATAGGTTTGTTACTCCGTAAACGATTTGCGATCAATTATTTGGGAATGTAGTTATCACAGTTTACACGAAAAGATTGCAGTTTTTTTATTATGGCACGTGCTGGCTTTGTGAATAACACACGAGTTCGTTATAGGATCACATCTGTTTATTAGAAAAAAAATCCTACCACTAGTATCACATTAAAATGTTTATATTCGGAAACGAGTAGACATCCCTATATATATATATATATATATATATATATATATATATATATATATATATATATATATATATAATATAAAGCTGAATATGTGTGTGTGTGCGTGTGAGTGTGAGTGTGAGTATGTCTGGTCACGAATAGGCTCCTATATGGTTGACTATTTAAAAAAAAACTGATTACATATAATGATAGAAGATGTATTGAGTATGTTTGATCTGGCAGAATGGTAGTTCATTAAAATTGTGGGGTCTGTGTTCGCGCCTAGTACACAAAGTATGGAAATAAAAAATTAAAAATAAAAAAAAACGTTTACAAGTGTTTTTGGATATATATATGTACATAAGAATACTTTGATAAGTATGTTTTAACTTAAATAGGGATGGTGTGATAAAATTGTGGGGTCTGCGTTCGCGCCTGGCCTCCATAGAATGGAAATAGGCACAAACTTTAATAAAGACTGTTCACATTTATCTGCGTAAGTATACTTTGATAATTATGTTTCAGTTTGAAGAAATATGGTATAATGAAATTATGGGGTATTCGTTCGCACCTGACCTCCATAAAATGGAAATATGTGACAAACTTTAACAAGGTTTTTTAATATAGATCCACAGAATATTGTGATAAGTGTTTCAGTGTGAAGAGGCATGGCATAATAAATTATGGGGTTTATCTATTTTATTTTTACTTTCATCATATTTTGCTTTGGTTTTGATATCCCAAAATTCGAGGCTATCTTATTACAATCCTTCCTTTTCATAACCTATCATACTTTCATATTTCATATTTCCATTTTCTGTAGGCTGTTTTTGAACCCAGTGAACGACGGGTACTTTTGCTTGTCTATATATATATATATATATATATATATATATATATATATATATATATATGTATATATATATATAATTTTGTTTAAGACACACTATATATACTTTAAAGAGCATTATGCTAAAATAGTAATAGTCTCATAACTAGGACAGGTTTTCAGTTAAATGTATATCAGTTTTAACATAAACGATGTTTAGGTACTAACTGTACAAAACGGGTTTCTATACAAAAGTCATGACAGAAAAGAGTAGACATCGATAAAAACAGTTTATTTCAATAAAAATATAATTTATAGAAAAAAATAAAAAATAACAATTTAATGACTAAAACTTGGTTGAACTCTTCTAGGCATTTTTCAGTTGACGAATATCACATTGAGGAATTTCTTGCAATGTTTGACACAATAATTCTAAAATTTCAGGATTAGATGTGTTTTTCTTTTTGCGAATGTCCTGGTCTTATATGCAATTGGATTCATATCTGGCACTGACTGAACTATGGAAGTTTATTAAGCCTATTTTGGCTAAACTTATGTTGTGTCGTCCTTGCAGTGTGACATTGAGCTCCGTCTCCCAAAAATAGGGAGTAAAGTTGGTTCATTTTACCACTTCAGAGTATTGGTATGTACCCTTCATGAAATACAGAAATATATTTAGCAGAATTTATATTTTCTTCGCACTCGACCATCACTCAAAATTGCACACTATGCTATAAACGAGAAACCCCCATGTTTCAGTGTCAGCTACAGTCTTTTCAAGTGAAACTCCAGCAGATTGAGCTTCCACGCCCCTACTCTTCCACTGTCGGGAAATAATGCAAATTGTAAAGCATCAGTTGGCAACATTGGCAGGACAAAGAAAAGGGACCTTTCTCGTTGCTCTACCATAGTAGCCCAGCTTGTGAAGATACCTGACAGCTCTTTCGAGACTAACACCAGCTTGTGATTCAGTGTCAGAGGCTTTGCATGCAGTATCCTCTTTTACATTTCTTGTAAAGAATACGATCACTTTATTATCAGTAGAAAGGAGTATTGAAATATTTCTTGCTATATTTGCGTTGACTAAGACCACCTTCATGTTGATTCACGATTCTTCTTCGCAGAAATTCTGACAGGTCCTCCGTTTCTTTGGTTCGTGACATGCTTCAATGTTGATAGATGGAATTTTAATGAAATACTCCAAGTTATTACACCATTATTCTTTTCTATAAATATAAATAAGCTTATATTAGACTTGAGGAAATACTTATATAAGTGTATATACTTTTCTGCCTTGTCTGTGTACTTTATACATTTCGAACAGCGCTATTATTTTAGAAATGTTTGTATACATGGATTAGAACGAAAAAAAAAACCATTATACACCTAAACTTCCTACTTGATTAACGTGACTATAGATCAATATTTTGCAACAGCGACTTTCCCCAAGCTAAATCATTTTTTCAACATCAGTGTTACAATCATTACAGCAAGATTATATTGCTGTAAATTAAGACGGAAACTTAAATGTCAAATACTTTTTTATACAAATAAATAAAACGTGCATATATTATCGGGGTTAACGAAAATATACCTATTTATTATTATAATAATTACGTCTGTGCATTGTATACGTAATATACACTTAATAATTATGCTTCAAAAACTGAGTGAAAGATATTAAATTATACGATGTAAATACTTGAACACATCCATCAACATTGGAGTGTTCGTTAAGCAGTGTACTAGATCAAAGACTATTTAATAATTTCACGCTACTTAAGTGGATAGAGATATATTCCCACATACCTCCCACTTTCCGCCAAAAATATTTGAGACCATAATTAACCAAGCTCTAGTCCATCACCTTACAGATGCTAAACATGACTGACCAACAATATGGAGTTAGGCAAGCCCGTTGAATGGAGACATCCTAACTGTAATCTCAGAACCTATATACCAGTCACTGGACAAAGCGGGGGAGGGTAGAGCAGTAGCTCTAGATATATCTAAGGCTTTTGACAGGGTATGGCATGAGGGTCTTCTCAAGAAAAGCAGACCATACGGCATCACTGGAAATATAAATACCATAACAAAATCCTTCTTAGATAAGAGAAAAATCCAGGTTGTCCTTGACGGTCGTACATCTAAACAATATGATATAAATGCGGGTGTATCTTTGGACCTCTATTATTCCTAATATTCATAAATGACCTCCCTAAAAAAATTGTTTGTGAGATGGGTATGTATGCTGACGACACACCGCTCTATAACAGACACAACATAAAAACAAATGAACACATATTTAAATAAATAGCAGAAACACTATAGGAAGACATCCGATCCATAGTGGAATGGGGACAACAATGGATGGGCACATTCAATGCTGCCAAGACTAAACTTGTTTCTTTCAATAATTACAAGAAACCTTCCCTACCACTAATAGCAATGGCCAACGACTCTTTATCTGAAAGTATATCTTTTAAACTCCTCGGCCTAACGTTCACAGGAAATATGAGTTGGAACACTTACATTGAGAACATTGCCAGCACCGCTGCGAAGAAGGTGGGTTCTCTCTACCGTGCAAGAAAGCTATTAACGCCTAAAAGTATCCTATACCTCTATAAGGCCACCATTTGCCCATGTTTGGAGAATTGTTGTCATATTTGGGCTGGTGCATCTGCTACTAGTCTCTCGCTCCTAGACAAGGTTCAAAAGAGAGTCGCCAATCTGATAGGTCTTGAACTGTCAGCTAAACTTCAGCCTCTGTCCCATCGACGAAATGTTGCATCGTCCTGCCTGCTCTACAAGTACTTTAACGGTGAATGCTCTGACGAACTGCAAGCACGTGTGCTCCCTCGACGTAAATACTCCCGACAAACCCGACAAGCAGCAAAATCACACCCCTTCACAGTAGAGATCTCTACATACAAGAGAGCCTTTTATTCCAGTAGTTTCCTCCCCAGAACAGCTAGACTTTGATATTCCTTTCCGGGTCACTGCTTCTCCGACTGTACTGACATGCAGAAGTTCAAGTGTAACATGAACCGACATCTTGCTGCCCAACTCCCAACACAGTATCCCTGATGCTTATGTCCCTGATAGTAGCTCCCTACAACAAAGTGGCAATGTGTTTGGTTTGGGGTGAAGATGTAATAAAAAAAAAACTTTTATAAAATATCAAATTAGTGATTTTATTAATTTATTTCCTAAATCCTTAAGGAATAAATATGAAAAGATGTATATGATTCATATGTTCGTGTAAGGAGCAACGTTATATTTCCTACTAATATTTGTCAGGTTGGTTAAGAAGCTTATTTAAACCCGACGGATGTCTAGACATTATTTCAATGTTAAACAAGCAGATCGATCGTAGGAGCCATTTAGTAGATTGCTTTAACTCATATGGAATGATATGCATCCAGTAACCTGCTAATGAGAAACGTGACCGACTAACAAGACAGACAGCGAGGGCCTCACGCCTGGATATCATTGAAATACATTTTAATGCTTAGCAAATTTATTTTATTGCTTATTTTAAGAATCCATTTTTATTCCTCAGTGACTTTATTAACGGCCTGTCATGAGCGCTGACTTGAGGATGTATAATATATAATCCACTTAGCGCAATTATATTCGTTGCTGTGGACGGTTGGATGCTAAAATTGTAGAGAAAAAGAAAATGCTTTACAAATTTCTTAGAGGAAATATTGCATTGTCTAACTTCCACCGTGTTTTACTTATATGTTTATTATGCATATTTGCGCATCTCTCCCTCTCTCTCTCTCTTCTCAACTCAATTCTTGTAAAATCATTCTAAAGAATCCCCATATTATTGATATACAGACAAAACTTTATAAATTATTTCATATGAAATGTCTAAAAAGTGTCCCATTGATTGTTAAAAATGTTTCTTACAATATTCTAAATTAATAATTTCTTTTTTTCACATAATCATGCGTAATGTTCGAAACATAAATTTGAATAAATGCATGGACAACAACAACTGAAACAATAATAATAATATTAATAATAATAATAATAATAATAATAATAATAATAATAAGAGGAAGAAGAAAAATAATAATAATAACAAAAATAATAACAATGACAATATTAATAACAATACAAATACTAATAACAATAATAATACTAATAATAATAATAACAATAATAACAACAATAATAGTAATAATAATAACAATAATAAAAATAACAACAACAACAATAATAATAATAATAATAATGAAAACAATTATAATGCTTATAACAATAATAATAACAACAATGATAATAGCAATAACAATAATAATAACAATGATAATAATAACAATAATAATAATAATAATAATAATAACAATAACAATAATAATAACAATGATAATAATAATAACAATAATAATAACAATAATAATAATAACAATAATAAGACCATTAATAATAATAATAATAATAATAATAATAATAATAATAATAATAATAATAATAATAATATGACTGGAGAGGTAAAACGATTAACAATAATGAAAACAGCTTAAATATTAAGGACAACCCTTGAATGCGGAGACTAATACGCACGAGCCACACTAGCGGAACAGGCGAACTGCTACAGAGACAAAATATGTAGAAGCGTTTCATAGAAGTAAGTACATTAAAGATACATATCCATAAGTTCTCTATCTTTTTCCCCTTTTCTTCCTCCATCCTCTCTCATTAACCCCCCCTCCCCACAACGAACGAATGATGCCAAATGGACAAAAGCGAAGAGAACTGGGACCTTGAGAAGGATTATTGCCAATCAAATTCCAGTGGAGACTAATGGCTGCTACTAGCGAGAAATCGATGATAAGCGGCTGTTGTGACGTGATCGTCCCTGGGGACGATTGGGTTCCCAACTGGAGGGAGGCTGAGACTTCCGCAACACTGGAGAATGCCGGACATATATGATTTATTTTATTCTTTACGTATCGTCGTGTGCCTGGGCGACGGCAGCCGATCCTGCTGAGAGGAAGATTGGATTTATAAATTTCATTGTTTTATGAAGTGACAACTTAATGTAACTTTGAGAGACGTAACGAAAACATAATTTAATTTTCGATGCCAACGAGTGATGACACAGGGTTGTTCTGCATTTGAGTGCGGTTAACCGACTGAGGAGATCTCGGGCTTGATATTTCGGGGCATCAGCGAACTGGTATAAACCCAGGTGCACACAGGGAAGATAGAACCTCCCTTAGGGTTACGTAACTAGTTGTTATTGGTCCAGAAAGCGATCCTACCCTGACCTCCCTATATGAACAGGTCCACAGTGTCGAGACCGCAGATTGAGAATCGAGCTGAGTCTTGGGGAGAATCAAGCACAATCGAAGAGTCGCCACCCCTCACTTCCAGCATCATTCCACCGCTATACCGAGAGCAAAATATTTGGTACTCAGCGGAGTCTGTCAAGATAAACATTAAATTACGCACAATTTTATATAAATATATATATTGTATGTCTTATTGTGAAGTTAACTCATAGAATAGAGAATTGAGTTTGTTTTTCTTTCGTGTGCATGCGATTGATTCCCTTCCAGCACGATAGATCGACGGAGCAGTGGCATATCAACCGGATCATGAAATTAAGACGAACAAAATCGATTGACGGGTCCTGCCACAGTGAGATACCTTGCAATAAACGAATCACGGGTCACATTTGGTCCGTGATCGAAGATCTACTCTTATGTTAAAAAGGATCCCCTGGGAAGGGATCGCTTCACGGCTTCACATTCTATTGAAAGCAAGAGAAATAGTTGGCCGAAACGTCGTGAAACAACAACTAAGAACGATGAGGATAAGAGTCCGTAATAAATAAATGAATCCTTTCTGCATATTTGGTCTACAGAGAAAAACTGAATATATGGGATATCTGCGCCTTTTGACCTCGTATTAAGGTTATAAATCTTTTTTCTCTATATTATTCCTCGAGCTTGGACTTATTTTTGAATATATTTTCAGCTTTTTATTTTGCCATTTTGTCAAATGATAATGCTCATATGATTTCTCCATTTTAGTTGCTCTAAACATCCCGGCGTTAATCAGATAACATAGTAATAGGTTAGCGTATTGTTTAATTGACGTATGTTTCAATAATCCTCGGTAATATGTTAGCAGCAGAAATTCATGTAATATATAATTATTATATTATAATGAAACATGAAGTTTCGGATATAATTAAAATTTATCTTTTTTTTTAGTTAAAACCAATGGCAATAAAGTTTGCGAATATGGATCCAATTAGCTGTTGCGATGGTGTCAGAAGTACAAAAAAGAAAGGAAATGCAGACGTTTTTTATCCAAGGTAATTCCTATTAAAATTTGACGTAAAAAAATTATTTAACGAAAATCACTTTCAGGAAAACAGCATTTAATATATAAACATTTATTTAATAAGATTAATTATATTGATAACTATGAAAGTATAATTAATTATTTTGACTGACATACGTTGCTTGGTATTTTTTAAATATTTTATTTATATTACGTTTTTAATGGTTATATTCTCTATATTAATATCTTGTTCAGTTGAATATATACATATTGTATAAGCATATATATATATATATATATATATATATATATATATATATATATATATATATATATATATGTCAAGGTAAATATAGTATGTGTGATCGAAAAAATCCAAAGGAGAATACGCACGTTGAAATCCATTGGCAAAAAATTTAACATTGCCTTAAGAAAATCAATTTTAAAAAACAAAAGCTATCATTACAAATATATAGTGATTTTAAAAGAAAACTACTGATTATCGATATAATCTATTAAAAATAGGCACTTTACTGCTCCAAATGAACATTCCAATAAAAATTGTTTGATTAATGACTTGATCTAATTAAGTTAAATGAAATATATATAATCGAGATAAGACACTGGTTAGAAATCAGATGAAAGATCCTGTTAGATATTACTTGAAGTAATACTTTCAGGGTGATCCTAGCCAAAAAGGAGAGGCTCATTATGTAAGCATAGAACAATATATAAGTTTACTGGTTATATTTACATTCTGAAAAAACAACCTATAGACACATATATTAGAATTAAGAATTTATTGTTTGACAAAAGGAATATATAGAAGGGGTTATGTTGATTTCATAATCCATGGATTTTGTACTCCTTCCGATAATGGACTACCCAGGCTGTATCAAGTTCCCTTTTCCTATAATTATTTCCATATAATTATCATTCACCACTTAAAACACTATTTTCAATATTTGTGCTGAAAAGCAAAATAAGTGTCTATTCACAGCTGAACATTTTGCTAACCGCATTTAATTTCCTCTGATGATATGGGCCTTTATTGAAAATCCATGGATTAAGGAAATCAACACACCCCTTTTATATATCCATTTTTTCAAACAATAAATTCTTAATTCGAATATATGTGTCGATATGTTTTTTTTTTCAGAATTTAAATATAACCACTAAACTTATATATATATATATATATATATATATATATATTAAGTAATGTGATTTATAATTTAAAAATTTTAAAAAAAATTTTAAAATTTAAAAATCAAATTTTAATTAAATTAAAAATCAGTTTCATAAGAAGGAAAACAACAAAGTCAATTATCTGTACGATCGTTTCGGAAATCCGTGCTTTTTATTTGTGGTATACATGAAGTCACGTAGAACAATTATACATAGTTTTTTTTGGAAAGCACGGTCTCTTCATCAGCAAATTTAGGAGGATTTCTATTGAATTGAAAAGACACCAAAAATAAACCTAGCATTAAAAGTAAGGCAGATGAATCTGAAAAATTGAAGTAAAAGGTTTGGATTTAAAATTTATAAGAAAATTAGTATAGGTTAGAGATAGAAATGAGTAGAAAATATATATATATTTTTTTTGAATTTACATAATAAATTTGATTTAAAAATATATAGATATAGTTACCTTTTAGTTTTTCTTTTTTTGAAATCAGGAACTGTATTTAAAGTAGTCATTTAGATGTTTGCTATAGCTTTTTATTTTATTGAATGATGAATTTTAAAAGGGCGACGCTTGTGCAGTAAATTGTTTCCGTTAGCGTATTTTGATTTAAAGACGCTACAGTTAATATCGATAGAGAGAAAATATTTATTTTGCAAGTTTTAAAGGGGAGATAATTGTCATGTGTTATTGGCTTTATTTATTATTTGATTTACGAGTCTAAGGGCGGTAATTGGTCTAACTTAATTTATTAAAAAAAAAAGTAATCTATTTTTACTAATGAGTAATTTTTAATGATTTAAGGTGGTTTATATTTATTAAATTTAAACCAACGTTTATGATTACATGATAGAAGCTCATGTCTTGAATTTACTAGTTTGGTTGTGCTTTTTATATCTTCATATTTTAACATTTTTAGGGTTTCTTTTGTACATAATGTACAAAATTTATCTCCTGGTTTATATGATTTGCAAGTCTCAATTATTTGCCATTTTAAGTTGAAAGAAATATTGCTATTTTTTAGTTGCCAAATATAGTTGGATAGAGTAGTTTGATTTGATAGAGAGTTATTTTTAAAAGAATGTTTGTGCGTTGAAATTCTATGTTTTATTGGGCCAGATGTGGAACCAATATATATTACCTCTTGATTATTATGATTATTTTCCGTTAGGTCTATTCTTGGATTATAATGTGGTGGGTTGGTTAGTAATTGATCGGTAGATTGATTTAAGTTGGTGTTATTATTTAATCTGGTAGTTGAGTTATGGCTGTTGATAGGTTCTTGTATATTTGGAGTTTTTGATACTGTGCAGCTATAGATAGCATTTTTAATTTTACATGAGCCTTGTAGGGGACATTTATTTTTTCTTCTACGGTTACAGTCCGATGTATTTTGTATAGTTGTATTTTGTAGTTTATTAATTTTATTATTATTAGAGCTAATTATTTTCTGATGAAGGTTAGGCATAGTAGAGTAAGAGACTTTAATTGTGTTCTTATTGAAAATCTTATTATATCTATGGGGGGCTTTAAAGTTCTTATCTAATATTTTAAAAAATTCTCTAGCTATGTTTGTTTCTAGGTTTTTGGAATACGGGGGGTTGAACCATAGGATCTCCTTGTGTCTATTCTTACGTTTGCGGGTTTTAGTTTGTTGTTTATTTATATTATTATCTAATATTTGTAGTTTGGTTTTATCTTTTTTTGTCTCCTTTTGTAAGAATAGACACAAGGAGATCCTATGGTTCAACCCCCCGTAAAAAAGAAAAGAGAGAATTATTTTCGAATATATCGGTGAAAAAAGCGACCCCTCCCTGTAGAAAGAGCCTAGTTGAGGGTGAAGAAATAATTGTTTTTACGCAATTTTGCTGTATTTGTCGTCTGAACCGTCGAGCTTAAAAACGATCCGTATATTGTGAAAATCCGTTGCCTTTTTCGAAAGTTTTAGGCAGACATGCAGACATGCAGACATACATACATACATTTTTATATTGGTAGCTCAAATTTTCGACCCAAACCGATTAAAAAGCTTGCCGTATCTCTGAATACCCTTTATGTAAAATTTCAAATGTGTAGACCAGAAATTTTCTGAGTAATTTGGTAGAGACCGCAGAGGTCAAATTATTTTTTCACTTTGACCCCTATTATGACCCCTTGACATTTATTGTTTTGGGCTCAAATCTACCTATTAAGTTAGATCCATGTCCAAGGAACCTATATATAAAATTACAAGTTTTTATACCGAAAATTGTCGGAGGAGTTTGGTAGAGTTCTAGAAGGTCAAATCGTTGAACTCTTACCCCTTAACAACTAAATTTCTGGCCGAAAACCGAGCATAAAGATTTTCCCAAATGTCAGTACACTACATATCAATTTTCGAGTCTGTAGACTAAAAATTGACAAAGTTATTTCGTAGGGAAATGTACACATACACATACACACACACACAGACACGTTAACTTTTATAGATATACTAGCATTTCAGCCCGGAGTTGCCCGGGTGTTTGGATGTGTATGTTGAGCAAAAAAAAAAGAAAGTGGTAGTAGGAAGGCAGGCTCGAACCCGTACCGCAAAGGAGGAAAAGAACGGGGTAAAACCTTACGTTTATGCTGTTACGACCACCGCCAAACCGAAAGCGACATTTTTTAAATTATGGCTAGACAACCGAACGCGACAATTTTTTAAAGTATGGCTAGACAATCTAGAGAGAGGATAACTTTAAAAAATATCGGCGAAAAAAGTGGCCCCCCCTGTAGAAAAGTGCCTAGTTGAAGGGGAAAATATGTATGTTTTTAGCCAATTGTTCGATATTTGTCGTATGAAAGGTCGAACTTTCAAACGATACTAATCTTGGTAAAATCCGTCGCTTCTATTGAAAGTTTAAGGCAGACATGCAAACAGACATACATACATCCATTTATATATTGGTAACTAAAACTGTTCAACCCAAACTGATGAAGAAGCTTGCCCTATCTCTGATTATCCTTTATGTAAAATTTCAAATATTTAGACCAGAATTTTTCTGAGTAATTTGGAAGAGACCGCAGAGGTCAATTTTTTTTTAACTAGACCCCTATTATGACCTCTAAAAATTTATTGTTTTGGGCTCAAATCAAGTTATTAAGTTAGATGCATGTCCAAGGAACCTATATCTAAAATTTCAAGTGCGTAGACCCAAAATTGTCGGAGGGGTTTGGTAGCGTTCTCAAAGGTCAAATCGTTGAACTTTGACCCCTTAATCGCAAAAGTTCTGGCCAAAAATCGATCACGTCGATTTTTCCAAATTTCAGTACCTTGTATATCAAATTTCGAGTCTGTAGACTTAAAATTGAGAGTTATTGCGTAGGGAAATGTACACATACACACAGACAGACACACACACACACATATATATATACATATATATATATATATATATACATATATATCATTCATGTAGTAAAATAACGAACTTTTTATTATATCTGTTTCAGAAATGATATTGATTGTTTCGTATAGCTATGCTACAAAACCATCGTTTACATTTACATCAGCTAGTACAACATATTGTGAAATTGTTATAAAATCATGAAATATGTCAACCTTATGATTCCATTGTTTTAAGGTCCATTTCCGACCAAAATAAATTTACTTCTTTAACTCATACTTATACGACATATTTTCAGCAATTTGGTTTAGAGCACTCATATCCGGTCATCTTCTTCAGATGAAATTCTATTTATTGAAATCACACACACACACATACACACACACACACACACACACGAACAGACACACACACGCATACGCACACACACACGAAGACGTTTTCTAATTTGTAAAGCTTATTATTTCCTATATTTGTAGACTAGTTTTTGGCTCACTTCCAACTGTCCTCCTTCAATTTTGATGGCGCGCTTATCAACTCAAATCCAAATTGGTTGTCTTTTATTCATAGTATTATTTACTGTTTCGCATTTTTGATCTGGAAAGCTAAATAGCTTCGGCGCTTGTTATTACTTTACAACGATCATTATAAGCTTACTGCCTAGATACATATTATTGGTGATAGAATGTCTCGTTATGTTCAGGTGGAACTACTATGTTTTATCTCAATGGCCGCGATCTATTTTAATCTTGACGTATAATATTCTTTAGTTTTACTTCAATAACCCATGAAAATGTTATAACTTTGAAAGAAGTTAAAACATAATTGGAATAAATAAAATGCCTTACATTGTTTATATGTATTATTGCAAAAGTATCTAAATATACGCACATAAACATACATGTCAGAATGTGATTCAGAATTCACTGAGGCGTCGATATATATTCGCGGAAAATGACAAGCATTCTTTTAATAAATACATCATGCAATTACACTAAATTAGTCTCGAGTAAATCGCCCTTAAACCAATATGACAACATGTAAAATCTATATAATGATTAAACCCTGCAGCAAGCCGAACGTTCGTGCTTTCCTGATGCTTTTTTAATTTTTTTTTATTATATAAAATCGTATTCCTGACTGTTTGTTCACAATTTGAAACAAACTATACACTGTTGTATACATTGATTTTTATACTCAAAATGAACATTTACACATTTATATTCCAGCATGATTTCGGCATATATCATGCATTCACAAAATATAGATT
Organism: Euprymna scolopes; assembly: GCF_053919585.1. Taxonomy (NCBI): domain Eukaryota; kingdom Metazoa; phylum Mollusca; class Cephalopoda; order Sepiida; family Sepiolidae; genus Euprymna; species Euprymna scolopes. The sequence goes on from NC_136491.1 coordinate 4,618,034, forward strand.
TAGGAAATAACGCCATTTGCATATTATATTAAACAAAATGTATTTCTATTATTAGCTTTATATTATTTATTATCTGTGATATTAAATTGTCTTTCTTTTTATATTGAAAGATATTATTTGACGTCAATTTATTTAATATTTGTAATTTAATTTATATTTAATTTAATAAATTTAAAAGTATTATCAAACTAAACCAGCTGCCTTTAAAAACGGAAATAAGTTTATTCATTTAAGCTGTGCGAGTTACATCCCCTTTTAGCCATTTCTCGTTTAATTTTTATAGACGAATACTGATGTATTTTACGCTTCTATAAATCCAACATGTAATCGACTTTCAAGAAAATTCTAAAAAGATAAGATATTCCGGATATCTTATATAGTATGAGACTAAACCTTCTGCCTGACAATATTTTTAAACCTTCCAACGTCGGGTATATACAGCTAGTATAATACTAAATCAGAAATATCGTTTTGTAAAGTTGAATATAAGATAACGCATTCAATTCTAACGTCAGATCATCATGCTTTTATAAGAAAAGGGATGATTGCAAAACAAGTTTTTTTTAATCAATACCCAGTTTTTTTCTCACACACACTATATCGGTTGCGAGTAACGTATAATAATGATAATTCTGATTTCGTTTATGAACGTCTCTCTAGAAAGGGATGGGAGGATTTCCCTTAATCCCGGCTTCAAATCACGAGTTCAAAGATCAAGGGTTTTCCTAAGGATGTTGGTGGTACCTATAATTGTAGAGGATTGAAGGCCACCTAAAACATCGGGGATTTGTAGTTTTTCCAATTGTCCTTCCAGACGACTTGATACTACGACCGGGATTATTTGTGTTTTAACCCCATGTATATGCCTTATCTCCAAGGCCAATGGAGCATAATTGCGCCACTTCTCTTTCTCCTTCTCTCTCACATTCCTGGCCCAGGGTACTGAAAAGTCTACAATCTGCCAGTTTTTTTAAACCTTGTCAATGACGACCAAATCCAGACGGTTATGTTCCAATTGCTTGGTCGTTATGGCACTTTTGTCCCATCATACCTCTATTTGCCATCCTCACGTGTTCTCACTTCATCAGGCACCTCCTCAAACCATTTTTCAGCACACTTCACCCCAATCCTCTTACACACCTCCCAATATATCCGGAGTCCCATGCGATCGTGTCTCTTCTGCGGTACTCTTTCTGGGCAAGTCCACTACACCCTTCTGCAATAATAATAATAATAATAATAATAATAATAATAATAATAATAATAATAATAATAATAATAACGTTTTCCGTGTGTATCACCAAAAACTGAAGCCACATTAAATAAGGGAGGAGGGTCAAAGATGATGTAAAGACCGAGGGGGAAAGCAGTAATTACTGGATGAATGCACAAAGGGCTAGAACTTTGAGGAGGCATTGTTACCTAAATTCTAGTGAAGACAAATGATCCCTGTCAACTATAAAGTGTAAGCGGATGTTGTCATAACGCACATTTATTAGCAAAGGTTATCAAAGGAGGTGTAGATTACTGAAAGTTAAGTGAAACTTGTTGTGACTAAAACTCTAGATAATACCACAGGTTGTTCTCACTACTTCTTATAATACCAATAATAGGAAACCGTTTCCCTCAATGTATAGCTGCCCATCCAAGACACTGTTATATATATATCGAGCAGTGGCCACTCCCAAAATCAGATTTTATATGCTTATCCTAGTGACAATATATACGCCTTAGGGACGAACAGTCACCTCCAATAATGCTTTGAAAACAAGGTTCTAGCGATGGAATAGACACTTTTCGTTAGTACACATGCGGGATTTTCCTTTCAATGTTTTCTTTTTTCTTTTGTTTGACCTGCTAAAGAAGTGAGAAATTATTTATTTATTTTAGGAAGTTTTTTTTTTTCGTTTATGTTACCATTACCATCCATATGCCTATTTATGTACATGAGCAGACATTTTTAACTATTATATCAATTCTTATTTCAATTATTCACGAATCACTATGATTTAGTAATACTTATCATAATTTATCCTTTCTACTGTTTAGTTAATGAAATCTTTTTTTTTTTTTTATTCCTACGTCGGTAAAAAAATAAATAAATATTAAAACAAAAATAAAAATAAAGACCAAATCCACCCATGCTCTTAACTACCAGAGAGTATGCACTGCTGTGTATAGGTGACCCATCTTCAAATGCCCTCCCTCAGAGAATACATTTCGACTTATCAAGTACAATACTTTTTGAAGGTCTTTTGTCCTCGTTTTTGTGTCGTCTATATCATGTGAAGTGTACAATGGCTTTCACGTGATAGGTAGCACTCTCCCTGTTACAGAAACGCTCATAAAATAGTTGTGTGCTTGGTGTTGACACAAACACCACAACATGAAATATGCAACTTACAAATAATACGCAACGTGGGCCCAAAAGAAAGATCTAGATGTCATTAACGGCAGGTGCTCCCTCGGTGACAAGCATGGGGGATTCGGTCGTCATCCTGTGAATGGTTGTTCCTCTTCTAATTTGAGAAACAATAACACGGACACAGAACACGTAAGAACCCCCTCTAATTCCAGGTACCAAAACAAGACAGATAAAACTGAGGAGAAGAAAAGTAACCAATCTCGACCCAAAAACCGAAGGAAGAAATGAAAAAAAATAGAATAAACTGGTAATTACAGAAGTCACCCCCCAAAACCGAAGATATCGCAAACGGACGAAATAGTGATGGGACATGGCCAGTGATTACCATACATTAGAAAAAACTATTGGAGACCGAGCAAAACTTATCCCCAAGAACGAATGGCTTTCAAAACTAGAATTGAATGAAAGACAACAAGAGATAAATGATGGAACAGACGAGGAAATGCTCCTCGAGGAGGCCCCACACATAGGAACTACAGAGGCAGAAGAACTGCAAATCTTTGATACAAAAAACATGGAGACCAAGATCTATGAAATCACAGAACTTAAAGAAAATGAATTAGCTGAAGACGAAAATATCAAGAAACTTATGAACGAGTAAAAACAAAGCTCTAAACCTTTAGAAACCAAGAGTGAAAAAAACTGAGACCGAGAAGGTGAAAAAACACTACCATACATCCCGACAGAGACAGTTAAAGACCTACACAATTTAATCTATTCCGGTGCCAAGTAAGTATGAATTTCACGGGGAAAAGAAATTGAGAAAGAAAGAAAACTCACAAAACCTGGATGGAAATTGAGCCTGAAAATCCAGATCAATAAACTAACGAAAGACGCCAAAGCGGTAAACATGATTTAAACAACTAGAAGAGGTTGTGAAAGCAGAAATGCAACCAGAGAAGCGAAGTTCAACAAGAAACATAAGGAAGTGAAGGAAAAATAGCAGCAAAAGAATTGAAATTAAAATGATATCGATACAAACGGGAAGAGCACATGCAAAACAGGACATTTGAAATTAACGAAAGCCAATTCTACTGGAATGTAAATGGAGAAACAAAAAACAACTGTACCTATCGGAAACAAAGCGCTACAGAGCCAGATATGAGAAAAACGAACAGATTATTACAGAAAAGCAGAATGGCTGAAAGACAAGTCATAGCTAGTCGAAGAAAGAATGAAATCAGCCAGATAAATTGCCAACTGGAGGGCACAATATATTGACGAAATACATGCCTATTGGTTTAAAAAAATTCCCGACACTACATGAAATGCTAGTTCATCAACTGAGACGATACATTCACGCAGCACATGTACCAGAATGGATGACCAAAGATAGAGCCACACTAGTGCAAAAAAGTCACAGGAAAAGGGATCATCTCCAGAAAATACAGATCTGTAACATGTTTAACTACAATGTTATAAACTACTTGCTGCACAACTGGTCCGTAGTGAGGAGGTTCCTCTCCTTTTTTGACTTTTTCCGTTTTTGCAAGTATTTATCTATTGGTGATCAATTTGCTAGGTAAAATGCTTCCAAAGACAATAGTAAACAACTTGCTCTTCTGGTTCGCAGAAGATATGGATGTGAACCCATTAATGGAAGCAAACATATTTTCAATTTTTCAAAAACTGTTCTTACAGAAATTGAAAATAGAGTTTTGTCTAGGGGTTTAGATTTTTGTATTCCCCCTACGAGTATAAATAAAGAGAGAACACTTTCTGCCTTTGAAGTTTATCCTCCCAACTTAGACATAATGTTCCGAATTCCCCGGAAAAAATGCTGGGATGAAATCTAGTTTAGTTGCCTTAGCTCACCGATGCAGTAACAGTCCTGTCGATCATAGCGACTTTGTCTGGAACATAACGCAATTTAAAACTATGAGAGCGTTAAAGTCTAATACTGATATTTATATGTGCACACCAGACAAAGGTGCAGGAGTGGTGATTTTGGACAAATCAAACTACGTTGAGAAAATGGAAGTTATTCTCAATGATGTTTCGAAATTCCGTAAACTCGGCCCCGTCGATTTGACGGATAATACTTGCAAGAACGAGGCTAAAATGCAAAGACGTCTACTTGCATTATTTAAAAAGAATGTTTTTTGCAAGGACGTCTATGACAGGATCAGACCCTCTGGGTCACAACGTCCCAGAATGTATGGTCTCCCCAAAATCCATAAGCAAGGTGTTCCACTGAGACCTATTTTATCAATGGTTGGTTCGGCACAACATTCTTTGGCTCAGTGGCTTGTGGAAATTCTGCAACCTGTGCGCTAGTTATATACCACGCATTGCATCCCAGATTCTTTTCGGTTCCGTGATTGTGTACGTGGGTAGGATTCAAATGCAGAGACGTCTTTTATGTGCTCAATTGATGTCTCTAGTCTCTTTACCAACATGCCGTTGGATGAGACTATACGCATATGTACCGACGCGCTTTATGATGGTCGCCTGACTGCTCCACGGTTTTCTAAAGAGATTGAACTCATTTTAATGTGCACTAAATCCGTGGAGTTTAGTTTTTGTGATATTATATACTGTCAGGTCGACGGGGTTTCAATGGGGAGTCCGTTTGCCCCAACTTTAGCGGATATTTTCGTCGGGTACCATGAATTCGTTATGTTTAATTCTACAACTAAACCCACTGCATATTTCAGATATGTTGACGACACTTTTGCTATTTTTCCATCGCAAAGTGAAGCGTCGATATTTTTTAATAGGTTGAATTCCTTACATGGGGCTCTTAAGTTCACTATGGAAAGTGAGAAGGACAATTCGCTTCCTTTCTTGGATGTTCTTGTCGAACGTCCAAGGGGGGCTTTCTCACTACAATTTATAGAAAGCCGACATTTACTGGCCTATATGCGAACTGGTTGTCTTTTGTACCAAAATCACGTAAGGTCGGCCTAATTAATACTTTAGTACATATAGCCCTCATAGTTTGTTCGCCTAACATATTAGACGGCGAACTCGATAAGATCAGGGAAATATTCATCAATAATTGTTATCCTGTTGACCTTATTGATGATTGTATTTTCAAAAAGGTTGCGGATGTTAAATCTCCTAAAAAGTTTGGACCCTTGAAATGCCGGGTTTATTTAAAATTACCGTGGATTGGGGAAAAGAGACTTCCCAAACAGATTTGCAGAAGTATTTACGAGTGCTTTAATTCTGTGTCCTTGCGTTTGGTATATACTACGAGACCGGCTTTTCCGTCTTTTCGCAAGGATAGTTTGCCTTACATCCAAAATAGTAATATTGTATATCAATTTAAATGCCTGTGCGATGCTGGTTATATTGGGCGAACATCCTTGCACCTTTTGACTGGTATAAACCAGCATGTTCCATCGAAGAAAAGCCAAGGGAGGATGGGGTCTGGTGGTCTCCCTCCTTCTGCAGCCTTGGACTCTGCTATTGGCCAGCATTTGGTTGACAATCCGTGCTGTGCCGATAGATATAAAATAGATTGGTTCGAGGTGCAACATAGAGCGGACTCCAAAAACCATTTAAAGATTTTGGAGTCTGTCTCTATTGCGGTGCGTCAACCTTCTTTGTGCCGGCAAAAAGAAACATCCAACGCATTGTTTCTCTTTGGCGAACTTTAAATCTTTTCTCCCGCTTTTTTTTCCTCCCTCGTTGTGCCAATATTTCAATCGTTTTTAAACGTTAACAAATTTATTTTAGTGTCCCCGTCCTTTTGCACATTTAATAAGTTCCCCATTAGAACTCTTTATTTTTCGACATAATATTATTTTGTACGCTATCGATTTTCTCCTGACGAGATGATAGCCGAAAGAGCTCTTGAGAAACTTCCGCTTAATATTTTTGAAACTATGTATAAATTCTGTACCTCTCAACATTTAAATATATATATATATATATATTCGTATATGTGTACGTATGTGTGTGTATATATGTATATGTGCGTCCGTGTATGGTATGTCATTTCTACATGCATGATATCTAAATTTGCGCAAATTCATATAAATCATTTATTTAAAGATTTAATTAATTATAGAATCGATATAATATATATATATATATATATTGATCCTCTTCTCACTACACTCAGAACATTTCAGAAATATTATAATTACCGCCATTTTTTTCGATAAACTACACGAATTGAATAGTTTACTAAATAAAACCCATGAACTTTACATGACTTTCTCTTTCTGTGTATAACAATTATTTTACATAATATAGATGCTCAATCTTACAAGTAATAGCTCACAAACGAAATTTCTAGTATAACCAAGTATTAGGTAGAGAGAAAATTCTTGCGGAATTTTTAATTTACATTTCAAATGATGCATTGTCAAACATGTTTTCTTTATTAAAACATTTACTTTATATACAATTTTCAAGAGCGTTTTTCAATCTATCAAATCCTGTTAATTACAATCATTTAAAAACAATTATGTCTTCTTTTCAGAACGTTGAATAGAAAAAAAAAAATTCGCACAATTTACTATTTTCAATTCTTACCAGGCTAGAAACCTACTGAAACAGCTCGCGATATCAGCGAAGCATTTGGTCCAGGAACCACTAGGGAACGTACAACACAATAATGTTTTAAGACATTTTCTGGTGGCGACGAGAGTTTTGAATATTATAGGCGTTGTGGTCGGCATTCGAATATTGACAACGATAAATTGAGAATTTAGTCGAAGCCAGTCCATGGACAAGTGTTCGAGAACTTTCACTTGAATTATACGTAACGTATATTAGACGATTACCAATCACTTGAGATATATTAAACTTATTTTTTTTAAAACCCTTATAGGTGACACACGAATTGAGCGACAACTAAAAGAGACATGTTATGCAGTGTCTTGTTTCTGTTTTTACACAATTAGAACGACCAGTTTCTTGACCGGGTTGTGACTTGCGATTTAAAGTGGGTTCTTTACGATAACCGGCGACGTTCAGATCAGTGGTTAGACGCCGACGAAGCTCAACGACACTTCCAGAAGCCAAAGTTGCATTAAGAAAAGACGATGCCGACGCTTTGGTATCTGCGGTCAGTCTCATCATTTTATGTAATGCAGGAAAAACAATCACGGTGGATAAGTACTGTCAACAAATAGATGAAATGCATCAGAAACTTCGACAACAACACTCAGCATTAGTAAACAAAAAGAAAAAAAAACAAATCAATTTTCGTCTAGGGCAATACCCGATCGCACGTTGTTTAACCGACCCTGCAGAAGTTGAACGCATTTGGCAACGAAACTCTGCCTCATCCGCCATACTCTCCGAATAATTCTTCTATGTATTACCATTTTTTCAATCATCACGGCAACTTTCTGCGTGAGAAATGCTTCATAAACGTAAACGATATCAAAATCATCTCATACGCCTTCATCCTCGCAAGAATGCTGGATTTTTACGTTACTGGCATAAATACACTTGTTTCACGTCAGCAAAACTATGTTGACTTCGATAGTGCTTACTTCTGTCAATAATGTTTTGCTTGAACTGAGATATGTTTATCTGGATTTACAAGTTAAAAATCGCAAGCACTTTTTTGTCATCTTAGTAAAATCTTTTGCAATACAATCCGCTATAACATAAAACATAATAATTTTCAACTCAGTAATATAAGAAGCAGTAATATTTTACGAATTATTTTTGTAATATATTCAAGTAATCGTACAATATATGTATTTGTATATATATATATATATATATATATATATATATATATATATATAAAAGGGGCTTATATAATACGGATATATTCTTTGTGTAGTGACTTATCGGGTTATATGAAGCTAAACATTTGAGGTCGGAGCATTATATAAAACATAGTATGAGAAAAAAATTAAAAATATGTAGGTATATAAGAATTTGTTCAGTACTTCCTAGGCATTCGGAGCGTTTATAACCCCCTCTTTCTATCAGGAGTTTTCTTTATTGAACTGACAAATAAATTCCCATGTAGCTTTATTTATTTTATTTTTTCGTGTAGTTCTTCTTTTACAAATAAATACATATACACGTCACATGTATACATACATACATATATGCATACATACATATATATGTATATAAATACACATATATGTACATATATACATATATATAAACATGTATATATATATATAAGTTTATATATACACGGATATGTACATATACGCATACATATAGACAAACATGTATATATACACAAACATAAAAAGTCACATATATACATATATATATATATATATATATATATATATATATATATATACTCTTACATATACGCACATATAACTTCTCAACTCCTCTAAATTTGTTCTTTTTGTGTATTAATAATCATATTAAAATTCCGTTTTCTATTTATTTAAAATAAAAATACAACTTTGTTGAGTATGGGCCGTGAAATTGCATTCATCTGCAAAAGATTTAGCCAAATTGCATATTTATTAAACATTTATTTAAATTAATTCCTTATCAGGTTTCTGGGGGATGATCATCTTCAGTTTACTATTACGTGTGATTATACTCATGCTGATATTCTACATGATGTGTATTTTTGTAAAAAAAATATAGTAAACACGCACCTCTTTCTATATGTATTTATGTATTCATATATATATATATATATATATATATATATATTATTCATATATATATATATATATATATATATATATATATATTAGTTTTAAAGTGATTGCTTATCAAAATCCTCTGCAATTTTTTGTCTACAAACATGAAATTATAGTAAACACGCACCTCTTTCTATATGTATTGATGTATTCATATATATATATATATATATATATATATATATATATATATATATTAGTTTTAAAGTGATTGCTTATCAAAATCCTCTGTAATTTTTTGTCTACAAACATGAAACTTCATGTAAAGGGTATTCGAACCATTGCAGCAAGCACTTAATTATAGCTCGGCCATTAACGTCAAAGGAAAAGTAAATCATAAGCTAAATAGTGTAGGTTCGATTCTCGGTGGTGGCGCAGGAGTCATTTCGTTTTCTTTTTACTTTTTAAATTATTACCTTGTATTTGGTCTGATGTAATATGATAATGAATTCGAAATCTGCATTAATCTGCGGTCTGTTACAAAAAAGAGATGGATAATATATATATATATATATATATATATATATATATATATATATATATATATATATATGTGTGTGGGGGGTGATTCTTATAAACAAAGAAAATTACTATGTATATAGACTAACATTTTTTTTGGTTTTCGTCAATTTTTTTTCTTCTCATATTTTTGTGCTTTTACATTTTTCTTCGTATCCAGTCTTCGTTCTTTGACTTTAAAAAAATTTATAACCAAATCCAACTTAACTGTTCTCTATACAATACCAACACATATTATTTCCTGACGTAAGTCGTGATGTTAATCTTTCTATCATGCTGATCAATGCTCACACGAGATGATCCGTATTCTTTGAGCGTAGACTTGTAATGCACGATAAGTTCCATGTTCGAGTTTCGTGTTAGTTATTGTCCAATTCTTTAATAAAATATTTTTGCGTGGGAGTACATTAATGTTATGTCACTCCATCCTGTTCCACAGAAAAGTGATGTAGATATGTACCACAGCGAAGAAGATGCGTCCGTTTGTGTTGTTTAAGTTATAAACAAGATGGAACATTTTCGAGCGATTATGTCACCCCTTTTCTTACAAGTGTTCCTTTGTCCCTTACAATTAACATCCTTTTAATCTACCCCTAATATATCTTTCATGTTAATTCTACTTCTTTCCAGAATAATCTTTCCTTAACACTTTTTCAAGATTAAATCTGCGAAACCGTATTCACATCTGAGTTTGGTGGCTTTCAAATTGATATTTTTTTTCTACGAACAATGCCCGTGTAATACTCAAATTATCTACAAATTACCAGTTATGCTGCGAGCACTTGGATAGCGCTCGGGTCATGTGTTTTAGACATCATATGTATTAGCAAATCCCCTCCTTTAATGAATCTACTACGTAAATAAAAAAAGGACATTTTTTCACATCAAGTAAATATGTTTCACTAATATTCTAATATTTACGACCTTACAATAAGGAATACAATTACAACAACATACACATCTAGTCATTCCTAAATATAATAATTGAATTTCAAGAAATCATAGCAGCTATGGTAATTCAACATAAATCTAGATAGCCCCGAATTTCTTAACTAGTCTGTCAATCACACTCGCTCTAAAATAAAACACACCAGTGTCATATACTCCTCAAAGTCTTGTGATTATTCGTATTATACAAGTAAACAAGACTCCTGCACTATAAAAGATATTAAATCAATTAGTACAACAACAGTATTTATAGACAAATGCTAACCGTATAAATGTAGGACATAAAATACTAAAACGCATTCCTTTATCCTTTACTCCTAACTCACCAATGCATAAAATCACATTCACTATTAAAATTATAGCATCAAGTAGTGCAACGATAGTATTTATACATACACAATGACTATATAAATATAGGGCATAATACACTACAACGCAATTCCATATCATTTACTAATGAACAAATGCATAAAATCACCTATACTAAAACTAAATATTTTATATTTTTTATGAAACATCACAGAAACTCCCATCTTAACCAAATCACTATTAATAATCAAGAAAATACCGCAACTTATTTAAGAGATTCAGCATATTGAAATGAAACTACAGAAGTCAACACAACAAAGCAACTATATCTCTAATAAATCGGGAGCTTTTTGTGGCAAGATTTGTGGGCATATATACCCGCCGCCTCTTTTACTGTAATATTCGTAATATCATCTATGATATCTTTATTATCACACATCTAGAAATTAGCTACATGATCTTGATGGATTACATTGTGACATTTTTCATATGGTGTAACAACGACCAGGTTACTATTTGACAAAAACAATACAAAAGCCTAATTCAATAATTCATTGCACAATTTTAGTAATAGACAGTAACATCTCGAACGCGTATTAATTGAAGGAAAGGTGCAAAGTTGATATTTAAAACTAAAACAAATGAATTATTTTTGTACTTTTGAAGACATTGGTGTTTGTTTAAAGATAAACAACGTTTCATAAAGAAATCAAAAGAGAAGTCAAAACAATATGGCATGCAATTGAAAAAAAGAAAGTTTAAAGAGAAACCTGTATATCGACTTGCGCATTAATAACACTTTTGAATTGATTGCGCAGTCATAAAAATCATATACTATTCTCATGAGAAAGCGCTAAAAACTAATAAACGCTATACTTTTATATGTTTCTGTAACCTTTTTTATGCGGTTATTTTTATTGGACGAATGTAAAAAAAATATTATTTTAACAGGTAAAACAATGCATGTACATATATAGACACACGCACACACACACACACACATATATATATATTCACATATATATATTTTATTTTACATGGAGGTCACCACTTATCAAGGCCCAGAAGCCACTCGAGGATAAGGGTTATTGTGTGTACAGTACTCAATGGGATAGTATCGTAGTAATAGTCAGTATTGGAGATATGATAAAGTGTCATTACTTTAGGAGCGGTTCATCAGGTATTTGTTTGTGTTAGACTTGAAGACATCAAAGTTGAAGTCGGGGGGGGAACAAGCAAGCGGTAGAGAGTTCCACAGGCGTGCAGGTCTAAGAAAGAAGCTTTGTTCATGGAGTCTACGTTTTGATTTAGGCACTGATAAAGAGTGGGGAAAATTATTGACAGTGGTTTCAGCTAAACGGGTGTTTTTCGTGAAAGATTGGCGAGGGAGGATCAGGGAATGGAGCTCAGACGAGCACCTGCCATGGAAATAACGATAAAATATAGACAGGCTCGCAACGTCTCTTCTGTGGGAGAGAGGTTGCAAGGAAGAGAAAAGGGCATCCTCCACTAAGCCACGAAGTCTATTTTGGACTCTGTTAAGGCAGGATAGGCTGTTTTTAGCAGCTCCTGCCCAGATGTGGCAGCAGGATTTCATCCTTAGACGTACTTGGCTTTTATATAGATAGAGAATTGCATCAATTAGTGAGATATCTTTTGGAGCGGTAGAAGGACCCCACCATTTTCCAAGGGACCTTGGCCATATATATATATATACGTGAATATATGCACCTAACTTTCTAGCAGTTAACATTACCATATCGAGCGAGAATTAATTCTTTCCAACAAGTTATTTGGAACTGCTCTTTTAATACATAATGAACACACACACACACACACAAACACACACTCGCACGCACACACACACACACACACAAACAAACACACACACACGTCAATTAAGCAATTAATGATTGTATTTTTCCTCCAGAAAATAACCAGGTGTGTCGCTTTGTTCAGGAAAATATGTAATTATAATTTTTTTGCCTTTTCTACAGGACACTTATTAGCAAAGACTGTCTAATAAACATTTGTGGCAAAATCCCTTAGCATTAAGTTGATCTGAATAAATTTTTCTTAAAGTTATTACATTTTTTTTTATTCATCCAATTACAGCGATCTTGAGTATTATGTCTTATGTCATTATTTCTTCGAAGTTTTTCACGCCTTCTTAATTTATATGAATTTGGATGTTACTCGGTGGGACTCTACTGTTAATCGGATTTCTTGTTAAATTTATCTTTAACGGTCCCGGTGATACTCTTACACTTTCGACTTATAGATGCCCCTGCACCTGCAGCTTTAATCTTTAAAAACAACGGATTCTGATTACGAATTTGTGAACACCCAAATATTCTTTAAGTAGTGACTCTGCCGTCAGTCCTACAAGTAGTGACCCCAAAATGGCATTGAAAGATTTTGACCTTAAATATATATATATATATATTTTTTTGATGATGTCATTCTGTAATTAAGGAGACATAAAGTAGATATTAGAGAATTATTTTAAAAAATGCAAGATTCAAACCATCTTTATTTATGAACAATCATGTATTTTTTATATTGCCGATATTCAGCTACGCGTATTTGTGCTCCTTCCAAAACATTATTAATGACAGATTGCAGAATCTCTGGATTGCGATTAAACTCTCTTATTTTGCTCCTAATGCCGTCTTTCAATTCTTGCAGGGTTTTGTGTTTATTAACATAGACTCTTTTTTTAAGACATTCTCCATAGAAAAGGTCGAGGTTAGTAAAGTCCGATGAGCATGAAGTCCATTTGACATTACCACAGCGTGAGATAATGTTGTCGCCAAAGCATTGAATGAGACGTTTTAAATTTGCGTACGTTGTTCAATGAGTATTATTTATATACATTTATTTATTGCGGACTATTATTCTCATCTTTATTAGTTGTTGTTTCACGACGTTTCGGCCAACTATTCCTCTGGCCTTCGTCAGGTTGTAACCGCGACGGACAGGAACTTCGAATCTCCTTACTGCATTCTCAGCAATACTCATCTCAATAATAAATTCCAATTAAAATAATATATACCATTCGGTACGGACCCGACTATGGAAAATTAGATAACAAATAAACGTGGATTTATAAGATCAAATAACACTAACCTTTATCGCCCCTGGGGTCCACGGTGCAGTTGATAGATACGTTGAATCTCTACGGTTCAAGATGAGAATTTCAATCCTACCCAAAGCCGGCCAGAGGCTTTCTTGGCGAAAAAAAAATGTGATGAGATGACAACAACTACGGATGGCAGTGATTGCTGAGAATTCGATTAGGCGATTTGAAGTTCCTATCCGTCGCGGTTGCCAGAGGTACAGCTGTCCTAGACCTTGTGAAACAACAACTAATAAAGATGAGAATAATAGTCCGCAATAAATAAATTAATATAAATAATACTCATCTCAATAATGAATTCCAATCAAAAATAGTATATATATATATATATATATATATATATATATATATATATATATTGTTTTAACAAAAACCAAGACTTCAAAGAATGGGCTGATAGCAACAAATAGTGTATTTCATCGTTAGTTACAATTGTTTCAAGACTATTCGGACAAATTCAAACATTATGTCGTTTGAAAATTTTCACACGAACAGCTTTCAATCCTGTGAAAATTTTCTTGTGAAAATGTTCAAACGACATAATGTTTGGATTTTCCGAATAGTCTTGAAACAATTTTAACTAACAATGGAATACACTATTTGTTGCTATCAGCTATTCTTGGAAGTCTTTGTTTTTGTTAAAACAATATATGACTGCGCAATTATAAAATATGATAATTTTGTAGGTTACAGTTTAAGTCATCTTTTCTTGGCTTAAGATTTATTGGTATATGAACGATTACTGAATTATATTAACCCAGTAAAATTTGGAATACTACAAATAAGACTCTCTCTCTCTCTCTCTCTCTATATATATATATATATATATATATATATATGTGTGTGTGTGTGTGTATGTGTGTGTGTTTGGTGTGTTTGTGTGTGTATATGTATATAAAATACATTTTTACCAGAAACAAGGCAAACTCCTTCTTTTATGTAAGGAACTACTATCAGGAACATAGGTTGCAGAGATAAAACGTAGAGAGTTGAGCAGCACGGTATCGTTTCACATTAAACTTTAACTTATGCATGTCAGTTCTGTTGGGGACGCAGGAACACGAAAGGGAATTCTAAAGTCTAGCAGTTCTGGGAAAGGAAATGTTAGCGTAGAAGGCTTTCTTACATCTAGGGATCTCTACTGTGTAGGGGTGGGATTTTGCTGATTCTCGGGTTTGTTTGGGGTATTTACGTCGAGAGGTACTAAGTCTTGTAGTTCGTCGGAGCATCCGCCATTAAAATACTTGTAAAACAGGCAGAGTGATACATTTCGTCATGTGACAGAGGTCGAAGCTTAGATGACTGTTCAAGACATATCAGGTTGGGGACTCCCTTTTGAACCCTGTACAAGTGCGAGACTAGTAGCAGATGCACCAGCCCAGATATTACAACAATACTCAATACTTGGGCGAATTTTGACGTTGTAGAAGTACAGGTACTTTCAGGCGTAAATTATGTCCTAGCACAGTAGAGAGAGCCAACCTTCTTCACAGAAGCCTTCGCAATGCTCTTGCTGTATCTGTTCCCTATGAACAGTAAGCTGAGGAGTTTGAACTTCTCTCTAATAGTCTGTTAACTCGAATAAATACTAACCTTAACTCTTAATGCGAGGAGTGCTACTTCATTGCAGAATATAAGCTCATGTGTGCTGTATTAAATGAACGCATCTGAATAGAAGTAATAACAGTTGTTGGTCCCTGCTATATTCGAACAATTTTAAAATTGCAGAGCATACGGTAATAAATGTAAAACAAAACAGAACTCTACTACAATTATCGTAAAAATGTGCATGAAAAATAAATGGATGTAGAATAAATAAATTCAATTTGTACTCATTGAAGGACTAGAGATAAGTGTAAACTATTAACATTTACATATTTGGCTATTTATATTTTTGAAAGTATTTTTTAATTAGAGATAAAGTAAAACTGATACATATTATTCTACTACTAATGATATACGTTTGTATTTGTCATATTTGCAAAACATTATATAAAATTTTTCCTGATTTCTTTAATATGAAAGCGGATGTTTCAGATTACGTCACACATTTTATCCTGCAAATAGGAGCAGCTTATTCCTTGATGAGCAATCAATTACTTGAAACCGTAGTCATGCTTGTCTTTGACGGAAACTCTAAGAGGTCGAGTTCAGTGTGACAGATAAACCTCTAATATCAACTCACTTATTGCTCGAATTATTTAATCTTAACTTATCTACATCTAGTAACGAAGTTATTTTAATCATGCGTAAAAAAATAATATTTTTTTGGTCATATAAACTTTCGTTCTCCATTTTATCTTTGTCTTCTTATATATTTGTGACTTTATATAAACACTTTGTTAATCATATACATAAGATAATTTATAAAATATACGTCCTGTCCCTTCTCTAACATTTAAAGATTTAGCATTTCTAAAATGTGATATATAATATATGATTGTACTATCAATAAGCAAACTATCAAGTAATGTTATATTTATGGCAGTGTAGAATTGTTCCAGCATGTTATTTTTATGAAAGTGCGTCGTTATTTTTTCTAAGTTATGGGACACTGTTTATTTAGAAATATACAAAAAGCTGGCATAATTAAGTAAAAGATAAACTTTTCAAATCGAGAGGTTCATTTTTCATTTTTATTATACGGTGGGATAAAGGTGGGCACAACAGATTTTCTAGTTATACTCCTGTTACACTTAATTTTTATCATATAAGAGAGAGTTATTTAGGTAACGGGCAATGAGTAAAAATGAGTACGCTAACCATTATCTGAAAAGACAGATCTATTTCACGATATACAAAGGAACGACTCCTGCAAGTGTTGGTATTCTCTATAGCATTGGGTCGTGAAGGATATCGACAGAAGGAAAATTGCTACTTTTGAATTACGGTGTTATCGTAGACTTTTTCGTATGCACTGGGTGGACAAATGTACGAACGAATCGGTTTTGGAGAGGTTTGAACTATGGCGAAGACGTCTAGACAACATCAATGACAGGAAATTACTATTTTTGGGACATGTGACCAGAAACGACAGCCTAACAAAAAATGTGCACTTTAGTACAAGCCCTGGCAAAAGAGGACGTGGAAGATGAAAAACAAGAACGTCAGACAATGTGAAGGAAATCACAGACATAAGGATGGCTGAGTTGCTCAGAATAGCGCAGAACCGGAGTTAATGGCGACGATTCGTGCAGAGTGCTACGGCTGGTCAGTAATGATCTTTTAATTAAAAAAACGAGAGAAAGTATCTACGTTAAAACAAATCATATTGATAGATGAATGATCTATTATATATTTTAAATGAAAACAGCGATTAAAGCGAAGTAATTTTATCATTGTAAGTATTAATTCTTAATAAATATATGAACAACATTGTAAGTACTAATTCTTAATAAATATATGAACAACATTGTAAGTATTAATTCTTAATAAATAAATGAAGAAAGGAATACACTTTCTAATTAATAGTAACTCTATTTGTTTAAATTTTTGTTTCTGGTAATTTATTCAGAAACTCTATAATCCTATCTGTCTGTTTATTTTTAGGATTGAAAGTGTTACGGCCACAAAGACATATGTTGATAAAGCAACGCATCAAACCAAGCATTCATCAGCGCGTCAAACTATTCTAAGTTTTACAGAGACGCTTCATTTACTGAAACATACTACAGAAAAACAAGTAAGGATATATTAGAGTACATCCCATCACGTGTTGCCAGTGATTTTTTTAAACCTATATCATTATCCCCTAAATTATTAACATTACGTTATATAATGTTTATTTATTTATATAGGATTTTCGGGAGAGTGACAGATAGATTTAGAAATAAGAGGTGTAAGTACAACGACATTAATTAAACTTAAGGTTACCATGTCGCAAAACATTCAGCATTTTCTGTTATATTTCTTCAGATCTTTGTAGTGTTTTGAAATTTGAAATTTTCGTTTTTTTTTGGAATAAAAAACGATTTGGTGATGAACATCGTAAATAAAAATGATATGAAAGTATTGTAAAGTTCGCTAAAGAATTACAATTAAAAATAACTGTTGCTTATAGTACAGTATATAGACACATTTATACATACATATATATATATATATATAATTTTTTTAAAAGTTTGTTTTTGAAATGTCGTTACATTCAATGTATACCGTTTTCGTTTAACGGATCTAGATTGTTATTTTAAAACCATTCACCGTTAATTTTGAGTTAAGCTCAATGTGCCTATTTAATAGGGACAGCGCATATATAGTGCAAAGTTTTGTTGAAAATTCAAAGACTCACGTTTCTTGTTTATAACCTTCGTTTATTTCCTGGATGTTCCGTTACAGCTGTTTCATTAATGAGTGTCAATTATATATGTATATATATATATATATATATATATATATATATATATATATATATATATATAACTACTTCATTTACTCACATAAATTTAATATACGAAAGTATAGATTTATGCGTAAACTTTAAGTATTTACTTCAAAAGTGCTCAATACGTAGGTAGAGCTAGTTAGTAATTTATAAAATATATATGGCGATTAAGCTACACTGAATATTCTGCGTTTCATCCACTATAGGATTCGTCAGGCTTATGCGCGAATTCTGTGGTTGCTTCTACAACCACAACCACAGAATTCGCGCATAAGTCTGACGAATCCTATAGTGGATGAAAAGCAGAATATTCAGTGTAGCTTAATCGCCATATATATTTTATAAATTACTATATATATCTTTTCCCAAACTAACTGTGTTAAAGAGAGAATCAGACACTATCTTGAATGTTCCAATACATCGGTAAACACTGTATGGTTTTCGAGCTGAATAAACATGTTACATTGAATAAAAACACGAAAAATATATCCAGTTAGGTAGAAAAGTAACTTATCTTGCCTTTGATAACATTTATTTGTTATATATTTGTTTTTTTACAACTTTTTCGAATCTATGTGTACAGTAAAAGCGATTTTCTGGACATTTCTTTCTCCTGATCTCGCGGTTTTTATTTTTTAAATCTCAGTTGACAACATTGCATCACTAAAAAACACCACAGGCTTAATGTAAACATAATGTGTTTACAATATCGGTAAATTTTCAATGGGTTTATTGATAATGTAACCATGTGATTGAACTTTAATTTAAATTAACCACACGTGGTCGCAAAATGCATGCCGACGCTCAAAGTGTATACACATTTTGACTCCTCCCTTTACTTGAAAATTCACCAAAAATCAGGAAATTAACGAATTTTAATGAAAATTGCAGTATTTTTCAAATAATGATCGCAGAATATAATGAACTAATTATTTTTACTTAAGTCTTAGTGAAAATGTTTTATTTTGTTTAAACAAAAAATACCTTTACTAAAGTTATGGTTTTCAGTAGTAAATAAAAAACGCAAGAATTTATTTTTGCTTTTTTTAAAGCATCGTAATTTGTCACAATAAAAAATAATTTTTACAGTAACATTACGAAAAAAGCCCCTAAAGTCCGTATTAATGTATTCGATATAACTCGAAGAAAAATGAATTATCGGATACTATTCAGGGAATTAAAGATTCAATTAGATTCCTATTTCAGTCACCTAAATTATTTAGGGTGAAATGAGTTTAGGAATTCATAGCCAAACCTAAATATTGTGTTGGGATAAATATCCAGATACGCTACTACAGAACACCGACCACTCTAATTTGTTTGGGGGGGGGACAAATATATAAAAAATAAATGTTATCAAAGGCAAGATAAGTTACTTTTCTGCCAAACTGGATATATTTTTAGTGTTTTTATTCAATGTAACATATTTATTCAGCTCGAAAAACATACAGTGTTTACTGATGTATTCGAAAATTCAAGATGGCATCTCACACCCTCTTTAACACCGTAAGTTTGGAAAAAGGTGTTATAAATAAAAAAAAAACTATACAAAGTACTATTAAAAACCCGCCGAATATATGTCAACCTATGTCACAGCAACATGTATTGAGCGAGTTTTTAACAGTATTTTATCCGGTTTTTTATTTATAACATCTTTTCCCAAACTTACCGTGTTAAATAGAGAATCAGACTCCATCTTGAATGTTCCAATACATCGGTAAACACTGTATGGTTTTCGAGCTGAATAAACATGTTACATTGAATAAAAACACGAAAAATATATCCAGTTAGGTAGAAATGTAACTTATCTTGCCTTTGATAACATTTATTTGTTATATATTTGTTTTTTTTTACAACGTTTTCGAATCTATGTGTACAGTAATACAAACCCAACATATTTATTTAGCTCGAAAAACATACAGTGTTTACCGATGTATTCGAAAATTCAAGATGGCGTCTGATTCTCTCTTTAACACGGTAAGTTTGGGAAAAGTGCTATAAATAAAAAAAACTATAAAAAATACTATTAAAAACCCGCCGAATATATGTCAACCTATGTCACGGTAACATATATTGAGCGAGTTTTTAACAATATTTTATCTGGGTTTTTATTTATAACACCTTTTCCCAAACTTACCGTGTTAAAGAGAGAATCAGATGCCATCTTTAATTTTCCAATACATCGGTAAAACTGTATGTTTTTCGAGCTGAATA
Source organism: Euprymna scolopes (assembly GCF_053919585.1). NCBI lineage: Eukaryota > Metazoa > Mollusca > Cephalopoda > Sepiida > Sepiolidae > Euprymna > Euprymna scolopes. Next base: position 4,638,568 of record NC_136491.1, read on the forward strand.
AACGTGTTACATTGAATAAAAACACGAAAAATATATCCAGTTAGGTAGAAAAGTAACTTATCTTGCTTTTGATAACATTTATTTGTTATATATTTGTTTTTTGACAACGTTTTCGAATCTATGTGTACAGTAATACAAACCCAATATGTCACATTGAATAAAAACACGAAAAATATATCCAGTTTGGTAGAAAAGTAACTTATCTTGCCTTTGATAACATTTATTTGTTATATATTTGTTTTTTGACAACTTTTTCGAATTTATGTGTACAGTAATACAAACCCCACCGACCACTCTAATTTGTTTTTTTGGGCGCCCCAACATCACATCCGCCCCCCCCATGTACAAAGTAAAATCTTCGGAAAATGTTAAATGGTGTTCTAATTGGTAAATGTCGGTGCGTTACTTACGGAAAACTTGAAAATTCGATGTTCCAGGTAAAAAAAAACAACAAAAAAAAACAGATAAATTACCCCCCCTACTCCAACTTGGTGTGCTTTCCTTTTCTTGTTTGATTTCTTTTTCAGCTAATTTTAAATTTTCCACCCAAAAAGCGCTATAATGTATTTTTGAAAATTAGAAAATTCTATGTCCTGGAAAAAAAAATCCCCTCCCCCCAACGTAGTTTGCTTGGTGAAGCCGTCGTTTATGCTACAGCGTGCATGCGCGTAGCATAAACGGAAACTGCAAAATGGTGGAAAGAAGTTCGTGGGTTCAGGGGTAAATACCATGCAAACGGTAAATTTGCCCCAAGTTTGACTATCAGATTCGTTGTCAGCGACCTCAATTCGGTGTTCTGCATATTTACCTTTTCTTTTTTTTTGCTTAAAAAAATAGCATTAATACAGTAAGTTAGGTAAACTGACTTTTTCGTTTAAAAATGGAATTATTTCCCTTTCGTTATTAACTTTTTAAAAAACATTTTTTTTAATAAATATTTTGTGTTTTATATACATAAAGTACAATTGTTGAATGTTACTGTTTTGATTATATTCGTTTGGGGGGCACAATTAAAAAATTAAGAAAGATTAAAATGAAGCGAAATTTAAGTTTCCGTTCCATTTTTACAACAACCGTAAAACAGTGCATACTCAGCAAGTTTTATCGTAATTTATAAGCATATTGAAACACTAAATCAACATTTTATTTATTGTTTGCATAATTAATGATGGAAGTATTTTTCTGTTTATTTTCTTAACATCTGTTAAAAAAATAAATAATTTGTACATTCTCTTGAAAAAAAGAATCAAACTTTTCTCTACTTTCACATGTGTTCCATTTTAACAAACTGAGCCACAGCAACGCGTGGCCGGGTACAGCTAGTAAATATATAAGTGTTGACATTATTCTATAAATTAATATGAATAGGTTATTAATTTGTTTAATCAAACGTTAAGTAATCAGTTCGTATAATTGCGAGACATCAATCAATGCGTTTATACAATAACTTCGCTTGATTATAAACGGGATAGTAAATAAACATCTATTATATATAATCCTCAATGCGCGTATTGTCACGTATATATGCATATGTATATATATATATGTTTATATATATATATATTTATGGGCAGGTCATGTCATATGCTACTGGTACCATGTAACCCAGTACTACTTGCCTCATGGTCGGGTCACCGGCGACTAAACTGGTTCCCCCACCAGACTTGTTTGTGAGGAGGGCGGCTAGTCTCCCTGAAGGATTAAAAACAAGACCTTCCAAAGGGCGAATGAACTCTTTTTCTGGGTCAACTAGCACCGTGCATATTTGTGTGTGTGTGTGTGTGTGTGTCTATGTGTATTGGGGTAGAGAGGGTTCCCGTAAGTCGTGGTGAAGGCAACCTTTCTAGGAGAATCAAATCTCTGATTTAAAAAACCATAAAGCGGAAGACCTGTACTCGCATTAAGCTGGTCTGCAGTTTAATTTGTTGCTGGCTATCTTGCTCTTGCTTGTTGCTGGATCTCAACATTTTGAACCGAGAGAGAGACTTAGCTGTTGTACAAAGCTAAGACTCTGTAACATCATATTTGTATAGATACTCCCTCAGACATTTGGGCTCATGGATTTTAAATGTCTGAGGGAGTAGCACTCGTCTGACAAGACGTTGCAATCATCATATATATATGTATATGTATATATATATATATATATATATGTGTGGTTTTCACAATGTGAGAGATCGTATATAATAAATTCCACAGCCAAACAACGTCGCAGCTTACAAGAGACATGCCAGTCAACGAACCGGAAGTCAAAGACTCGATCTAACTGATGAGCCCAAATGAGGGGGTAACTCGAGTCTTGGACTTCCGGTTCGTTGACTGTCATGTCTCTTGTGAGCTGAGACGTTGTTTGGCTGTGGAATTTATTATATATATATATATATATATATATATATATATATAATTATTTTCTATAACACTTATTAAATACCTACAGACACCAGTGTTCTGTCATTTCGGGAATCAGTACAGGGTGTCAGGATTAACACCAGTCAATAGAGCCGAACCCGGAAACTGAAGATATCTCTGGCTTCATTAGCAAGGATCCAATTCATTCAGCTACCGTTAACAGTGAGGAATACTGTTGAAATTTCTACATCTTTTAAAATACGTTTTAACGTCTGTCAGAATTATATAATCATTATATGATGATCTGCCATTAAGAGCTTAATTGACCGACTTTTTATTTCAAATGAACGTGCTCAACGATTAGAAACGAGTTTCTTAAATTGGTTGACATATGTATATAGACTTAATATAATATGTTGAGTAACACTTTAGCAAACGTTAAACACACAATTTTTACCTCAAAGTACACAGTTAATAGAGTTGAAAATCCTTAATCCGCAGAGTTTCGAAGACATACTTTCCTTCTCGTCAGAAGGGAAGAATTAGCAAAATGTGTATAAATTAGCAAAATGTGTGTAGAGAAATTTTGTTTGTAACGTATTTAAAAAGAACTAAGTATGAAATGGCTCATATTTGCGTGTAAGTAAGATGTACAATTAGGAAACCGATAAGGTTGGGTAAAAAAAAATGGTTTCATATGAGACTACGTTTCTATGGTGGATGTTTACAACAAATGTTATATATATATATATATATATATATATATATGTATGTATATGTATAACATTATATATATATACACACACATATATATATATATATATATATATATATATATATATATATATATATATATATATAGGGTGTCCGTCAAGTTACTATACAGTCTTATTGTTACAAATAAATATTTTAATACAATATCTTACTGTACTGTTAATATATTACAGGGTGTCTGTATAGTAACTTGTAAAACGGTATAGTAACTTTACGGACACCCTGTATATTATTACATTTTCACCCCAAACAAGGCACATTACCACTTTGGTGTAGGGGGCTACTATCAGGGGCATCAACTACTGAGCCACTATGTTGGGATTTGGATAGCAAAATGTCGGTTCGCGTTACACTTGAAGTTCTGCATGTCAGTACAGTTAGGGAAGGAGGGACCTGGAATGAAATTCCAGAGTCTAGCGATTCTGGAGAAGAAGCTACTGGAGTAGAAAGATCTTGTACATCTAGGGATCTCTACTGTGTGGGGTGGGATTTAGCTGCGTGTCGGGTTTGTCGAGGGTGTCTATGTCGTGGGGACAAAAGTATCTGCAGTTCGTCAGAGCATTCACCGTAAAAATACTTGTAGAACAGGCAGAGGGATGGAACGTTTCGTCGATGGGTCAGAGGCTGAAGCTTAAATGTCAGTTCAGTGCCTATTAGATTGCCGACTCTCTTTTGAACCTTGTCTAAGAGCGAGAGACAAGCAGCAGATGCACCAGCCCAAATGTGACAACAATACTCCATGCATGGGAGAATTGTGGCCTTATAAAGATATAGGATACTTTCAGGTGTCAGTAGTGTTCTAGCACGGTAGAGAGAGCCTACCTTTTTCGGAGCGGCCCTGGCAATGTTTTCAATATAATTGTTCCAACCCATGTGAACGTTAGGCCAAGCAGTTTGAAAGATGTACTCTCAGACAGGGAGTTACTGGCCATTGCTATTGGTGGTAGAGAAGGTTTCTTGTAGTTATTGAAGGAAACCAGTTTAGTCTTGGCAGCATTGAATGTGACCATCCATTTATGTCCCAATTCCACTACAGATTGGAGGTCATCCTCCAGTGTTTGTGCTATTTCTTTAGTTACGTGTTCATTTGTTTTCCTGTCGTGCTCGTAATAGAGCGTGGTGTCATCAGCATATATAACCATCCTAGAGGAACAATAGAGGTACAAGGATAGACCCCTGAGGCACTCCCTGAGTTTCATTTGCGAACAGACGCCACACTAGACGATTTGAAAATCACCCCTTCTCAGGTACATGCTATTATAAAAAACCTAGACACCTCAAAAGCATGTGGACCAAATCTCATCCTGGCTGTGCTATTAAAAAAATGCTCTGCCGAGGTTGCTCCAGTTCTGTCCAAACTTTACAATAAATGCCTTTACGAATCTTGTTTTCCCGACTGCTGGAAAACCGCCTCTGTGGTACCAGTCTTCAAGAATTCTGGTGAAAGAACTGACCCACTAAATTATCGCCCCATTAGCCTCCTCCCGCTTTTCGCCAAAATATTTGAGTCCTTAGTTAATCAAGCCCTAGTCCAGCACCTAACAGCTGCTAAACTCCTGACTGACAAACAATATGGATTCAGGCAAGCCCGTTCAACAGCAGATATCTTAACTGTAGTTTTTGAACGTATATACCGTTCATTGGATAAAACAGGGGAGGGTAGAGCGGTGGCCCTTGATATATCTAAGGCTTTTGACAGGGTATGACACGATGGTCTTCTAAGGAAAATTAGATCATATGGAATCACTGGAAGAATTCATAATGTAATTAAATCCTTCTTAAGTAATAGAAAAATCAAAGTTGTCCTCGGCGGTCGTACATCCAAACAATATGACATAAATGCGGGAGTACCTCAGGGGTCTATCCTTGGACCTCTATTATTCCTGATATTAATAAATGACCTCCCTGATAAAATTGTTTCGGAGATGGGTATATTTGCCGATGCCACCACTCTCTATAACAGATATGAGGGGAAAACAAATGAACACATATCCAAGGAAATGGCAGAAACACTAGAGGATGACCTCCAATCCGTAGTGAATGGGGACAAAAATGGTTGGTCACATTCACTGCTGCTAAGACTAAGCTTGTTTCCTTCAATAACTACAAGAAACCTTCTCTACCACCAATAGCAATGGCCAAGAACACATTGCCTGAAAGTACTTATTTTGAACTCCTCGGCCTCACTTTTACAGGAAATATGAACTGGAATAGATACATTGAGAGCATTGCCAAGGCTGCTGCAAAGGAAGGTTGGCTCCCTCTACCGTGCTAGAAAACTACTTACGCCTGAGAGTATCCTATACCTCTATAAGGCAACCATTCGCCCATGTATGGAGTACTGTTGTCACATCTGGGCTGGTGCATCTGCTGCTTGTCTCTCGCTCCTGGACATGGTTCAAAAGAGAGTCGCCAACCTGATAGGTCCTGAACTGTCATCTAGGCTTCAGCCTCTGTCCCATCGACGAGATGTTGCATCCCTCTGCCTGTTCTACAAATACTTTAATGCTGAATGCTCTGACGAACTGCAAACACTTGTACCTCCCCGACGTAACTACCCCCGAAAAACCCGACAAGCTTCTAAGTCTCATCCCTTTACAGTAGAGATCCCTAGGTGCAAGAAAGCCTTTTACTCCAATAGTTTCTTCCTCAGAACTGCGGGTCTTTGGAACTCCCTTCCGGGATTCTGCTTTCCCAACTGCAATGATATGCAGAAGTTCAAGTGTAATGTTAACAAACATCTTTCTACTCTTCTCCCTTCATAATGACCCCGCTAATTAAGTCCCTAATAGTAGCCCCCTGCTTCAAAGTGTCACTGTGCCTTGTTTGGGGTGAAAATTGAATTTAAAAAAATATCACACTGTTTAGATGTACGACCGTCGAGGACAACATGGATGTTTCTCCTGTCTAAGAAGGTTTTAATTATGTTAAGTATTCTACCAGTGATACCGTATGATTTAATTTTCCTGAGGAGACCCTCATGCCATACCCTGTCAAAAGCCTTAGATATATCAAGAGCTACCGCTCTGCCCTCCACCGCTTTGTCCAGTGAATTCAGAGATTCAGTGATGTAAGCTGTGGAACGAGCTTGTCTAAATCCATATTTTTTGTCAGTCAGAAGTTTAGCCTCTGTAAGGTGCCGGACTAGAGCATGGTTAATGATAGTCTCAAATATTTTGGCGAAAAGTGGGAGGAGGCTAATGGGGCGATAATTTGATAGGTCAGTTCTTTCGCCAGAATTCTTGAATACTAGTACCACAGAAGCAGTTCCCCAACAGCCCGGAAAGCATGATTCATTAAGGCATTTGTTGTCGATTTTGGAGAAAACTGGAGCTACTTCGGCTGAGCACGTTTTTAATAGCACAGCTGGGATGAGATCAGGTCCATATGCTTTTGAAGTGTCAAGGTTTTTTATGATAGCGTGTACTTGAGCAGGGTTATTTTAGATCGTCTAGCGTGGCGTCTGTCCGCAAAGGGAAGTCAGGCAGAGGGTGGTTGGAAGGTCCAGTGTGGAGTTCGAGGCAAATCGGCTGGCAAGCATATTAGCCTTGTCAGTTGCTGAGCAAACAACCTCGTGATTGTTGGTTAGTGGGAGAATTGTTGATTGTCCATTATTTACGACACTGTTGTAGATTTTCCAGAAGTCACGATTTCCTAGTTTTTGTGCTTCGATGCGTTTTTTAGTGGTTTCCGTAAATTCTCTCTTAGCTGTCGCTATTTCTTTCTAAACGTTACTTCTAGCTTGTATATACTTCTGTTTGTTTGAACTGGACTTTGGACGGTTAAATCTGCCGTATGCGTGCTGCCTTTGGGCAATGGCAGTTGCGCAAGTCGAAGTAAACCATTGGGGAGAGTGGGGCTTGCAATAAAATTTATGCTGAATTTTGTCATATAGAAAAACAGAATAGTATAACGTTTATCTATTATTTAAATAGAATTTTAACTTTTAATTTCCCAAAAAATACGCCGTTCACGTCCATCATTTTTAGATCGATAAAACAGTTAAATATTTTTTAAAATGTTTTTGGACCAATAAATTTTTCTTCGTCTAACTAAGATTCAAGATTATTTGTTATAAGAATATGGAAAATTGTACAATTTAATTGCACACATTATTCGAAATCTTCAGTTTAATTCTCCCATTAAAGTATATTATCAATACGTATAAAATAAACAAAAATAGCACCTTATGTATTAAATGATATTGTTTGAGTTGACTAGATTTAATTGATTTAAACAGAGTAAAGAAATTAAGATGGAATTAGTTTAATTATTTTAAAGGTTCACTTCAGCTTGAAAAACGCAGATTTTCATTTTCACTTTTTCCTCTTCCTTTCTTTTATTTTATTTTCTCTGCTTCATTTTCTTTTTTTTCTTCTTTCCTTATATCAGGGCCGAACCTGACCTACTTAAGCGTCCGGTCAATCTATTCTCTACCCACCACTATCTCTGTCTATTATAACGAAATAACGCCCCATTCCAGTAATACTATAGCTTTTTTTTATAAAACGTTTCCACCAGACCTTAAAAAAGCTTTTCACCGGACCCATAAAGAAGAATTACTCCAGAAGTATGCCCAACTTGGAGTTCTGCTGTGTGATGTTGATTACCCAATATACAGCTTGGATGTCATTACCTAACTGCTTTAAAAGACAGTCACCTTGGATTTTACCGCGCAATTTGGACCAACACCTTTATATCTTTTTCTTCAATTCCTTTGATATATGAATTCTAATTATTCAATTTTTGATTATGATTTTCTATGTCTTAGTGACTTTATCAAATAGGGTGAATACTATTATAACTATTTGCTAATATTTTCTTTTCTGAAGAGATGGTAGGCATCGAAACTCTATAAGATAAGGAGATAAAATGTATAAAGTATTCTTTGTTTTACTTAGAAAAATAAAAATATTTGATATTTAACTCAAACATTTCACTTAAAAAATTGTTTTTTGAATTTCATTGAATCACTATAATTGTAATCTTGTATATCGAGCAATACCTATTTAGATGGGATAAGACTTATAAAATATTACGGCCAGTAATATTTTGTAAATCATATAATCACAGATTTCTATACCAGCTGATTGTTAGATAGCTTTATTCAGAAGTGTACATATATATATATATATATATATATATATATATATATATATCTACAGGGTGACCAAAAATAACGGGCCCCAACTCTTATTAGGCCCCGTTTCTTAGTGTTTTGTCCGAATGAAATCAAACTTTGGTCATAACTAGTTTATTATATTCAAAACATCACATCAAACACTAGGGTATTTGACCATTTTTCTCCGTTCTACAGCATATGTTCTAAATGGTCTCCATTTAGCTCCGTGCATTTCTTGAGGCGCTGCACGAAGTTGTCCATGACGTTCTTACAGACCAAATTAGAAATGGCTCTCATCTCCTCCCTGGTGGCTTCCTTGAGTTCCGTGATGGTTCAGGGTTTCCCTGCGTAAACTCTGTCCTTAAGATAGCATCAAAGAAAACAATCTGGGGGGCTTAGTACCGGGCTATTGGTTGCCCATTCAAAATCAGTCTTGAGATTGATCACTCGGCCTCCGAAGTTCTCTTTCAGCAAATCAGGTTTGAGGTGTGATCACTTACTCCGTCCTGCTGGAACCAGAACTTGCTCATGAGCGACGGGTAGATGGTCTGGAGCCCACTCTTGACGGTTTTGAGGACCTCCACATACCACTCCTTGGTGACTGTCACTGCTGCGCCAGATTCTTCGATGAAGATTGATCCAATGATGCCTCTGGCCGAGATTGCAGCCCACAACGTGCACTTAGGAGACTGCAGGGTCTTGGTGGCTATTCATTGGGTCTGAAGTAACCCCAAAATACCTTTTTCTTGGAGGTCGCCTTTCCATCAAGATCGAAGTGGGCTTCATCTGAGGTCCAAAGGAGGTAAAGGAAACTTGGTGTCTTCTCGATCTTCTCGAGCATGTTGACTGCCATATACCTCCTGCTTCTTGTCTGAGGCTGTAAGGGTCTGCAGCATTTGTATTCTGTATGGGTAAGCCCTGATATCGTTCACCAGCACTCTCCTGAAAGTCTCACGGGACATACCGAGGGACTGACTTCGTTTACGCACAGAGCGTTTCAGACTCTGCTGGAGAGACTCTCTCACTCTTTCGACCAGCTAGGCCGTTCGCGTCTTGGGACGTCCCGAGTGGTTTGGACGGTTCTCTCTGGCAGCGTTGAGGTTCTCAATGGTCCCATACTTCTCGAAGTGGTCCACCCAGTTCTGAATTCTGCTTTTGGATGGAGCCTTTTCACATTCGAACTGACGCGTGAAACTGTCCTAGGTTTTCTTAAACGAGCCTGTCTTGTAGTAAAATTTAACACAGTGTATTCTTTGTCCCTGCTCCCATTGGGGTCTTGGTGAACTCACGATCGGTGGTTCTGCCATGTCCTGTAAAATAAGGGCAATCGGTGCATAAATAATGGAGATATCACATAAAGTGTACACGGGGCCCGTTTTTCCGGTCACCCTATATATATATATATATATATATATATATATATATATATATATATATATATATATATTGTTGCCTACGTAACCCCCGAAGTAAAGCAACGATGAGGCTTGCCAGTAAAAGATGGGCGACCATTTTGGGAATGCTGGGCGTCGTATATGTTGAGAACAATTCCTGCATTTAGTATCACGCTTAGTCCACCGCAGGCGAATCAACAAGCAATAGCTGAAAGAAATTATCGTATTTTAAGCAAAATCCGAAATTTTTTATTGATTTTTTTTACTATCAGATTTTCAAACCATTTACTGATATATGGTATAAAAGCAATATTAGGCTCATTAAAAAAAAACATTAATTTATTTTTCAAATATTAAAATGTAGTGTTTTTCCCCAAAATAATGAAAATATCTCTATATATATTTGCTAATCTGAAAGATAATAATCATCAGTTACATAATCAATGAACTTCACTCTTCAAAACACAAAAGATGAAAAATCAAACATTCAAAATTCGGATTTTCAACCTAAAAATCTGATGCGTGGGCAGTTGGTGTACTTTATTGGTTGCTTGATCTGCAGCCTGCACCCTACTCGCAATTTAATATATTTTACGCATGAAGGGGTTTGTAAGCTATATATATATATATATATATATATATATATATATATATATATATATATATATATATATATAATGAAAATATGTACACTATTATAAAATTGATTAATAACTTAATAATCGGTGAAAATGCTGTATTGATTGGATAATTGCTTAATTTTTCGTATGTTTTTTAAGTAAGACTCCGTGAAAAAATACTTACTTCCTCCTTCCGTTTTAGTCGTGGCTATGCTTCACAGACGTTGAAATAGTTGCGTACCAATGTGTTATATACCCATCAATGTTTGTGCTATCATGTATGTATAAATTTACGCAGAGTTCTTTTTATTGCACTAGCGTTCATGTGATTTATTAAAACGACGTGTGCGTATGTGTGTGTAAACATAGATTATAAGCAGTTAAATAAACGGATGAACGGGTCAGGCGACAGCAAGTCTAATCCACAAAACGTCCACCGATGACAAGGAAATATATAAAAAGGCACACCTTAGTTGTGTGTCCATATTTGACGCTTGTTGCTCATTTTTTCTATAAGACTTTGGTTTCAAGCACAATCTTGTCTGATTGTATGACTACATGATTTCACATCTCTTGTTTACTAACGTGCCTCTCTGACTAACCGCAATTCCTCGTCTTAAATATATAAATAATCTTTCTCTATTCGACAAGAATTTTAACCACTCTCTATATAAACAATTGCATAGTTTTATGACGTCGAATTTTGTTATTGCTATCGATGAAAGGTGACCGTGGTTTAGCCGTTACGAACGCGGACGGACGACCTGCGTGTCACAAGTTTGAATCCAGCTCATCTCAGAAAAATCACTTGTACTTAGGATGTAAGTAAACTTCACGTAGTCCCTCCTGTAATCCCCGATATTTTTTCTAGAAAATATTCTGACAAGTAAAAAAATCGAAGAGACAAATACCAACAATCGTTTTCTCAGATTCACATGATTTAATAATGAACATTGTAATCGATTGTTATTGTTTGCAAATTTCTTTTTAGCGTTTGAATTCTGATTTTGTTTCTACTTACAAGCCAAACTGTTATTCGTACGTGTTCAAACTTAGCCGTGTAAATTGTATATATATATATATATATATATATATATATATATATATATAAATATATATATATATATATGGACTATTCGTTCACTGTTGTTATATGTTGAGAATGAACTGTCTATAAAGAAAAAAATGACGTCGTGCGAATAAGTATTTGTCCTAGCAACGCGATATTTTAATATTCTGAAGTGTTCGTTTAGAAAGATCTAATTCCGGAATAAGTGAATTAGTGCGCAACCAATCAGAGGCAGCGGATATTCCCGAGGGAGATATTATTTTTTTATGCATCTACGGAAACGATAATGGTATATATGTGTATGTATTAGGCAGTTACATTGAATGAAAGCATAGAATCTGTTGAATATGTAGACTTCCCTCCGGGGCTGACTGATTTCGGGGGTGGATTTTAATATTTAGAGAGGAAAATAGGTACTTTATTCCTCTAACGATGTTGCGATTGTGATGGTTTTGCGCCTATGAGCTATTGTAGTGTTTTATTATCACGATTGAATGTGTCTGCAAAGATGTTCGAAAGCTACATCAGATAGTGACTATTATACTAGCTGTATTTAATTTGTCTGTCGCATCTGGTGTTTCAAAACTATGATACTGTTTTCCATAGGGGAATTTCTGCAGCTATTATATATATATATATATATATATATATATATATATATATATATATATATATATATATATATATATATATATATACGCTGTTCACATATTAATGATATATATAATGACTCACCCCACGCGTAATATAATTTAAATTCCTCAATTTTTTTGCAGGAAGAAAATACTGAAAGAGAAACTGATTCCTGGTCACCTGAATGTCAGAATTTGATTTATTTGTTCTCCAGGCAATGGAATGGTAAGTCTAATTTATAATATACTCTTTAATATATTGGTCTAAAACTAAACATTTCTCTCGTTATTTATAACTTGTTATATTTGAACACTTGTTGTCATCAAGCGAAATAGTTTAACACAAAATAAGTGATAATCATATCAACTTAAATAATATACGATACATTTCAAAAATGCATATTACAATCATACTGTAACTTAAATAGGCGGTGGCAAAGAATACACAACTAAATATTCATTGTGCTTAGAGAGGGGCCTGGCGCGATCAAAATATATAGTCTTGAAACATTTGTATATAAATGCATTTGATTTTTTTTTATTGAAATCTATCGACGTTTAACTTCAGGAAGAATCGAGCACATGAAAGGAATATATAATTTACTTTTTCTTTTTTTGATTCTCAGCTTATCTACACTGGCGTCGCAGTAGAATATCTGACGGTGCTTACAATTGCAAGTTATCAAGTGGGAAACTTCCGAAATTTTACGTAGAAAATCTCACTTAGTCGAGTCAAAACCTAGAAAAATCATATTTCGAAACCGTTATACGAAATATATGTATGTGCAAGATACACCCTTAATGTAAGGAATGATTATTATGTGTCTTGAGTATACAGCTGCTAGACAAAGTAGACATCATTTCGGTTAACACTTGTACTGCTTATTTTTATGCTAAGGGAGAGAAAGATGGAAGGGTCTCTTTGGTACCATTCAGTAATCTACACTTATTTAAAAAATCCAACGTTTTGTATTATATACTAATACATATAATACATATTCTCGATACTTTTTTGTAGTATTTAAAGGGTTTTTTAAGATTGACAATATAAGCACAAGTAGTCATTCTAAAATGTATATATTACAGTTGTGCATTAAATTTTATCCATATTCAGTAAGTAAAATATTGACATCAGTATTTTATCATGCGCAAAAAATTATTATTCAAAGATTACTTAAAAAGGTACAGAATCATAAATAGCGAATATTATAGAGAGAAAACAAAAAATGTGCCGTTGCTGTTTACATCTTTCATCGCTTTGGATGGGTTTATCCTGTTGCTGTCCACTCAGCGGAACTAGATTTGTGAATTTCATTCATTGAAACACATTGAGATAAAGACTTCATTTGAATTAAATTCGTTGCAAATAACGCGATAATTGTGTTCCTGTAGTTTAAATAGATTGTACGCAGGACATTCACGTTGAAAAAAGTTTTCTCATGGAACAAGGCTATTAGTGGCGTCCTATCGTGTAATGAATGAATGCGTGAATGTAGGATTGACATGAAATTCTTAAAGATAAACTAAAATGACCGAAAATGGGTTGAAATAACTTAAATAAATAAAAAATAAATGACTTAGAATGACTTTAATGAACTTAAGGATGAATTGAATGACCTTAAGAATGACTTAAATGCTTAAAAAATAACTGGGCTCCTTCAAAAACAACTTGAATGACCTAGAGTATGACTGTCTGGCTTTGAGACTGACTGGTTGTAAAGTGGGTGATCATTTTACATTAAATTAATACAGAAAAGTAATCCCCAACTTTATATCACAAAGTTATCAACATATGTACATCATGTATTAAGAATAGATACAACACTTTGATTTTGGAAAAGAGTTAGTATGAAGGATTGCTCCTACATTGACCAAGGTCTTATATGTGAGGTTGGTATTTATTTGCTCCCCCACCGAGCAAATTAGGCACAAGGCCGATTTTTAATATTAGGAGTGAAGGGGAAATGGGGACCAACTCCACGGGGTGTACGGGGTCTGGATAGTGGCAATTGGTATGTAGGGTTGCCCTTACATTGACCAAGGTCTTATATGTGGGGTTTTCTCCACATATAGTCTTTGCTTGCAGTATCTGCCAGAACAGATACTACACTTTGATCTTTATATTTAATTTATTTCGTGAAAATGAAAATTACAATCAAAATAATTCAATGTAAAATTAAAATAAATTAAAAGCAAACTTCAATTTTACAAAAAAAATTTAGGCACAAGGCCCTTTAAGATCTGGGTGGGGGAGTGTTGCAGGGTATTTGTTACTACAGTGAAAATGGAGTCTTTGGCGACTTTACTCTTGACTGGCAACATTTACCACAATACCTCATTCACTCTGTGGACTCTAAACTAACTAATGAAAACCCCAGCGTTTTTGCAAAAAAGAATATATTTACAATTAGTTTAAGTGTGTGTGTGTGTGTTTGTAATTTTTTTTCCTAAACTTAAAATGTATGTGTGTGTGTGTGTGCGTGTGAAAAAAGTTCAATTCATTGGCAAATAAAAAGTTCTTGAATTTTGGAAGAAAAACAGTTCGTGTTGTGGAGTGGGGAATCTAGAAAAATACGCAAAAAATAAAATAGTCTAGTGCATTGTTAGTAAGGTCCCTCCCTGAGCTAATCCAGAAAGTTAGATCACCTACTGTTTTCCGGGGCACCGAAAACAAGCGGGAAGATCCCTAGTGGGGATTGGGAAGGATTCTTATCGTGTGTAGGGAGGAAAAATAAATAATTGTCAAAAAAAAAGGGGAAGATGGGGGGGGGGGTAGGCGGCGACCTTCGAGTAGGGGTTGACCAGGGGGATATAAAACAAAGAGATAGGGGGGTAGTGGTAGGGTAGCCTCAGAAGGTTCTCTAGTGCCAAAAAACAAAAATTGGAGGAAAGGATCTCATTTGTACCACCAGTCTTTACTTTTTATTTGTCTAACTTAGCGGGATTGGCTCCGTGGGACCCAGTACCGCATGTGCCATGCGTATGGTGGTAACACGATAAGCTAACTTGGCGCCTCGTCGGATGCACAAGCTAAGGTCATGCGCCCACCTCTTGTCAAAGGCTACTCGAGTTAACCTCTTCCAATCGCATCTGATCTTTACTTTAAGCAGATGTTTAAAGTAGACAATCAGATCCCGCTCCGGAACAGATATCCCTTCGCGGACTCGCTTGAGGCGTGTGATCACTATGA
Organism: Euprymna scolopes; assembly: GCF_053919585.1. Classification (NCBI taxonomy): domain Eukaryota; kingdom Metazoa; phylum Mollusca; class Cephalopoda; order Sepiida; family Sepiolidae; genus Euprymna; species Euprymna scolopes. The sequence goes on from NC_136491.1 coordinate 4,653,718, forward strand.
CCATCCTCCCTACTGCTAGTATCGCTAGAAAACCCATTCTTTTCTCCCTAGGCAGCGGCGGATCAATGTTCCCGCAAAATATGATTCGTCGAGTTCAAGCCAGCGCTTGGCATCGATGCGAGCCGTTACCTCGTTGACGTACCCTAGGAGGGTCTTGAGCCTGCTGCAGCGGAAAAAGGCATGACCGGCTGTTTCCCTCAAGTCCTCGTTGCAGTGCAGGCAGTAGACCCGGGTTTCCTCATTGTAAAGGTTGAGTTCTTCAAGGAGGGGCAGTGCGTTCCGGACAAGTCGCCAGGTAAGGGAAAATTCCGAGTTTCTAAGAAAGTCCCGTCCCGGCGCCCAACTCCACTGGGAGCGGACCTCCTCTAACGACATCCCCATCCGTTTCACTAGCGGTTCCTTTGTGCTACGCCCCACTAGCTCGCGATAAAGCCTGTTCCTAGACTGTTCGAGGACACTGGTCCCCGGCAACACTCTAAGTGCGGACCGGCATTCGGCGTAGAATGTTTGTTCCCCCCTCGGTCTCCGCCGAGCTTCGACCGAGGTGTCAAGTGTGAGATTAGAAAACGAGCTTCCAACCGCAGCGACCCATGGAACGTCTACGTACAACGAACGGCTCAGGAAGGCCAACCTCTCTGCGTGTTTGTGACACAGGAGATCAGGCAATCCTAAGCATCCCCTGCTCGGATTTCGAACACAGACCTCTCTGAAAACATAATGCTTACCCTCGTTCCACAAGAGTGTGTCGAGGTGCTCCTGTAAGCTGATTCGTCGTTTTGCAGGGAGGGGAAGTACATACAGACAGTAAAGGATGAGCGGAAAGACGTATGTAGCACACGCCTCCGCCCGACCCTTCAAGGACAATTTCCTTCGAACCCAAGTCCGAACAGAGGATTCGACCTTGGCCTCTACTTCCGACCAGTTTTTCTTCAGCTGAAGACCCGGTCCAAACCACACACCAAGGATCCGGACAGGGCCGTCGGTCCAACTGAAAATGCCTGGAAGCGAATTTACTCCGGTTCAGGCACCCAACCGCAGACCTACCGACTTACTGCGATTGAAGACGGCCCCCGTAACTTCTTTGTATCGAACGAGCGTCTCGGTGACCACTTGAATGTTCGTGGGGCAAGGCACGAACACGGTGACGTCATCGGCGAACGCGGAAACCCTGGCTCGTGTGCCTCCAGGAAGAGCTATCCCGCGCAGGACTGGTGTAGTCGCCTCGTCCCTTAACTTGCGAAGGAGTGATTCCAACGCCAGGACGTACAAGAGAGGCGACAGAGGACAACCCTGTCGCACCGACCGGGAGACGAAAAAAGACTCCGACAGCTTACCGTTGATCTGCACCGCTACCGTCGGCCTGTCATACAGTACAGAGATCCACTTGCGGAAGTCCGGATTACATCCAGCAGCCTCCAGCACAGATCCCAGGAACCTATGGTCCACCCAATCGAAAGCCAGACTCTGCTGGTGTAGTAGAAATTGTTGGTGGGGCTGCAGCCGGGGTTTGGGTTGGTTCTTTGGTAGGGGCCATCCCTTGTGATTTGGGAGGGGCTGTGGCCGGGAGTCTTTTAGCGCAGTCCTTAGCCATGTGCCCTTGTTTTTGGCAGTGCCAACATTGGGGCCTCCTGCTCTCCACAATGATAGTCATCGTCCACTCGTCGAATTTCATCATCGCAGGGATTTTATGGAATTCGGTTTTGTCCAGGACCATCTTGAACTTATGATATCCGGTCATCACATTCCGTTGACCGCGGGCAGGCGTGACGGATTCCACGTCTCCATACTGGCTTAGTATAGCCCCGACCTGCCGGGCTCCCATGAAGACAGGGACATTCAGCACGGTGACGTTCGTTCTCCTCTTATTGAGGTACTCTGGTTCGAGTCTAATCCTCCCCCCGTGGTCGGTTTTTGCTAGCCTTATCGCGTCTTCTGGGCTGGGGAGCAGCACGTCCCACGTGGCATAGCTCCTCCTGCAGATGTAACTGGCTGGAATGTTAAGCTCTAGGAGGAGTGCCACCGTGCTGTCCTTATCGACTCCTGTCATGCTTCTGGTCTTTAGGTCAGACGTGGTCAGGGAGAGAACACTTTTCTCCAACTTCTCGATTTGCCCTGGGAGGGGTTGGCGATGTTGCCCACCGTATAGTCCTTGTAGGTGGAGTTAAAGATCTCTCTGTAGCCCTCCGGAGTCAGTTGGTCTTGCTGCGTTTTTGGGCTCCACGCTGTTTCCAGCTCTTGTGATGAGTTGGATGGCCTTGGACGTGGAGCTTCTGGCACTGGCTGTGGTTGAGTTTGAGGTGTAGTCTTGGCCTTGTTGGGGGTTAGAATCGGCCAGTCAGCGTCGAACGTTGCTTCCTGGCTTTGTTCAGCTCCCTGCCCGCCTCTCTTCTTCTTTGTTGCAGAGTCATCTTTGGGCGGATGCTCCGTGGAAGTTTTCTCTTTGGATGTTTCATTTTCTGGAGTTGGAGCTCCTCCAGTTGGTGATGAGGAACCGCTTCTTCCAGTTCTGCTTTCCTTCTGGAGCGTTGCCTTTGGGTGCGGGTCGTTCATTTCCCCTCTGAGAATTTTAAGAGAAGCTAACGTTTCTTGTATCTTGTCCTGGTTCTCATAGTGACTCCGCTTTCCTCCGCCTCCTCCTCTTCCGCGGATGGGGGATCCTTTCCGGGAGGAGTCGGTGGGTCGCTTGAGGTGGCTAGCATCTGCGGAGCTGGGATTGCCACTGGCTGTGGTTTTCCATCTGCTTTTGCTGTCTCCTCGTTCTTCTTCCTCTTTTTCTCCTTAGGGTTGCCCTCTTGGGGAGCTGGGGTGACTTGGTTGCCATCGGCAAATGAGGATTGAGGTTCAGAGGGTGCCACTAGTTGTGGATCACTTGAGTGGTACCTCGTTCCATCATCCGCCGCAGGCATGGAAGCTTCCATCTGGGAATGGTCCTCTTGGGGAGCCTGAGCGGGAGTGTTTGCTTCGACCGACGAGGATTTAGGTGGAACCGGTGTCGCTGGGCGTGTATCACCGAGTCTGAGCCCCGTTCCCTCGTCAGCCGCTTCTTTGACTCCCCGGACTGCGGAGTGGCTTGAAATTTGGTATATTAAGGCATGTGGAAGCATTTTAACGCTGTTTTCGTCCGGAAAAAAGGCTGATAAGGGGTCAGATTTGAATAATTGTTACGTCACCGAATATTTATCTGTTTCCTTGCTGTGTTCACATTATAGATTATTTATATTAAGAATAAGTAGTTTGAAAACAACTTTTAAAGACAGTGTCATTCTGGTCTAAGTGTTATCTTATTTTACTCACTGTTCTTTCCTCTTGATTTTGATCTAAGTTCGAGCATTTATTTACTTACAAGAAACGAACTGCTAAGAAAAAAAGCACGATACTAGCATTCACACGCTTCATACCATATTTTTAGTTGGGTTCTTTTAAGGAAATTTAACGTAAAGCGATGCCGGGTACATCTTCTATTGTTCATATAAAGTGTGTATTAATGAATTCCTTTATTAATGAGCATTTTTAACATTAAATTATTGAACAAACCTTTTAGAAAATTGCATCATGCAGCTTTATGTTTTATAAACGACTCTATTTTTTTATTTACACATTTCCGACATCACTATCACTGTCGTGAACCAGAAGCAGAAACACACCATTGACTTACTAGAAAAAGGTGCATTATGATTATGTACAAAAAATAATTTTAGAGCGCAGCATATTGGTTTTATGGAATTGCTACTGTTTACTGAAGGTAGCGGAATGATCTTCATATTTCTTATAGAAACCTTAAAAAACACAATAATTAATTTTTAATTCAATTAATATGGGAATATTATTTTAGGTCAAATCAAATTATAACTGAACGACAATGTACTTTATAAATTTTAGCTTAATGATCATGTACATTATAAATTATAGTTTAACGATCATGTACTTTATAAATTATAGTTTAAAAATAATGTACGTTATAAATTATAGCTTTACGATAATGCACTTTAATAATTATAGCTAAACGATATTGTACTTTATAAATTATAGCTAAACGGTGAAGTACTTTATAAATTCTAGCTTAACGATGATGTACTTTATAAATTAAAGCTTTGCGATAATGTACTTTATAAATTACATCTTTACGATATTGTACTTTATAAATTAGACTTTAACGATAATGTAGTTTATAAATTAGAGCTTAACGATAACGTATTTGATGAATTAGAGCTTTACGATATTGTACTTTATAAATTACAGCTTTACAATATTGTACTTTATAAATTACAGCTTTACGATATTGTACTTTATAAATTAGAGATTTACGCTAATGTACATTATAAATTAGAGCTTTACGATATTGTACTTTATAAATTAGAGCTTTATGATAATGTACTTTATAAATTAGAGATTTACGATATTGTACTTTATAAATTAGACCTTAACGTTAGTGTACTTTATAAATTAGAGCTTAACGATCATGTGCTTTATAAATTAGAGCTTAACGATAATGTACATTATAAATTAGAAATTAACGATAATGTAGTTTATAAATTAGAGCTTAACGATTATGCACTTTATAAATTCTAGCTTAACAATAATGTAGTTTATAAATTAGAGCTTAACAATAATGTACTTTATAAAATTAGTTGGCCGCTGAAAACCTACATGAAAAAAAAAACGTGTTGAAACCTGAGACGCAGCAATACGTGTTTGATATTACGAAATCTAAAAATTCAATTTACACTTCATATTTATGAATATTTTATGTACACTTAATCATTAACTGTCCCTGATTTTCGATCATATGACTTTTTACTAACATTCTCAAACATTTTAACCACTATGTTTAAAGAACGTGTAATTGAAGAAAAGATTAATACAAAAAATTGAAACTGATAAGAAGTGCAGTTATTTGCATTTCTTATTTAACGAAATATTTAAAAAATGTAACATACTATTTTTTTATCGAAAAATGAGAAAAATATTATTTGCCGATATTAGTTAATCGACATTTTTTTCAGATTGACACAATTTAGAGTGTAAACCGACGAAGACTTTAAGAAGTGTTTACCGATACAAAGTGCAGTTCTAGATGGTTCGGTTTTCGGAACAGCCAATAATTTTCAGCAGTTTGGTCTTTATAGACTATATGATAACATAATTTGGTGCGCTATTCTGGTTATTCCTTTTCCGAAAAGAAGAAAAAAGAAAACAAAGATAACAATTGAAATAATTTAATGAAATAGGTTTGGCGCGCGCCCCACGCGGTGTTTCTCTTACATCCGCGGGCCACAGCCTATTCCCGGCACTGGGCTAGGTGCTCTTCGGATCGCCGTCTTTTGAACGGGAATAACTCAATGTAACTATTCAGTCTGATAGCTAAGTAATAAATCCCGTAGATAATGAATAAAACTCCAGTCGTTATTGTTTTTGCAATGATGATATTATTAAATAACACTTCTAAACTGTATTTTACAATTCTGAATACATTTTTAACAACATAATTATTTACAGTATAATGTAACAGTTAGTTTCAAAATAAGAGAAATCTATCTGTTACGAAGGATTTTTTTTTCTGTTTTTCTTAAAGTATTCCCGTTCGCCTACTTATTAGTGAAGTAAGGGTGAATGGGTGGTGTAGAGGGAAGAGAGATTTAGGCAGCTGGGAGTTTGTTAAAAAAAACTAGCAAAATTTTCGCGTTCCGGTGCTTTTGTACCTGGGAAACGGGGTGGGTCTGGCAAACCCCGATGTTTCCCCTGTCAATCAATAATCACTACGTAAAAATTCCTTCTTCATCAATCAGTCATTGCCCACATTACGCAATCATGAAACATTCCAACGACAAGTTTCTCACGCTGAGTTAGTTCCGGTCCTTGACCCCAAAGGTCACCAATGAATATAAAAATACCCAACACGATTCATTGTTACGTTAGTGAAATATTATTATTATCTGAATGTTATTATCGTTCCAGAATCAGCTCGGTTGAATTTTAGATATCTCTTGCTTTGGCTTCATCAACCAGCAAGGGCATCTAGAATTGCTCAGCGTCCTTCTATGAAACTAAACGTTCTAATCAAGTTTTTTTCTGTGAGTTTTACTTTAGTTTTTAGTTTATGTATAGTCATCCACGTACAGTACTATTTCGCTGTATCACATGTCATTCGTGCAGCTAGACAAGCAACTACCTCGATATGTAAGTATTGGGATGATTAGTCTGAATTGGAATCCGAAACTGGAACAATCGGAACATTTGGGATATCGAAATCGGTATCGGAATCGGAAGAAAATGTGCTATTTTTTTATAACAAAAACGATTACTTTAATTATTTTGTAAAAATTTTGCTTAAAAAAAATCTTTCACTGCAGGTAGTAATAATAAAATAAACAATACTTATTGATTTTAAACAGATAACACCCCACACAACTTTGTTTCTTTTACGTTTGATAAAATATCTGAAAACTTGATACGTGTTTTTATGGTAATCGAAAGAATTTCAAATCTATAGTAAAATATTAGATTTACAAAAAATCGGAATTTGAATTAGTAATTGTATGGGAATCAGAAATTTAGTATGGAATCGATAATTATATCGCACTCGGAAAGATTATCGGAAAGTATATATGCATCTATCTATCGATCGATCCATCGATCTGCATATATATATATATATATATATATATATATATATATATATATATACACTTGTGCCCGATATTATTCATACCCCCCTTGAAAATTGAGTTTATTAGGTGTAACTTTGTAAGAATTTATTGTTTACGTCTATATTGATACATATTCTTAATAAACCTCTTCTGATCATTTTCGTCATTTTAAAATCTCGGGATACTTGTAATAAAAGAAATATACAGCTATTTATAAAATCTGCAATGTTCAAAAATAATCATACCCCCTATGTTTTCAGTATTAATCGAGTTTCTGACTGTTTGTTTCCTGTTTTATTCTTATTTTGAATGCTTTTATACAACCTTTGATTAATTTCATTTCGTTTTTTGCATTTTTCAGAAATTAAAATGATATCAACTGAAAACCAATAAAAGAATAAAAATTATTAGAATGGGGAAGAAAAAAGAGCTTAGTAATAATCTTAGGACTAAAATTGTGAAGTCACATAAGGATGGTTTCGGTTACAAGTCAATTTCCAAGAAATTTGAGGTCCCTACAGCAACAGTACAGAGCATCATCAAAAAATTCCAGAGCCACCACACAACAAACAACTTGATTGGTAGAGGAAGGAAAAGGAAACTGTCTGCTAGAGCCACCAGGAATATTGTAAGAAGTGTTAATGCAAATCCAACCACCACTACTAAGGACATTTTAGAAAATCTGGAGTCTTCTGGCATAAAAATATCAAGGCAAACATTGCAAAGGACTCTGCATGAAAATGGTCTAAAAGGAAGAAGACCAAGAAGGACTCCATTGCACACCGGAAAACACCTTGCAGCACGTCTAAAGTTTGCTAGGACCCATGTGAATTCTCCAGAGTCCATTTTCTCAAGTATTTTGTGGACTCACGAAACAAAAATTGAATTGTTTGGCCATATGGATGCTTCTTACGTTTGGAGGAAGAAAGGAGAAGCTTACAACCCAAAGAACACCATACCCACGGTGAAACATGGTGGTGGTAGCCTAATGTTTTGGGGCTCCTTTTTGGCTAGTGGTCCAGGTAGTTTGGTCAAGATAGATGGAACCATGAAGAAGGAGCAATATTTGGAGATACTCCAGAAAAACATTAGACAGGATGTGGAGAAGCTCCATTTAGGACCAAACTGGATCCTTCAACAGGATAATGATCCAAAACATACTGCCAAAATAGTCAAGAAATGGTTTGAGGATAATCAAATTAATGTTTTGGAATGGCCTAGCCAGAGTCCCGATCTGAACCCTATCGAAAACCTCTGGCACATATTGAAAACTGAGGTTAAAAAGCGGAAACCTAGAAATTTGAGGGATTTGGAGAACTACTGCATTGAAGAATGGTAAAAAATCAGTGTTGATGCTTGTAAAAACCTTGTTGATAAATATCCAAGACGGTTACAGGCAGTTATTAAGAATAAAGGGCATGCTATTGACTATTAGTAAGAGAGGTATGAATAATTTTGAACTAGTGCCATTATTGTTTTTCTTTGTATAATGTTTCAAACTTGCATAATTTATTTATTTGTTGAGTTTAAATTAAATGCTTATGCTTGATTTATTGTTTGAAATCCCTTTAATATTGTCTACCTTCTGGTTTGAGCAATATTCTTATAGAAATCTCAAAGATCCGAGGGGTATGAATAATATCGGGCACAAGTGTATATATAATTACTTAATTTACACCCATAAAATTAAGATACGAAAGTATAAATTTATGCGTAAACTATAAGTATTTACTTCAAAAGTGCTCAATACGTAGGTAGAGCTAGTAAGTAAGTTATAAAATATATATGGCGATTATATAAAATATATATGGCGATTATATATTCCGAGTTTAATCCACTCTAGGACTCTTCAGGCATAAGCGTGAAGAGTCCTAGAGTGGATAAAACGCGGAAAATTCAGTGTAGTTTAATCGCCATATATATTTTATATCTTTATATATATATATATATATATATATATATATATATATATATATATATATGTGTGTGTATATATATATACTTGTTTATTGTTATATAAACATGGTCACATCATGCTGCTACAAATAGCCACTTGTTTCAATCAAGCACCAGATATCATCAAGCAGCGACTTGACTATTCAAAAGTTCAATGAATAATGAGATTATTCATTGAAGTTTTGAATAGTCAAGTCGCTGCCTCATGATATCTGTTGTTTGATTGAAACAAGTGGCTATTTGTAGCAGCAGGATGTGACCATGTTTATATAACAATAAACAAGTATTATCAGCTCTTTTTATTGAGCACTATCTAACAACCTCGTTGAATTCATTAGTCCATTACTTTTGAATAAAAAACCCCGAGTATATATATATATATATATATATATATATATATATATATATATATATATATATATATATATATATATATATATAGCCTAATTATAATTAACAAAAAAAAGAACTATTATTTGTTTGTTTATAAATCCAAGTACTTTTGGACGTAATCACATCTTTATCAGGATAGAACAGGTTTTTTTTTCCATTCTATTCATCCCTCATGCCATGCTGCTAGTAAGAAAAACCAAGAACCGTTCGCTATTTTACACGGTGATTTCAAATGTCCAAGTTGAGAGATATGCGTGGTCGCGCGTGTAAAAACTTATATTTTGAATTTGCACTTAAACAACACTTCTATAACCGAGAAAATGCATATCTATATAACTCCACACGTGCGACCACGCGTATTTCCCAACCTGGATATTTATAATTAACCGCTGATAACACCGAGCGGTTCCTTTGATTTATTTGCATTATGTTACGAAGGATAAAGAGGATGAAAATAAAACTGTGAAGACGAGATGATTAATGTTTGTTCATGTTTTTTTGTTTTTTTTAAATCTTTATTAAATTGTCTTACTAAACTTCCATTTTTAATTTGCATTTATCAACGTTCTCCTCTCGGAGAAAACAAACACACACATTATATATATATATATATATATATATATATATATATATATATATATATATATATATATATATAATAGATGTACCCTGCCACGCGTTGCAGTGGCTCAATTTGGTGCAATGGAAAAATTTAATAAAAAGAGAAAAGGCATATTTCTTATATTCCTAGTACAGCAATCCACTCAGAAAAAGTGAAAAAAGAAGGCGAAAATGAAAAAAAAAATGGTACTCTTGCAAAATATGATCTTGATCCTCGGGAGTTTCTGTCAATCATTCATGGTTTGCACTCGACCAACAATCAGTGAATGAAACCGAACGTAGCAAAAATGTTGAAACGCTAAATGTTTTCTTTTTGGTTGGTGTTGTTTTCTGTATACAAAAATGTGAGTTTGTAATTAATATTTGGGTGATGGGGGGGGGGTGCTATACACAGATTCGCAAAAGTTGTCCAAAAACAAATAAATGAAAGCAAAGGTAAGGTAAGTTACGTTTCTACCTAACTGGATAGTTGTTTAGTGTTTTTATGTAATGTAAAATGTTTAATCGGTTCGAAAAACAGAAATGGTTGCTGACTCTGTTGAATACGTTAAGTTTTAGAAGGTAAGTTGAAAACGAAAAACTATACAAAACAGTGTCTGGAACCCACCGAATATATGTTACCATGACATAGGCTGGCATAATCGGTGGGTTTCTGACAGTATTTTGCATAGTGTTTTAGTTTTAACTCACTTTCTCTAACTTAAAGTAATCAACAGTGTCCGCCACCATTTGTAGCTTTCAAATACACCGATAAACACTGTTTTTCAAACCGACTAAGCATTACATTAAATGAAAAGGGTTTATATTACTAAACACAGATACAAAGAAGTTGTCAAAAAATAAATATATAACAAATAAATGTTATCAAAAGCAAGAAAAGTAAATGTTCTACCTAACTGGATAAGATTTTAGTGTTTTTATGTAATGTATAATCGGTTCAAAAGCATTCAATGTTTATCGGTACATTTGAAAAATACAAATGGCGGCAGACTGTATCGAACACGTTAAGTATGGGGAAATTTTGGGAAAATAAGTTTAAACTTAAAAACCATACACAATACTGTTAGGAACTTACTCAATACATGACGTAGACTGGCATATAATCGGTGGTTTTAAACTTTTGCTCGATACGGGTAACGACTTTTAAGAGCCCCTTTTAGTGATTACCTTGTTTGAGGATATTTGTAAAACTAAACGGCAAATCTGCTCCAAAAAATCCGGTATTATTTTTCTTTAAGGACAATTTCACGTTTGTATATAATGAAATATTTTATTGTAGATTTCGGTGTGCTAAAAACGAATCTGCAACCCGTTTCCGTAGCAAAAAGAAAGTTTTCATGATATTCATGAAATTACGTTTTCGAAAAGTGGGTGATCACTTTTCAATGTAAATTTAACTTAGAATGAGCACCCACTTTCTAGCCACCTGAGAGAGGGGCATTTTTCTGTATGTTTCTTGGCTAAAAAGTTTTTTGTTTGATTTCTTTTGCATGATAATAACCCCTGAACTCTGGGGCTATTTTCCATTTCACAGACGTAGCCTTCGTTTACGCTATGCGTGAGCATAAACGAAAGCTGTTTAGCCAATAAACATGGGAAAAAATCCCCCTCTCTCAGGTGGCTAGAAAGTGGGTGCTCATTTTAAGTTAAATTTACATGGAAAAGTGATCGCCCACTTTTCGAAAAAGTAATTTCTTCATATCATAAAAACAATTTTTTTGCGCCAGAAACGGTTTGCAGATTCGTTTTTAGCACACCGAAATCTACAACAACAACAAAAAAAATGTTATATACGTACGTGAGACGCTTAATGGAAAATTATATCAAAAATCCGGGGGGAAATAGTTTTCAATAAAAACAGCAAATGAATTCGATACAAAAAAAATGGATGCTATTTTTTTTTTCTGTGTGTTTCATGACTAAAAATTTTTTTGTTTGATTTCTTTTGCATGGTATTAACCCATGAAGTCTGGGACTATGTTCCATTTCACAGACGTAGCCTTTGTTTATGCTAAGCATAAGCTAAGCATGAGCATAAACTGTTAAATATGCACTCACGTACCAAACTGCCTTGTCAAAAACCTTTAAGCCAATAAACACGAAAATAAATGCCCCTTCCTCAGGTGGCCAGAAAGTGGGTGCTCATTTTAAGTTAAATTTACATGGAAAAGTGATCACCCACATTTCGAAAAAAAATTTCTTCATATCATGAAAACTATTTTGGTACTCCTTGGGCGTTGATTTCCATGGCGACCCGCAGAATTATTTAATGGTCGTTCCCTTAGTCCCCCCTTGTCAAGGCTAACGCATGCGCACGTAACATTCTTTATTTATTTACTTACGTGGCGGAGTTATACAAGAATGACCCCCATGCGAATTTCTATACTGATAGGTTTTTTGAAATTTTTTCACTGGATTAATATTGATTGAACACTAACCAGATTATGAAAAAAATTTTAAAAAAAAAATCATTTCAACATATTAAAGGGATACTCACTGTTTAGTTACCACGTTCTGGTAAATCGATCACCCATTTGTTTTTTTTTTGTTTTGTTTTTTTTCTAAATACGAAAGTGCCTTCGGGAGATATAAAATGATAGCATGTTGACGAAGCAATGGATCGGAATGCGTACGGGATGGAAAATTATTGGTAATTTTTTAGATTAGGTCCACCTCCTTAATTTTCTTTTAAATGACGACTTGTAATGGTTTTCGACTATGCTGAATACGAAAATCGCGTTGAAATTTTGCAGAAATAAGTAGTTATCAAGATATAAAAAGTTGTATTATGTATTGTAATCTTTAGCGGCCATCCTTTTTACGGTCGTGCATTTGTTTATGGCGCGTGCGTGCGTAAAAAGATGGCCGCCAAAGAATACGATGCGTAATACAACTGTTTATATCTTGATAACTACTTATTTCCGCAAAATGTTGATACATTTCCGTATTCAGCATACTCGAAGACCTATAAATGTCGTCATTTAAAGGAAAATTGTGGAGGTGGACCGAATCTAAAAATATACCAAATTATTAAACATTTCTCCAGCATGTTAGTGAAATTTATAATACTTAAAAAAAAAATTTTTAAACCAAAAGTTTTGAAAAAAAACTCACCTTTCATAAAAAGAGATAGATTATCGTAAAAAAGCACCAACTTACCCACCTTTCATAAAAACAAATTATTTAAAAAAACACACACCCACAAACTGACTTTTAACTAAATAAGTAAAAAAAAAAAATAAAAAACTGGAAACTTTATTTTCATAAAAACAATAAAAAAGTCATGTTCAATCTATTTCTTTTTCTTTGAGAAACAAATATATTTCTGACTTACAAATGCGGTAGAGGCTAATATTATTTTTACTTTCTATGGTTTTGATATACCGCGTTTGTTGGTTACAAAATGGATGCCTGATTTATCAGAACGTTGTAACTAAAAAGTTTAAAATGTCGAAATAATGATTTCTTTTATTTATTTATTTTTTAATAATATGTTTAATTAGTGTCCAATCAATAATAATCCAGTGAAAACAAATTCCGAAAACCTATAAGTATAGAAATTACGCATGGGGGTGATGGTTGTACAACTACGCCATTTACGTTGCCTTTCGCACTTTTACAAACATTATTTACGTAAACTCTTTTCATAAATAATTTTTTAAAAAAGTAACTAAACCATTTATTGATAATTTGTCACATGTACAAACATTTATTTATTTATTTACGTAGGCTTAACTCTTTTCATGAATAAGAAAAGTTTTACTCGTTAAGAATAATAAAAGGAAAAAAGTTACTAAACATTTATAAAAGGAAAAAATAATTTCTCACCTACTTACTTCTTTTCATGAAGGCCAGAGGAATAGTTGGCCGAAAAGTCGTGAAACAACTAATAAAGATGAGAATAATAGTCCGCAATAAATAAAATGGTGCAATTTTTAAAATCGTATTTCCACGTTTGATTAAAGTTTTACGGCATGTTTTTTTTATTCAATTGTAAGGTTAAAGTACAGAATAGGTACAAAACATCCTCCCCTCCCATGTTAAGAATGGCTTTTTAAATAATAACGTTATTATTTCAGCACGGATCACTCTTTGCATGAGTATGATAAAAATAATACAAATAATACTTATCTCAATAAGTGAAAGGCTCATTTCTATCGGAAATGAAATGGCGGACAATGTCGCAGTTACGAAAAATATTTTTATTTAATTTAATATTTTTATAATTTTTATTATTTTTATAATTCGCAATGTTAAATTATTTTAATAACATGCAAACATTCCTTGACTTTAAAAATAGACTTTCTGAAAATTTCAATTAAATTGGTAATGTAGAAATATGGTTCTATCGACTTTGAACGAACCAAGAATTACATGTATATATATATATATATATATATATATATATATATATATATATATATATATATATATATATATTTTAACATTATTTTATTATTCCGTGTTTTGATTTTTCATATAAAAAAGGCATCATATTTAGATCATTGTAATAATGTTTTGAAATAATTGAAATAGTTTTTTACGCGTTTCAGACGTTTTGTGTAGCGTCCTCTTCAGAAATTATTCAAAGTGTAAAATATTTTAAATATATTTAAAATGTGTTTAGAATGTATAAAAGCATTTTCGCAGTCCATTTTGGTTACATCTTTCCTAGGCGGATGAAATGTCTGTAAATAACACCAAATATCTTCATGGGTGTGTTCCACTACTACCCTTCTTATTGGGGTCAGACTATGGTCAGTCCTTCTTTTGCTGTCCACTCTCTCATCTCCTTTTCCAACTTTTTATTTATTTATTTTTATTTTTTTATGTTTTTATTTTTTTATTTTTTTATTATTACTTGGTTGGAAGTGAGGGCCGCGTTGGTACTTGGTCAGATGGGTGCGTAGGCGTGTGTGTGTGTGTGTGTGTGTGTGTGTTTGAGTGTGGGGCACATGTTTCCCGAGCGGTGGAAACACACATACTTATATATATATATATATATATATATATATACATATATATATATATATATAGTAATTTATGAAATATATATGGCGATTAAGCTACACTGAATAGTCGGCGTTTCATCCACTCTAGGATTCGTCAGGCTTATGTGCGAATTCTGTGGTTGTTTCTCGTTTTTATATGGTCCTCTTCTGTTGAGAATTTTAGTTAGCCAATCAGCTTTCTAGTATCCACCGCGCCCCTTCCTATCAGCCAATGGGCATGCATTTTATCGAACATATTGGTATATTTAGGCAGCATTTTTCATTCAAGCAAATATTAAATATAACGGAGACACTTTGCTTTATGATTCTTTTTTTTTATTTTTCGATTTTCCGTATAATCTTTTTTATATCAAAATCAAAAATATTAATAAAAGTTCCATAGTTCTTGCTGTCACGAGTACTTTCGATTAGTCCACGAATCATCGTCAGGTGTGTAAGTAAAAGTCCGAAGGAGCAAAAATTAGAATTAAAGGTGAAAACTAAAATATACAGTAAATGGTGATAAGTTAAAATATATAGAGTCGATGAAAAGTCGATTAAAAATATAGGTCGACATATATATATATATATATATATATGTACATGCACACACATAGACACACACACGCACACACACACACGCACGCACACACCCATATATATATATATAAGTATACCGTAATCTACCGAACTGTGTTCACCTTTAATGCACTAAGATAACTCACTGCTGATGCTATTCTCTATCTATATAAGAGCCAGGTACGTCCAAGGATGGAATACTGTTGCCACATCTGGGCAGGAGCTGCTAGAAAGGACTTGGCCTGCCTTGATAGAGTTCAAAATAGACTTCGTAGCCTCGTAGGAGATGTCCTTTTCTCTTCCTTGCAACCTCTATCTCACAGAAGAGATGTTGCGAGTTTGTCTCTGATGTATCGTTATTTTCATGGAAAGTGTTCGACTGAGCTTCAATCTATGGTCCCCCCTCGCCAAACTTTCACAAGAAACACTCGTCTAGCTGTAAACACTATCAATAATTCCCCCCACTCTTTATCTGTGCCTAAACCTAAACGTAGATTCCATGAACAAAGCTTCTTTCTTAGAACTGCACGCCTGTGGAATTGTCTTCCGTTTTCCTGCTTTCCGGCTGACTACAATATGGTTGTCTTCAAGTCTAACGTAAATAAGTTCTTGATGAGCCGTTCCATATAAGTTATCAAATTTTCCAAATGTTCATTACTAATGATTACTATATTGTCCAATTTCTACTGTACACTCTTTAACCCTTATCCTTGAGTGGCCTCTTGGCCTTGATAATGTGGTGATGCCTATGTAAAAAAAAATAATATAGTAAGTTGTTTTACAATCTTAACATTGAACTCTGATTTTAATAGTGACACTAATTACAGAAATCAATCTGCATATTTTATATATTCTTTAATGTTTCAGTGTAAAATGTTTAATTTTTAATATGTAAATGTATACAACATATAATATTATTATTTTAGTAAACTTAAGACATATAAAAGAAAAGACATTGCATTAGTTTTGCTGGAATATGTCATGTGACATTTTATAATGTAAGAAAAGTACAACCACATTTATTTTTGTTAAACATCTTCAATTAATAATTATTAACTATTATGTTTTTGTTTTTTATTTTTACTGAAATGATAATTTTTTGTATCTATGTTTCTCATTTTACAAATAAAAATAAGGTAAACATTTTTGCAAATTACAACTGCTGAAAAAAATTGCGTAGAATGAAATCATGTTCGTCAAACTCCACGTAGATGTGTACATTACCTAATACTAGTATATATGCTGGGTCAATTTTATATTTCCTCCTTGAAAAAGATTAATCTGGCCGGCGAAAAATGATTTTAGATCAAGTAGTTGCTAGACTTATCTAACATCCATCTATAATCGTATTTACATAGTCCAGCGCGTTTCTGTCGAAAAGGTTATTGATCCGTTATCGAACATAGATATATGGTCTCAGTTTGGAACGCGTTTTTGTCCTTTGATCATCGTCTTGTTTGGAATGCTCTGACAAAGACAAGTCTTGTTTTTCACAGCAGGATTTGAGGAAACACTTTTTAGCAAAGACACTTCCAATAGCTTGTCAGCAAATCATTCCACATTACGTGGAACTAGAGTAAGCGTGTAATCATTTAATCAGTGCGTTTATCGATGGGACAAACTGTGTTTAACTGAGGTTGACCAACAAACAAAGAGAGCAGTTTTACAAAGTGTGAGATTATCTGTAATGGATATTCATAACATAAGCCTGGCATACAATTAAGAACGTTCCTCAAACGATTATGTGACCCAAAAATCGTCGGAGATATTTGCTGAAATGTATAAAACTGTCTAGAAATAATATTCCCAGTTTAAGCTACAAGAACTGCAAGATCGTCGTTACAAACTAAGCACCGTATTTTTCGTTTACCTTAAAAGTATAAAGAGCAAAATAGACGGGAGCAGTACCATTAAAACGAAAACTCGATGAACTCCAGAAGTATATTCTACAACATGTTCACCACCATTTTCAATCAGATTTTGTGCCGGTGATAAACGATGGCCGAACATGAGTGCCCAGGCCGCCTTTTGTCTTACGAAGGCAATTCCTCAGAGTAACGTCTTCCAATTTTAACTCAAAAATTTCAAGAACGTGAATAGCACCATTAAAACAGGTGACCTTTAGTGCTTTAGAATATATTTCTCTACATATTCATCATCATTCTTAATACTCTTCTTCCATAAAATCAATGATGCATCTCTGCTTCTGATGCACATACATGACAGGTAGTGCTTTCGTATAGTTTTACTATTTCAATATCTGCAAAAGAGAGATGAAACGTTCAAACCATGAATGCATAAGTAGGAAAACATAAAAACATACAAATGTCCACCAACTAAGTATTTGTTCATAAAAATATGTTGTTTAATTTAGAAATGCTATTTAAAGTCTTAAGGTGACAGATCAAATGCAATATTATTTTAAACTCCAATGCTACTCTACGACTCAAAAGATCTCTTTAAGAAATCATTGCGAAATTCAGAACGTAAATATATCTTATTTCAAAATTAAGGATCACAAATGGAAATATCACAGGTAAACATGCGGTGTAATCTTTAGGTGATAGACGACCGGTGAATACGTGCTCTCTATCTTAAAATGCATCAAAATTAAGTCATAGATTAGATCCGTGCATTTACTGATGAAATTTTATGTTCAAAGTAAAGCGAGACAGTATTACATACTTACGGACGTAATGGACTGACACAGCATCCGATTGAAAGGATTGGTCGCATCTCAAAACCAAAACTAAATAATTCTTTACTTTCTAAATTATTTTAGAGCATTCTTCCGTGTTTAGATCTCCGCTGCATCCAGTGGCAATAAATTAAAATTGTTTACCTGCAAGGTTGACCGTGAACCATATATAAAAGTGCAGCGACGTTGGTGTCTCGCATGAAAACAAAAAGAAGTAACGGACTAATATATGAGCGACTGCAAAGCTGCGTAAACAAGAAAGATGAATGATCCCTAGAGCAGAAAGTTCTGCTGACTCATCACTTGTTGTTTACTGCACGGTGATTCAATGCTGATGACGCATGCGCATCGCCGTCAAATCATAACGGCCATTATCTTTTTTCAGAAAAGTTATTTTCACTATCCCACTGTCTCTTATTAACCAATGAACGTTTCCTCTTCGCAGAATCACCGAATGCCTATAATAAACTAAGTGCATTTTATACGAGTTTATATACTCGCCTACGTTGGTAGTCGGGTTACTAAGGCATAGACCTTTTAATATCGTCTACACATATTATTGATTTGAGATTAAAAATCCACTTTCACTTAAGTATTTTTTTCACGACTTGTGCGTCGCTGCTCTTTTTATACAAACTTGGCATCTAAATATTCGCTAAAACAAGGTATTAGATGCGTTTGATTTCAAGTACCATAATAAGATTGAAGTATCATGTAAAGCCACGGAATTACCAATCAGTCAGCTATAGATCGCATTAACCAACAGGCAGTACCGTCAATAATATCTAAAGAATGTTTAGGCCGTTTGCACCTTAAGATTTGTTCTAGAAGGAATTGCAAATACTTTGCTTCAGTTAAACAGTAATGAGAATGAAAGAAGAGGAACAAAGATGAACTAGGAAACAGAAAATCGAGAATTTTCTTTTTTAACAAGTAGTCACCACTTATCAAAATCCGGATACCACTCGAGGATAAGGGTTTATTAGTATACATAAGTAGTGGAAATTTTGTAAATTGTATTACTTAAAGGATAGTTCACCAAGAACTTGTTTACGTTTGATAACTTATATAGAACAGCTCATCAAGAACTTATTTACGTTAGACTTGAAGACAATCAAATTGTAGTCAGCTGGAAATCAGGAAAACAGAAGAGCGTTCCACAGCCGTGCAGTTCTAAGAAAGAAGCTTTTGTTTTTTGGAGTCTATGATTAGGTTTAGGCACAGATACAAGGGGTGTGCAATAAGTAATGCCCCTGACCCAATTCCATTTGTCAGATCTAGCTGAAATTTTGCACGTGCAATGATTTATAGCTCTACGAATTATGTGGCAAACTACAGCTCTGAACTAATTGTGATTTCTGTTATACAGGTGTTTGAACTGAGTCAGGTGTGAAATGGAGCCTGTTGAATGTCAAGCAGTAATCCGGTTTTTGTATTTGAAAGGACGCACATCACAGGAGACTTTTGATGAAATAAAAAAAAAATGATGGTGATAATGCCCCATCATATGAACATGTAAAACGCTGGCATCGTGAATTCAAACATGGTCGGAAGTCTGTGGAAACAGCTCCCAGACCTGGTCGCCGTCCCTTCTGCCATTGATGATGAATCTGCCCGTCAAGTTGAGGCTGC
This sequence comes from Euprymna scolopes, assembly GCF_053919585.1. Lineage (NCBI taxonomy): Eukaryota > Metazoa > Mollusca > Cephalopoda > Sepiida > Sepiolidae > Euprymna > Euprymna scolopes. The sequence continues at coordinate 4,673,235 of NC_136491.1, forward strand.
CATTTTGGAAGATCGGCGCATTACTATTCGCCAAATAGCCCAAGATGTCAAGATTAGTACAGGGTTTGTTGAAACTATCATTCATGACCATTTGTATATGCATAAGTTGTCTGCTAGATGGATTCTCAAGAGGCTCACACCATTCCAGAAACGAGAACAGTCAAGTGCTCCAGGATTAATTTGGAGATGTGCCAAGAAGACGAGTCAAAGTTTTTTCAAAAGACTTATTGCACAGGATGAAAGCTGGGTCCATCACTATGATCCAGAGACCAAAGCCCAGCCAATGAAGTGGAAGCACTTGGACTCACCATCTCCAAAGAAGTCAAGGATGCAGTCCTCCGCTGGCAAGGTCATGCTCACAGTCTTCTGGGACCAGGACGGAGTAGTGAGGACAGATTTCCTGGCAAAGGCTACCACAATTACAGGAGCCGATTATGCTTCACTTTTGAGGAAATTAAGGGAAACTATCAAAGTCAAGAGGCGGGGCAAGATCAGCAAAGGTACCCTCCTCCTACAGTACAACACTCCAGTCCATAACTCGCATGTCGCCATCTCAGAAGCACGGGCGCGTGATTATGAAACACCACCATCCTCCCTACTCTCCTGACCTTGCACTCTCTGAATTTCACCTCTTCCCAGCCATGAAGTTGTTTTTCAAGGAAAGCGTTTCCCAGATGATGTAGCCTTGATTTCTGAAGTCATGTCGTGGTTGCAGGACCAACCTGGGGTGTTCTACAAAAACGGTCTCCAGAGATGCATCAAACGATGGGAGAAAGGCATAACTCTGGGTGGTTTCTATGTAGAGAAAGACTAATAACTCTTCAAGGTTTCGTTGCTCTACTTCTATGGGAAGTAGGCCAGGGCATTACTTATTGCGCGCCCTTCGTAAAAACTCTGGGAAATTAGTGATAGTGGTTTGGGCTAGACGAGTGTTTTTCGTGAAACTTTGTTGAGGGGGTACATAGATTGGAGATCAGTCGAGCGCTTGCCATAAAAAAATATGTTGCAGTTATGAAATGTGTAATTAGTTATAAAATGTTGAAGTTATAAAATGTTGAAGTTATAAAATGTTGAAGTTATAAAATGTTGAAATTATAAAATACTGAATTATAAAATGTTGAAATTATAAAATGCTGAATTGTACAATGTTGAAATTATAAAATGCTGAATTATAAAATGTTTAAATTATAAAATGCTAAATTATAAAATGTTGAAGTTATAAAATGAAATTATAAAATGTTGAAGTTATAAAATGTTGAAATTATAAAATGTTGAAGATATAAAATGAAGTTATAAAATGTCGAAGTTGTAAAATATCGAAGTTATAAAATGTTGAAATTATAAAATGCTGAATTATAAAATGTTGAAGATATAAAATGTGGAAGGTACATAATGTTGACATCATAAAATCTTGGAATTATAAAATGTTATAAAATATTAAAGTTATACGATGTTGACCTTATAAAATGTTGAAGTTATTAAATTTTGAAATTATAAAATGTTGAGAAGTGACGGCTTCTTACACATCGTATTCTTGTATTGTATGAAAAAAAAACGGGCGCTCTTTCGTCGCAAATGCGGCTGCTCTTGATACCGGTGACACGACTTTTTAATTAGTTCATGTTACACTGTCTATTGGGAATATTTAAACCAATTAATGCCGCCTTAAACCTACAGTTAAATTGCTCCCTGGGACAGACTATCGATCTCTTTCATTCGTACATTGTGTCAGGCAATCGCGTTAGTTGGTGCTATTCTAACGGACCCATAGTCAGGTTTTGAATTCTTTCCGGTCATACTGCATCTATTTTGTAAACTATATCATTTTTTCAATTGAACTGATGCACATCACGCAATCAAAGCTTAATATAAAATTTGTCCAGAAAACTATCGAATAGTCTGCCGAAAAAAAAAATCCATGAGTAACGTTATCAGTTATAATTTCCTTCAGGTTGACTTTATACATGAAATAGAATTTCCAATTTACAGATGATATTTGCAGAAACTTGCCTTAATACATCTTTACAATCAGGTTTAAATGAAACTAACAGTTCTGGTAGATTATGGCTGTGCCCAGTATATTACAATAACAGATAATGCCCAGCTAATCTCTTATCTAATGAAAATTAGGGGGAATCTATAAATTGGCCCAGTTTTCTACCTTTAATTACGAATCTTAGTGCCTTTATAGAATAATGGGTTGGTCAACCGTGAGAAATAGTACACTAGTCTCTTTCCTAGGGCCCCATGAGTTGATGTATTGAGTCAGCTGCGCCTAACATGCGTCAATTCGTGTATTTCTATAATTTGAGAAGCATCGAATTGTAAAAGGGTTGGGATAAACCCATGCGTTTTCCCCCAACGCACAAACACATAGCAATACTCTCTGGTCGTGTCGCTTGGTTTACTCTTGTAATAGTGCCCATCATTAAACATATCAGCGATATAATTTTTGTTTGCACTTGTTGGCGAACAATGTATCCAATATAAATATAATTGATAAATATTCTTCAATTATTTAATGTAACGTATACATACGGTGTTATATATTGTGGGATTAGGAAAAGCGTGTATGTAAATACTGTTTATTGATAAATAAAATGGTTTCACTGAATATCAAAGGTTTACTTGGCATGTAATTATGAGCTATAGTCGTTACAATATTAGCAATAACATCAAGCGTTTGGTTACCTGAAAGAAATTGATATGCACACATACACGCATATATATGCGCGTGCGTGTGTGTGTGTGTGTGTTGGGAAAACAGATTTAAAAAGGGGAGGTAGAGGTTCCGATATAGGCGACCAGATATTGATCCCCTTTCTTTTGATTTGAAAGCGACCGAGCCGATTTCTGCTGTTATTTCATCCCGTGTAAAGCAAAAAGACACACACGAATTCGCACATACACACATACACCCATACACACATGCGCGTGCGCGAGCACACAGATATCATGGACTCTCTCTCGTCGATGTATGAAATCTTGACAACATAAACTTGCTTACATCTGCTCAATCGTAAATGGCATCCGAGTCCCGAAAGAGATCTGCAAGCAAACCCGCAATGGAGGCAAGAATGAAGATTGTGCAAATGGTCGACTGCAACACATGTAGATGCTTTGGTTCTTTCACGTCAAACGCGCAGTTAATTTCAGTTTCAGAGAACTGCCTGATTCTCCTCTGACAGGCAGATTTCCACTCATTTTGCTGAGAAGCAATTCGTTCAAAATCACGAAAACGAATATTTGCACATGTAAAATCCCTTTTCATCTTATCCTTAAAGCAAAGCAGAAGTCTATCCACATTCCGCTGTCTAGTATTGAGCTCGACGTAATCACTTGCTTTGATATCCAGTCGTCTTTCATACGCAAGACATAGTCTGCACAACATAGCTGTGATTGCATAAAAAGCTTTCAATTCCGCCAATTCCGCAACGCATATAAAGATATGAATCAGACATCCGATTGCTCAGGGTGAAGACACACATTGTTCTAAAGAAGTTTTTGTGGAAGGCATCAAGCTTCTGGATGTGATTGGGATAGACTTTCAATTATTCTAATCCATAGAGCAGCACAGCTGCTTTATACACAAGTACTGAAATTCCTAAGGTAACCCCCTATCATCCCATAAACGATAGCGCAGTTTTCCAAAACTACTATTTGCAATTCGATTAATGATTTCATGATCAACAGAAGCATTATAACTTACCTTATAACCAATACGGGTAAATATATATATATATATATATATATATATATATATATATATATATATATATATATATATATACAAGGTGACCCCAAAAAACAGAGGGCATTCAATTTTTTTTCTGAGCACTTTACAGTCAACGGAGAAAAAGGCCAAAGATCCTAGTGTTTTGATGTGATGTTTTGAATATAATAAACTAATTATGACCAAAGTTACATTTAATTCGGACAAAACACTAAGAAACGAGTCCCAATTAGAGTCGGGGTCCGATAGGTTCATAAGAGTAGTCGTAGATGGACAAAATTCGGGGGCCTGCAATATAAATGCTGGAGTCCCCCAGGGGTCAATCCTGAGCCCAACTCTCTTCCTGATCTACATCAATGACCTCCCTAAACACATACTTAAATCATCCGTTGACATCTATGCTGATGACAGGACCATCTACGGCAACACATCAAAGGCTGTAAATGACAGAGTTCTCTCTGATTCTCTCTCCTCTGATCTCGAGCGCGTAGTTCAGTGGGGGAAGATGTGGCTGGTTACCTTAAATTCATCCAAAACCAAACTCCTATCCTTACATCATCAACGCTCTGATCCCCATCTGGCATCAATTGTGATGGATGGCTCTCGTCTGGGTGAGGCCCCGTGTTTTGACAAGCTTCTGGGTTTGATCTTTACTCCTGATCTTAAATGGAACACGTACATCAAGTATGTTGCCAAGGTCGCTGGAAAGATGGTGGGATCCTTCTACCGATCCAGAAGATATCTCACTACTGATGCAATTCTCTATCTATATAAAAGCCAAGTACGTCCAAGGATGGAATACTGTTGCCATATCTGGTCAGGAGCTGCCAAAAACAGCCTATCAGAGTACAAAATAGACTTCGTGGTTTAGTGGGGGATGCCCTTTTCTCTACCCTGCAACCTCTCTCCTACAGAAGAGACGTTGCGAGCCTGTCCTTGTTTTATTGCTATTTCCATGGGAGGTGCTAGTCTGAACTCCAATCTCTGGTCCCCCCTCGCCAATCTTTCACGAAAAGCACCCGTCTAACTGAATCCACTGTGAAAAAATTTCCCCACTCTATATCTGTGCCTAAATCAAAACGCAGATTCCATGAACACAGCTTTTTTCTTAGAACTGCACGCCTGTGGAACTCTGTTCCGTCTGCCTGCTTCCCTCCGGACTACAACTTGGATGTCTTCAAGTCCAATGTTAACAAATTCCTAATGAACCGCCCCCCTTATTAAACACTTCATCAAATCTCCACACTAACGTAATGTACTTGCAATAACCCTTATCCCTGAGTGGCTTCCGGGCCTTTATAAGTGGTGATCACTGTGTAAAAAAAAAAAAAAAATATATATATATATATTACCTTATTACCAAGATAGGTAAACACACACACACACACACACACACATATATATATATATATATGTATATATATATATATATATATATATATATATATATATATATATATATATATATATATATATAAAATAGCAACAGCTAAGAGTAAATATACTGAAACGACCAGGAAATGGATTGAAGCGCAAGGATTGGAACTCATGATTTCTAGAAAATCTACAATTGTGTAGTAAATAAGGGGCAATCGACAATACCCCCACTATCAATCAATCATGAGGTTGTTTGCACCGCAACTGAGAAATTCTTGCGCATCAGTTTGCTTCAAACTCTACCTTGGACCCAGCAAGCCATTCCCTCCCTGATTTTCTCCTACGGACAGAAACCACGCTAGGTGATCTAAAGACTACGCCCGCCCAAGTATGTGATATTATAAAAAAACATAGACGCCTCAAAAGCATGTTGACCTGACCTCATCCCAGCTGTGCTATTAAAACAATGCTCCGCGGAGGTCGCTCCTGTTCTCTCTAAACTCTTTCACAAATGCCTTAACGAATCTTGCTTTTCTGGCTGCTGGAAAACTGCTTCCGTCGTACCATTTTACAAAAGTCTGGGAACAGAACTAATCCATTAAATTATCGCCCAATTAGCCTACTCCCTCTTTTCGCTTAAGTATTTGACTCCTTAATTAATCAAGCTCTAGGTCACCATCTTACAGCTGCTAAACTTCTGTCAGACCAACAATATGGATTTAGGCAAGCCCGTTTTACTGCAGATATTCTAACTGTAATCTCTGAACTTTTATACCAAGCACAGGATAAGGAAGGGGAAGGGAGAGCAGTAGCCCTAGATATACCTAAAGCTTTTGACAGGGTATGGCATGATGGTCTTCCCATGAAAATAAAATCCTGATATTACTTGACGAATGCTTAGCATAATTAGATCTATAAAGATAGATAAATGAGAGAAGAATGGAAGTTGTTCTCGATGGGCGTACGCCCAAAACTTGTGATATAAATGCGTGTGTAGCTCAGGGATCGATTCTTGGACCTTTATTATTTATGACGTCTCCTTAAATTGCCTCTGAGATGGGTATATATGCCGACGACACCACGCTGTATAGCAGGCACACGGGGAAAACTAATGAACACATATCTAAGGTAATCACCGAAACCTTAGAGGAAGTCCTTCAATCTGTAGTGGAATGGAGTACAAAGTGGATAGTAACGTTCAACGCTGCCAAGAGAAAGTTCATTTCTTTAAATAATTACATGACATTCCACCAACCACTATGGCTAGAGATACTTTACCTGAGATCACTTCGTTCACACCTCTTGTCGTAACGTCCACAGGAAACATGAGTATGGATAGATGCATCGGGATTATTGCTAAGGCTGCAGCAAAGAAGGTGGGCTCTCTGTCTCTTGCTACAAAGTTACTTATTCCTGAAAGTATCCTGTACATCTACAAAACCACTATTCGCGCATGTATGGAGTACTGCTGTCACATTTGGGCTGGTGCATCTGCTACTAGTCTCTCCTCCTGGACAGGATCCAAAAGAGAGTCAGCAACCTAATAGGTCGCGAACTGTCATCTAAACTTCAGCCCCTATCCCACCGACGAAATTTTGCATCCCTCTGCCTGTTTTTTCAAGTATTTTAATGGTGGATGCTCTGACGAAATACAAGCCCTTGTACCCTAGAACAAAATACCCCCGACAAACCCGACAAACAGCGAAGTCCCACCCCTACACAGTTGAGATCCCTAGATGTAAGAAACATTTTTACTCTAATAGCTTCTTCCCCAGAACTGCAAGACATTAGAATTCTCTTCCGGTTTCCTGCTTCCTCAACTGTACTAACATTCAGTAGTTCAAGTGTAATGTGAACAGGCATCTTGCTGTTAAACTCCCTACATAGTACCCCTGCAACTTAGGTTCCCTACATAAAATGGCAATGTGCCTTTCTTGGGGTGAAAAAAGGTAATTTATATATATATATATATATATATATATATATATATATATATATATATATATATATATATATATATACATCCATACAATACTTTATAAGGAGTTATACAATTACATGTATCTATTTTCATTATTTACTTAAAGAATTCGTAATACGTGAGTACAGGTAAGTAGTAATTTCAAACTGTATAGCAATTAAGGAATGCGTACTTTTCATCATTTTATCCAAGTAATAATTCATCAGTAGATGACAGATTCTCACAGAGATCAAACGTGAAAAATTCTGTATAACTTAAGTGGCATATGCTTTTATAATTTCTTGTATATATATATATATATATATATATATATATATATATATATATATATATATAATTATTTTTTTTTACTATAATAATTAAATTAAATACCTATACATATATATATATATATATATATATATATATATATTACCGTTCTGCCCTACTTCAAACAACATTTCTTTACATCACCTATTTTAATCTTCTCCCCTTATCCTCACCGTTTTCCTAACCCCATTTCTTCTTTCAAATTCCGCTTCTCTACCTCACTGTAACCTCTTTAAACCTACATTTACCAGCGTAATTTAAAATTACCCTCTCCCTAAATTTGACTTTATTTATCTTCTTTCTCCATTTGCCTTTATTTTCCAACAATTAGCCAAGAGTTGATTGTCGAAGGGTTGATTGCCAATGTCGTCCAATTCCATATCTAGCTATTTTAATCTCTTCTGGATTTGAACCCTATATTTTTTTAAATAAGACCTCACATGCTTTTCTACGCATTAACATTTTATTTCCATGGATTGGAGTTTACCTCCACTCTTTAATAAAAGACTCGTCTACAAGAACGTTTGATTTTTTTATTTTATCCTTGGATATTTTGGAAGAGATCCCAAAGGATATCTTATTGAACTACTGGGTATTATTTTTCATTATTCTATAAACTTTTATTTTCTTTTAAAAAATATTTTCGACCCTTTCTAAAAAATAAGCTTACTCAACAAGTATGGATTTTTACATATACATACCTTTTCCTAACGTTTTTTTTCTCTGAGGAGAAAAGTCTTTCTTTGAAAGTCCATGGAATTAGGAGATTTTCATAATTATCTCGTATTCCTTGTTTTGTAAAAATACTATAAATTTTATTCTACTATATAGTGACGTCCTTTTCTAATATATATATATATATATATATATATATATATACATACATATATATATATATATATATATATATATATATATGCGTGCGGATACATAAAATATATACTAATGTATAAATGGGAGAGTCATAGGATAACAGAGAAATTATATTTTCAACAGCCAATACGATAAAATTAATGTTGTGCGGCAATCCTTATTTAAAAAACCATAACAATTTCCTTGCGCACAACGCCATACGTATCCAGCATTGCTTGACCGACGAAGCATATTACTGAACTGAAACAAAACTCTATTGATCTTATTTTGTAACCAGTGAATTTGTTTTACGCAAGAAGCATCATCGAAGCGCATGATCATCCTGAGAAGCGATGATGGAAGACGAACAGAATATGTATCTGAGAAGCATCGGCTCAGGCGACTATAGCGATATGTGGAAGATAACGATAGGAAATTGTAGTAAACAAACAGCATTATTAATATAGATATTCTATGAGGTTTGTGTTTTATACACATACGTACACGTTGACTATATATACACACATATATATATATATATACATATATTTAGATGGGGTTCTGTTCATAAAATAGTACATCCAATAATATTTTGTAGGCCCGATAATCACTGGAATCCCATAGCAGTGGATCTATTGCATGGCATTATTCTGAAGAATATAGAATTTATGCGTATATATATATATATATATATATATATATATATATATATATATATATATATATATATATATTCTAGAAGAATTACCCGTCGTTGTCTGGGTTCAAAAATAGCCTACAAAAAATGGACTGACTGTGATTTATGAAAGTATGATAGGTTATGAAAAAAGGGGGGTTGTAAACAGATAGGTGTCGATACTCAAACATTTTCCCCTAAGGAAAATATGATGAAAGTAAAGATAATTTTCACGAAAATATATTTCGTAGCCAAGAGTAACCAACAAAATGATGTTTCTAAACAAAGAGAAAATGTTATATATATATAATAATATAAATATACAATAAATACGTTTTGCTATAGTCAATAAAAGTTACTTTTATGGTAGAAAAGTTCATTGGTTTTTATTTTAAAGTAGTTTGTAAAAATATTTTTTTTAATTCACGAATCGGTTAAAAAAAATAAAAATGGCAGCGACTTTGAAATGGAGAGCCCCGTTTTCAATTTGAGCATTTTGTGTTAACAATTTTAGAGAGTTTCGTCAACGTAAAGAATATTTATAAACATATTTTAATGTTCTCCGTTATTTTGTGCTTGCGGAATATTCAATTATGGCATGTGTCGTTTATATAAAAAAAACATTTAGTAGTTATCGCCTCAAATTTCGTTTTAATTTCGGTTCAAACATTAAAACTATGTAAAAACAAAAAAAACATGAACTGAACTTAAACACTCTTACTAAATAATATCGACGAAATATCGAAATACAAAGAAACAAAAAAGTTTTAAAAAATAATGAAGCTTTACTTACTTTAGTAAAATAATCCGAAACAGCAAATGGGATATTAAAAAAGGAAACACGTAATTACTTTAAAGCAAAGAACCGACAAAAATATGAATAATAAGAAAATGGCGCCCTTTTCAAGTAGAACAGCTTCGTTTCAGTTTTACAGTATTGAACGGTGTAGCATTGCACCGTCGGATTCAGGACTGTACTATTGTAATGTAAAGAACACACAGAAAGGGTTGTAACCATTTGAATTCTTTCTAGTACACTGACAATAAAAGCTTAAACAGATATAAAAATAAAAAGGTTATGTAAATGTTTTAAAAAAGACATGTAATCACGTAAGCAGGAGTTTTTCCTTCTTTTGACACGATAACAAGTAACGTTCTTATTTTTTATTATTTATCTATTCATCTATTTGCGAAAGAGTGGCACGTGCAAGTGGAGAAGGAAAAAACAGAGTTATGCAAGCTTTGTGTGGAGAATTGTTTAAATTTCCGACTTTTTTCTTTCGGTTTAATAAGAACGTGAATTTATGAGGTGACTTTATTCGACACAAAATGATTCAACTCAAAAACATAAATAAAAGCTAACGTGAATTAAGATAAAAGTTAAGGTTTTATTGTGGACCCTCACCTCTTTTAAAAAACCTTGTTAAACTTTGTGACATATTTACATTCTATGGAGGTCAGGCGCGAACGAACACACACTAATTTTTTATACCATATTTCTTCAAACTGAAACATAATTATCAAAGTATACTTACGCAAATACATATGAAAAGTCTTTGTTAAAGTATGTGCCATATTTCCATGAAGTGCAGGCGCGAACGCAGACCCCACAATTTTATTATACCATCCCTATTCAAGTTTAAACATAGTTATCAAAGTATTCTTCTGTACATCTATATCAAAAACCCTTGTAAATGTTTTTTTTTTCATATTTTATTTCCATACTCTGGGGGCTAGGCGCGAACGCAGACCCCACAGGTTTTATGAACCAGCGTTCTGCCAGATCAAACATACCCATTCCTGATGCTCGATACATAATCCATCTTTATATGCAATCATTTTTCTTTTAATAGTCAACCATATAGGAGCCTTTTCGTGACCACACACACACACACACACACACAGGCGTTCAGCTATATATATATATATATATATATATATATATATATATATATATATATATATATATATGTGTGTGTGTGTGTGTGTGTGTGTGTGTGTATGCATATATATAGTTAAAGAGAGACGGAAAGCGATAGAACGGGATACAAAATGAGAGAAAATCAAATATCCGTTTTATAATCTTTTAAAGCAAATATCTTGCTTCTTTTTTCGGTTTTCTTTGCTAAATACTTATTTCGGGTGATTATTAATTTTGATTTTTAGCTAAGAAATCAAAAATGATAATAATATTCTCTCATGAAATCGATAGTCCTGTTGATGTTTTTAGATGCGTTTTCACATGTATATACAACTATCGTGCGATTTAAATATTTTTACATTATATTTCTCCTTTGATCATACAATGTATTGAAAATTAATGATTTCCAAAGTCACTGATCGTTTTGCTATAGACTTTCTCTTTTAATGTTTCTGAATTCTTTTAAAATCCAGGATTTTAAAATGTGTTTTTCATTATCTCTTTTTAATGTTTCGTATCTATTGTATAAATCTCACCTGTCTGTTTAAATATATGTATGTATGTATGTATGTACGGTATAATTACGTTGATACACCGGTGTGCGTCAGATCACTGAAGTTAAGCAACGTTGAGCCTGGCTAGTACAAGATGTTTCCCCTTTTTTGAATTTTAGGTGCTGTATGTGCTTTCCGCTAATGTCGGCATTGTTTCCCGTCACCTGAACCTCCACTTACCACTGGTATTCAACAATGTTGACTTAGTAGAGGTGAGGTAGGGATTGCGCAACTCTTGCCACAAAAAATTCACGCTCAGGCACGCTTAGAGTTGGTGTCTATAGTCTGCCAAGACTGAAGAAAGCCTTATGTATGTATGCATGTATGTATGCATGCATGTATGTATGCATGCATGTATATATGTATGTATGCATGTATGCATGTATGTATGCATGTATGTATGTATGCATGTATGTATGCATGTATGTATGTATGTATGCACACATGCATGTATGTATGTATGCATACACGCATGTATGCATGTATGTATGCATGTATGCATGTGTGTATGTATGCATACATGCATGCATGTGTGTATGTATGCATGTACGTATGTATGTATGTATGCATTTCAGCACCTGTTTCGTGAATTGCTTTATGTGGATGACGCCGATCTCGTGGCCCAAAGTGCGAGGGATATGCAGGGTATCATGGATCTGTTTTCGGAGGCCTGTGGGTCTTTTGGGCTTACTATTAGTCTTAAGAAGACTAAGGTCATGTTCACACCTCAACCCGGTAGTTTGTATGTGGAACCAAATATTTTTGTCAACAACCAGAGACTTGCCGTGGTTGACATATTTACAACGCCGAGAACCAAGACTAGTTTATAATAATTGTAAAGTGTGGAAGGAATAATATGATTATTAGTATTACGTGCTGTAGTAAAAATTGTGGTAATAGTTGTTGTTCCAATATTTGTAGAAATATCTTTCCTTTCATTGCTTTTTGAAACGAAAATTGTTTGTATTTCAATTTGGCGATTTTTTCTCTGCCATGTTCTTATTTTAAAATCCGACTTTTACTGCGTTTTAAATACTTTCTCTGCATTTTTTCGGCTAGTTTCCTGGGAAAAATGCATATTTATATAATGAAGCACCGATATCTTTAAGATAATATATATATATATATATATATATATATATATATATATATATATATATATATATATATATATACCATAGTTTTTATAATCCATGGAAGAGGCGTAAATATTGATATTTTTTTCTTATTTATATTAATATAAAACAAGATATGTATATTGCAAATAGGATTTATTGGCATTGAATATATTTGAATAAAAATGAATGAGAACTTATGAAAACATTCATTCCAATATATTCGTATTTTATATTTACTGGTGAAGGCTATCTTTAAATTCTAACAATTAGTATAATAAATTATATCTATTAATTATTGTATATATTGCCTACCATAGTTTCCCATAGTTTACGAGAAATGACGAACACGTTGGTGGCTGAAACATTTCATTGGTTCGTATATTTTTGTCTTAGTTTCAAATATATTCATACGTATTGTGCGTTGTATTTTGTATTGAAACGGACTCTTATTTGAATTTAATTACTTTTGCCGATGGAGAAGTGTGATAGGAATAACAACGATATCGTTTCCTGTGTCTTTCTTAACAACAAAATGCAGAGAAGACATGCCACAAGTTTGTATCAACGTGCAGGTGCCGGACGCTTTTTGCCGACAATAATCATAGACAAACACGTTATCTCATCGCAATGAGGACGCGAAAGAACATATGTTAGCAATAACTATCATCAACAAATATAAATCTTGCAACGTATCGTTATGTTACATCTTAAACAACATAAGCTTGATTGCTATATTGTTGTTTTAGTTTACCCGTCTGACAAGATTGTAGGAATGGATCAAGATTGGGAGAAACGTATAACATACAAAGAAGATTGCTAATAGTATAAATTCTGATTTAATAGATTACTAACACGGTATTTATAAAAAAATGATCATTTTAATTATAATTTAGTAACTATTATTTAACTTTATAATTATTAAATTATATAATTATTTAGCTATATAACTATGTAACTATATAAGTATCTTACTATGTAATTATTAAATTATATAATTATTTAACTATATAATTATTTAACTATATAATTAATTAATTATATAATTATTAAATTATATAATTATTAAACTATACAATTATTAAACTATGTAATTATTTTAATATATAATTATTAAATTATATAATTATTACGTTATATAATTATATAACACTATAATAAAAACAAAGTCCTGTTAGTAAATTCCCTAAAAAATATATCTTTCTCAGAATTCGCCGGACCACCACTAAATGACGAAAGGGAAATATTACATATAAAATAAAACTAATCTTTATTCAATAAATATTTAAGTTATATAGACGTATTCATGAGACACTATTGTACTGCGTGCCAAAACAAAGCCGATTATTAACCAATTTACGTTTGCTGTAAGTATGATCCGATTGTTTGTCGAGTAGATTTACTTGGTTTGTCGTGAGGATGTTTGTTTACCTGTTGTTACGTCTTAGCACGGCAATCAGCTCCTAGGGGAAATAAACAAACAAACGGTAGAATGCCCTTTATATCAAGGGGTTGAGTTTACCTCGCTGATGGCAGGGATGACTTGCTAGATTGTAACGCTGCATAGAATAAGCGAACAAGTATTTTATATATACATATATATATATATATGTGTATATATATAAAGGATTATTTATTTTACATTTAACACTAGCGGAGCATATTTAAAATCGGCGATTGTCGACTCACGTCCGTCGTCACTTGAGATCATACAAAAACTCCTCTGTGTTCGGCGCGCACGAAATTCAAACATGGACTGTTAAAAAATACACATTTACCTTCTTCTCTTTTTTCATTGAAAGAGAGAGAGTGAAAGAAAGAAAGGGGAGAGACAGAGACAGGTATAGAAGTTGAAATCAGCTCAAAATAAAATGTTATTTTGTTTTCCGATCTGTCGTCAGTCAGCAGGAGTGACCTCTTTCACTTCAGCATCAACCGTTAAAACGTTCACTTACAAAGATGTGTGCTTACCTCTGCCTAGTTTTGTTAATGGTAGCTTTCTTGTTGTGCCCATAATAACCAGAGCGATATTTCAATACATTTACCAAACTAAGATTGGCAGGTATAATAAGTCAGTGCTTTAATTGAGTGCTGGGAGTAGTGTTGATTTCTCTGATCTCGGCCTTGTGCACATCGTAGGAAGAGTATTTATGCATGTCGACAAATATTGCCCGGTGTGCTTTGCGATTAACAAACGACAAGTCTAAAAGAGTTGCCCGATTTGTTTTATCACTAGGGGTCCTAAAATTATAGAAATCGTTATTGAAAACCATGTTGTTTGAGAACAAAAGGTTAACCAAGCTCTTGTCCATCACCTTACAGATGCTAAACTCCTGACCGACTAACAATACGGATTTAGGCAAGCCCGTTCCACAGCACATATCCTAACTGTAATTTCTGAATGTATATACCATTCACTGGACAAAGCAGTGGAGGGTAGAGCGGTAGCTCTAGATATATCTAAGGCTTTTTAACAGGGTATGGCACGAAGGTCTTCTAAGGAAAATCAAATCATACGGTATCACTGGAAGAATACTTAACATAATTAAATCCCTCTTAGATAAGAGAAAAATCCAGGTCGTCCTCGACGGTCGTACATCTAAACAATATAATATAAATGCGGGAGCGCCTCAAGGGTCTATCCTGGGACTTCTATTATTCCTAATATTCATAAATGACCTCCCTGACGAAATTGTCTGTGAGGTGGGTATATATGCTAATGTCACCACGCTCTATAAGAGACACAACAGAAAAACAAATAAAAACATATCTAAAGAAATAGCAGAAACACTAGAAGATGACCTCCAATCCGTAGTGAAATGGGGACAAATATATATGGCCACCTTCAATGATGCCAAGACTAAACTTGTTTCCCTTAATAATTACAAGAAACCTTCTCTACCACCAATAGCAATGGCCAAAAACTCTTTATCATGAGTTGATACAATTACATTGAGAGCATTGCCAGGACAGCTGGGAAGAAGGTAGAAAGCGACTTACATCGGAAAGTATCCTGCACTTTTAGAAGGCCACCATTCGACCATGTATGGAGTATTGTTGCCATATTTGGGCTAGTGCATCTGCTACTAATCTCTCGCTCCTAGACAAGATTCAAAAGGGCGTCACCAACCTGATAGGTTCTGAACTGTCATCTAAGCTTCAGCCTCTGTCCCATAGACGAAATGTAGCATCCCTCTGCCTGTTCTACAAGTACTTTGACGGTGAATGCTCTGACGAACTGCAACCCCCTCGACGAAATGCCCGCGCAAACCCGACAAGCGGCTAAATCACTCGTACTTCCTCGACGTAAATAGCCTCGACAAACCCGATAAGCAGCTAAATTAAATCCCTACACAGTAGAGATCCCTAGATGCAAGAGAGCCTTCAACTCGAATAGTTTCTTCCTCAGGATCGCTAGACTTTGGAATTTCCTTCCGGGTTCCTGCTTCCTCAGCTGTACTGACATGCAGAAGTTCAAGTGTAATGTGAACCGACATCTTGCTGCTCAACTTCACACATAGTACCTCTGTAGATTATGTCACCGATAGTAGTCCCCTACATCAAAGTGGCAATGTGCTTTGTTTGTGATGAAAATTAATAAAAAAATATTATCAGTGAGCATATTATTAAGTATTGAAAATAGTGTTGATCGAGAAAAATATTGCAGATGAAGTTGTATTAGTGAACATGTTGTTCTGGAGAGCAGAATTGAATTATGTTATTTGATATATATATATATATATATATATATATATATATATATATATATATATATATATTGTTAAACAAGCCTCTACATTGAGCATGATATCACATAGGTATATAAATTAACAAAGTTCATATGGCGAGAATCTTTTCATAAACAGATAACGATATTTCCATTTCCTTTTTCATTCCTCTAATACATTTTATACAACAAAGGTGATTATTTTTGTACTCATCAATATTTATTTATACTTAAAATAATTATTCATACAAAGAGTTTTTCTTTAAGATTGCACGTATCTACATTTATGTTAGTAAAAAATACAGTTTTCTCTGGTTGACAACGCTGGAAGGGATCCGATTAACCCCGACATTAGATAAGCGAATATAATGTCTTTTATGGAAATTTATTTTACTAACCAGCCGTTATTGTAGCTATGTAAGAAGTATTATGTATAATGCATCATCTGTTGTATAAATATGGTTGAACACAGTTGCATATATGTGTTTTCAACCAACAATATGAGGCATTGCCCGCTTCGTGATTGTTTGTTTGGTATTGGTTTTGTCCGTCTCGTGTCTATAGCGACGCCTACACAAAAAGCACGTAGTTATCACTCTCCATAGCTGCGCCAACTCTTATGATACCTTCACTCTACTGGCGTCTTAAAACGACGTCGTCTTATTCTATTTTTCTGTTATTCTCTCCGGTTGCCATTATCATTCTTTTTGTTTTTTGTCCATCAATTTGGTATTGAAATTAGTTCATTAAATTATGGTTATTTTACAATTTACATTTCTATAAAATTTCCAACTTTTTGACGATGATTAATTAGGTGTCAATATGGGATTTTCGCCTTTCAATAATAAATCTTTGTTTTATCAGGTTATTGCTACGTTCTGTGGTTTCCTTAGAATCTTTTCGCGTCCCTTGTTTCAAATAATCCTGCCTATTTTTCATTCTGTCATCGTTTTATTTTCATCCACTATCTCCTACTCTTACCTGACATAATATCCTCCGTTAAAAAAATATTCTTTACATTCATAGTTAAAGATTATTTTACTCACGTGTTCTTTTCATTGCAACAACTTCATTTCTTTTGCTTTCCTTCTGTTTTTTTTTTATTGCTTATCGTTATACATTTACAAATATTTTATTAATTCTTTGAATCACTCCTTTTTCACGATATTACGATTTCATAGTCATTTCTCCACTTTTATGTTCTTATTAAACTTTTATTTCGCGTTCTTTACGTTCTTTTCAGTAATAGATCGTTTTCCATCCCGCCTTAATATATTCAACGTTTATCTGGTATTTTTTTATGTTTGCTATCCTTATGTTGTAATTCTTCCCTGCTGCCCTACCTCTTCATATCTTCATTATTATGAAGATCTTACTGTCTTTCGTGGATTGTTTCTTCACTTTCCATTCCTTATATACTCAATCTTTGTTTTTAAGTATCAATTTTTACTTTTTCATTTAACTTTCTTCTGTTGCGTTCATTATGTTGTGTCATATTTTCTTGGTTTAAATTTTTCCATTTCTCATTCTACCAAACGTTTCTTCTCTCAGACCCACAGTCTTTCTATTTTTTTGTTGATTCTGTAATATCTATTAAGTCACACCAATTTATTTTCCTTTACCTGCTTGTTTTTTTTCTTTTTCTTCTCTATTTTTTCTTATCTCTTGTCTTCCAGAGTACAAAATAGACATCGTGGCTTAGTGGAGGATGCCCTTTTCTCTTCCCTGCAGCCTCTCTCTCACAGAAGAGACGTTGCCACCTATCTTTGTTTTATCGTTATTTCCATGACAAGTGCTCGTCTGAGCTCCAATCTCTGGTCCTCATTGCCAATCCTCCTCGAACAACACCCGTCTAGCTGAAACCACTGTCAATAATTTTTCCGCACTCTTTATCTGTGCCTAAACCTAAACGTAGATTGCATGAAAAAAGCTTCTTTCTTAGAAGTGCACACCTGTAGAACTCTTTGCCGCTTGCCTTTTTCTCTCCTGACTTCAACTTGGATGTCTTCAAGTCCAACATAAGAAAATTCCTGGTGACCCGCCCCCTAAGTAATGACACTTTATCAAATCTCCGATACTAATTATTACAAGGATACTATCCCATTGATTACTGTACACACAATAACCCTTATCCCCGAGTGGCTTCTGAGCCTTGATAAGTGATGACCTCCATATAAAAAGTTTTTATATTATCAATTATTTTTCCTTCTCGTTTATTTCTTCTTTGTAATCATGATCTCTAAATGCCTCTGCTATCCAGTTATGCTGTATTAAACCCATCCCCCATTTTTTCCTTCTTTCGATGGATGAATGAACCATTTTCATTAATAATAATAATAATAATATATATATATATATATATATATATGTGTATATATATATATATGTCATTCTATTCGTGTTTAAAGACATTTTTGCACATCATTTAATTGGTGATATAATTGTCCATTTTTAATTGTGCAATGTGGTTTCTTTACTTTATGTCTGGTTTGGAATAGTTATGCATATGGAGCCAACACCAAGGTTCGTTCTGTCTGAAAATGTAAAATTGACATAGATTTTTTCATATAAATTAACTATATATATATATATATATATATATATATATATATATATAGTAAATAATGAAAATATATATTGCAATTAAGCTACACAGAATATTCCGAGTTTCGTCTTCGTGAGAATTCCTCATGTTATGCGAATACTGGTTGTTATCGCGCATTTTTATATGAACTCATCGTATTGAATTTGCTTATGAGCCAATCAGCTACTTAGTTTTAACAACTTGTATCCTCATCAGCCAGTGGTTGGGCATTTATTGGACAAAGGTAGAGCTGACCTCAGGTTACAACTAAGAAGCTGATGTCCTAACAAGCAAATTAAATATTATATGTATTACAATGACTCTTCGCATAAGCCTGACGAATTGTCACAGGGATGAAACGCGTAATATTCTGTATAGTTTAATTGCCATATATATTTTCATCTGATGCATTTGTTTATATATATATATACATATATATATATATATAAGTAGATTGTAGTTTGCTTGAAGCATTGTTGAAGAAAATTATAAGGTAAAATAAAAAGCCAAGAACAATGCGAGATTTTTTTTTATATAGAGTAAAATTAAATGAAAACAAAAGAAATACATTTCTTTTTTTTGTTGTTTGTTTTTTTCTTTTTCACAAAAATTTTAACTCTAAACAACAGTAATTTTTTTTTCTGTTGTATTCAGAGATTTATAACACCATTGAATACAACAGAAAAAAATACTGTTGTTTAGAGTTAAAATTTGTGTGAAAAAGAAAAAACAAACAACAAAAAAAAAGAAATTTATTTCTTTTGTTTTCATTTAATTTTACTCTATATAAAAAAAATCTCGCATTGTTCTTGGCTTTTAATTTTACCTTATAATATATATATATACATTGTATATATATATATATATATATATATGTATATATATATGTATATATATATATATATATATATATATATATATATATATATATATATATATATATATATATATACAATGTACCAGTGGTTTCAATGCATTGAGCAGCTGATGAATTTGCTGAATATATATATATATATATATATATATATATATATATATATATATATATATATATATATATATATATATAATCTACCAGTGTTTTCAATGCGTTGAAGCAAATCTATCAGCGACTTTGTGTTTTTCAAAGTTGCTGATGATTTTATGCTGACTCTTTCCAACCTCTTATGATTGATTCAACGCATTAAAACCACTGGTACGCTGTGAAATATGTATATATGGTGTTGAAATAAATATTGTATATATATATATATTTATATATATAATGCTTTATTCTTAACATTACTACTTGGCCATTTATCTTTTTTGGAAATGTTGCTCGCCATAATTCTTGTACAGATGGTCATATATAGTTTAAAATTAGTTTACTAGGAAAAGTGTATGCGAAAGCCTTTTGTAGAAAAGAAAAATACTCCCGATATAAATGAATCATTATTCTCTACGTTTTTCAGATTTGTCGTTTTGAGGATGTTTTAAAGATATGTCTTCAGTTATAATATTGACACCTATTTAAAAATTAATATATTTTAATATACATTGAATCTAAGCCATAGTAACTAGGCACTAAATAATAACATTTCTTGAATTTGTAATTTATTTGTAAGACTCCTTACGCACTAAACGTTGTGTTTAGATAAAAAGGAATACAATATAATGAGTTTTCATGAAAATTAGAATGAAGATTCTAGACATAAAGTTTAATATAATTATATGAAAGCATCATTTTAATGATTGTAAGCGAACATAAAATTAATGGAAAAATCTTCAGTTAGGAGAATTAATTTTATATGTGCTATGATTTGCATTTTTCTACTTCATATGTTATGGCTAAAAAAATTGTCAAATTATAACGTCATCATTCACTGTCGGTAACACTAAAATAAACCAAATAAATATATGATATCATCTCCTGTTGTATGGCATCAATTCATCAACATTTGTTATTTGTTTTCTACCGTATTTTTTTATTGTAAAATTATTCGATTAATGCTTTCGTTGATCCTTTTCTGTATTAACTTATTTTGCTTTTGTTTCTTTTGGTTTAATGCATTTGCTATTTTAGTGTATTTTTTAGTACTTTGTTTCCCTTAATGTCATTTATTTATTCCTTAGTTATTTGTTGTTTCGATTTTATGTATCGTTTTCTGTATAATAGTTTATTCTTCTGTTTCTCTCTTTGTTTACTTGATTCCTTGTTTATATATAATTTTTTTCCTCTTTTATTTGTTTGCTTTTTTAACTCACTTATTCCTGCTTTTTTATTGTTAAATTTGTGCTTCTTTTTCGATTTCATTTGCTTTTTCAATTATGTTTCACAGTTTGTTTCAGTTGCATGCGAAATTTTATTTTTTCCTCTTTAATACCGCGTCGTATTATCATTACAATTTCTATATAATACGTGATGTTTGCAATCTTTAATTCAATTTTTCTTCCGAAACTTTCACATTGAAAAATTAGTACATAAACTAATATAATTTTACTTTTCCCGGTTTTATTGTGTATAATTACTAGTTTCTCTATTTCTCTGGTGTTATTTTCGTTCATAGTTCTTTGTCTTTTTTGTTAATTTACATTTTTAAGTTCTATTGCATTTCTCTATTAGATTAGTTTTTTTTAAATATGTCTCAATATGTCTTATATTTGCTTTATATTAATAATTCACCCAAAATAATTCTTGTTAAATCGAAGAATATTGAGCTGAATCGTGTTATGTTGTTATTACAGAAGTAATCGTAACAAAATATAAGAGTTTTTTTTCTCAAACGTAAAGTGATTAAATATATAAACACAACCTCAACATTATACAGAGCAGAGAACAATATATATTAGAGAAGTAATAGTAACGTTATATAAAAGTTTTTTTTCAAACGTTAAGTGATTAAATGAATAAAAACAACTGCAGAATTATAAAGAGCAGAGAACAATATATAAGAACAACTTACATAACACAATCAATGTTCATAGTATTTTGAAAAATGAACGAAAGTATGATCAGCTAACGCAAAAAAAACAAATAAAAACATCATCAGCATCATAAACAAAGAAATACGAGAAAGCATGACCGTTAAATCAATGCTAATATATTTTTTTTTTCAAAGAGTACAAAGAAAATTATTTTACGCGAATCTCATTAGTGATTGAATGACAGCAAGACTCACCTATATATTCAACCCAATTGCTCGTATACTCCAACCACTTGCTCCGCGGTTCTTGCCGACTTGTTTGTGAACAATATGTTGCCGTTCAAGCTGCTGAAAAATACGTCTCGCAAGAAGATTGCGACAAAAACACAGAAAGTAGAAAGCAAATCGTTTTGCTTATAAGTTATGTCCTCTTTTTCTTGATTCTGTTATTTGATTCATTATCAATTTTGCGTTTATCTCCACTTGTCTGTATACTCTGACACTCAAAGCATTTCATTCATCACTTTTAAGATAATAAGAACAATTCAACAATTTTGGAAAAACATTTTGGCTTGTTTATTTGAATTATTATTTGTTAATAAACAATCTTGCATTTATTTTCGTTAAGTTTATATATTTCTGTTACCTCTTTTATGTTGACTAGTGATTTTATTTCTTAAGCTTATTTTCATTGTACATATAATCGTGTTTACATTTGCTTTACTAAACTATTTGAAACAATGGATAATAAAGACTCTGTTATTCCTATGAGTTTACGTGTTCCGAGATATTGGCTTACGTATTTATTTATTTTTACTTGCGATTCTCTACTTATTAACGCGCGAAAATCACCAGGCGAAAAATATTAATAAATGTAAGGTGGTAATCCAGTACTCATTATTAGTGTAAATTGGGTAAAATTTGTTTGTTTGTAGACAAAGTTCGACTAGAACTTGTTTACATGAGATTTGAAAGCTGCTATGGTTTATTTAATCTGAAAACATGCTAGCGTGTTATAATTTGTGTTTAATATCATTTTTGTCTTATATATTTGATTTACAATTTAATTTAACATTTTACTTTTTTGTCCCATTTTACTTCTTTATTTCAAACCCACCATCTCTCGGAAGATTGACGTCCTAAGTAATTCTCAATTGTATTTTGGACGTCACCCGTACTGACTATTTAAACCAAACCCTAACCCCCCAGAAGAGTATAACTTTATGACTGAATTTTACCAAGTACTTTATCTACTAACTCACGGGTACTTGTGAACAATTTTAGTATGGATCTCAGAAACCCAAAACCTATAAGACTCTTTCGGTTAACTTTTTGTTTTTCGAAATCTTACACATTTTCTGTTTGATTATTTTTTTTACAAAGGAACCACTGCTTATGAAAACACATTTTTTAATAATGAGCAATGGCTGTTCAGTAGTAACTGAGACAACAGCGTAGTTCGTGGTGGAACTTGGGTATACTATTATTATTTAAAGGGAAAGTTTAGTAAGAAGTTGTTTACATTGGACTTGAATACGCCCCTGTTGTAGTTAGCTGAGAAGCAGGTCAGCAGAACAGTTCAACAACAGGGTAGTTCTAGGAGAGAAGTTTTGTTCATGGAATTTGCGTGTTTAATTAACCACAGATTGAGAGTCGAGTGAATTGTTGATGGTGGTTGTTGCAATACGAGGGATTTTTGTGCAATTTTATCGGAGTTTCAAGCTCATAGGAACACTTGCCTTGAAAATAACAACAGAGCTGAAATAGACTGGCAAAGTTTGTTCTATAAGAAAGCGTTTACAGGAAGGAGAAAAAGGCATCATATTCTAGATATCGAAGCCGATTTTGAAGTTTGTCAAGGTAGCATAGGGTGATCCAATCAGTTCATGCGCAGATGTGGCAACAATACTCGATTTGAAGACGTATTTGGCTCACGTACAGGATGGGGATTCTGTCAGAAGATTGATACCTTCTTGAGCGATATACTGACGCAATTATGTTTCCATAGACATTGGCAACAGATTTGATGGAAGTTTTCCATTTTTTGTTAGCAGTAAATGTCGGTCTCAGAAGCTTGTCAAAGAATGGTGCTTTTTAGACGAAACCCATCTGTATTAATCAGTGAGGATAAGAGTATTACTGGTTAAAATGGAGGTTTGTTTGAGATACATTAAAAAATCACCTTTTGCTGCAAATTTCTAATGTTCACACTCGGAGGAGAGAGACTTAGATGTTAGTCGTTGCTTGTGAATTGTTTCCATGGATATTGTTTTCTCTGTGTATGTCCGCAGTTGAACTTTAGATGAGATGTTATAAATCATTGATGAAGAAAAACGTGTAAATCTCATGATAAATCCCTGACGTACGCCTATGTTGATATTTCGAGTTTCGGACTTCTGCTCAGGGAGGATTACTTGTATAAACCTATTGTAGAGAAATGGTACGATGATTGAGAAGACATTTCCAGATATTTCATAGATGGAAATCTTGTTAAATAAAACTTCCTGTATTTGATATGCTAAGAGCTATTGCTTTGAAGGGAAACCTCCATCGATAGATTCACTGATCCTCTCTAATTTACAATCATTTTAAAACAGGTATGCCTTCTTTGCAGACCGCTAAATAAAAGATGGAAAACAGCAAATTCGCAAAATGCTCTTATTTCAGATAATGCGAGGGCGAACAAGGGCTCACGATATAAACGGTGCGCTTGGCCCTGGAATCACCAATGAACGCACAGCACAATTGTGGTTTAAGAAATTACAAAATGGTATATATATATATATATATATATATATATATATATATATATATATATATATATATATACTAGCAAAATACCCGTCGTTGACTGGATTTAAAAACAGCCTACAGAAAATGGACTCTGATTTTTTAAAGCATGATAGGTTATTAAAAGGAAGGGTTGTAAATAGATAGCTTCGAATGTGAGGGTATCAAAACCAAAGCAAAATATGATGAAAGTAAAAATAAAATAGATCACCCCCCTAGTTTATTATACCATACCTGTTCACACTGAAACACTTGTCACAGTATTCTGTGGATCTATATTAAAAAACCTTGTTAAACTTTGTGACATATTTCCATTCTATGGAGGTCGGGCGCGAACGAACACCCCATAATTATATTATACCATATTTCTTCAACCTGAAACATAATTATCAAAGTATACTTACGCAGATAGATATGAAAAGTCTTTATTTAAGTTTGTACCTATTTCCTTTCTATGGAGGCCAGGAACGAACGCAGACCACACAAGTTTATTATACCATCCCTATTTAAGTTAAAATATACTTATCAAAGTATTCTTATGTACATCTATACCAATAACACTTGTAAACGTTTTTTTTTATTTTTTATTTTTTTATTTCCATACTTTGTGGACCAGGCGCGAACGCAGACCCCACAATTTTAATGAACCACTATTCTGCCAGATCAAACATACCCAGTCCTGTGTCTCAATACATCTTCTATCATTATATGCAATCAGTTTTTTTTTACAATAGTCAACTATATAGGAGCCTATTCGTAACCAGACCCACACACACAGACGTTAAGCTTTATATTATATTATATTATATTATATTATATATATATATATATATATATATATATATATATATCCTACCATTTTGTAAAATCAGACATTTAAACCATTGTATATTTATTTTTGCCACTTTCTCACCACGTTATGGAGATTTTTACACACGAGACGCGTAACTACTTGAAGTTTTTAAAATACAATTTCAGCTAAAGCATATAAAAGCATCCAGATTTTAAATGAAATAGTAATGAAAAACTACCTTAAGATGACTGACGAAAATCAATTCAAAGTACTTGCAAAAACATCCAAAAGATGGAACTTTCTTACACAAATTCGACTGAGGTATAAAAACAACCATACGAAAAAGTGAGAAATTACGAAAAAGACGATTTAGCAGAAGCACTCCCCGCTGTTCAATAATGTCCGTCTTAATGAAAATATGCTGCCTAAATACACAATATATATGTATATATGTATATATATATATATTCAGTAAGATGAATGATAATTTATAATTAAAATTAAAAATTAAAAATCGGTTTCATAAGAAGGAACATAAGAAAGTCAATTTGTACGATCGTTTCGGTGTTTTTATTGCGATAGACATTAAGTCATGGACAATAATTTTAACATATAGTTTTTTGAAGCAAGGTATCATCATCAGCAAAAAAATATTGGGTGTTTTTTTTTGTTAAAGACACCAAATATAAACTTATAATTTTTAAATAAGGAAGATGTATCTGGAAAATATTTAAATATAAAGGGAAATAGTTACTTTTTGATGTTGATAAACAAAGTGAGATAAATTAAGAATAAAAATTATAATAAAATTATAAATTGGAATTAGGTTTAAATGTAAGGTTCTAATAAGATATTTTAAGACAATTTAACAAATACATATATATATATATATTTACATTATAATGGTACGCCTTAGTATAAGTCCGTTGCCCCATTCCCAGTTTAGGATAGTACTTGAAGATAGTATTTCCCTCCAATATTAATCCGTGGAAGTTTTTTTTTTCTTTGCTTTAGATACCTCGAGCTAGAAACTTCTGACATCACCTTATAATTAGGTTCCATTAATGGGAATTGTGAAGTCGGCTTATGTTTTTTTTTAGATTGGAAAATGTTATTTAAGTAGTACCAGGCATAATTGACAAAAAAGATTTAAAAACAAAAAAAATTGCAGAACAGTATAAGTAGAGTTAAGTTGTTTCTAGTTTTAAGTCAAAAATGCAATAAGAAAAAATAAATTCAAGTAAAATATAAATATAAAATAAAAATAAGCAAGCAAATTATATATATATATATATATAACTGCTTCATTTACTCACATAAAATTAATATACGAAAGTATAGATTTATGCGTAAACTTTAAGTATTTACTTCAAAAGCGCTCAATACGTAGGTAGAGCTGGTTAGTAATGCATAAAATTGTTCTGGGGTAACTGACACCCCTATTCCTGTCTTCACATGAACTCTCCCATCGCTGTGAAAGGCAGCCATTTTGGACTCTCTAATCAGAGATTCCATGCCAGCCTAATCGTTGACATGACATTACAGACTCTCCTGTTTGATATTGTGAACCCCTAAAATAAGGGCACAACAAAAATATATATGGCGATTAAGCTGCACTGAATATTTGGCGTTTCATCCACTCTAGGATTCGTCAGGCTTATGCGCCTGATAAATCCTAGAGTGGATGAAACGCCGAATATTCAGTGTAGCTTAATCGCCATATATATATATATATATATATATATATATATATATATATATATATATATATATGTACTGCATAAGCGTAGGCATTATTAACAGTTATGGATAAGAATTGTTTAACTTAGCTCTGAAGACACCGACTCTGTCCTTATGATGGGTCGCCTTTTTAGATTCGTAATTATCATCGTCAAAGCATTCATGTTGGTGTTATTAAAATACACTCTGCTCTTTAGAATACTGGTCTAATCCACTTTATGTATATATAATAGAAAATGGAAATAAAAACGGATAAATAGAGAACTGTGTAAATATTGCAGGTGTTAAACGATTGAACAGAGAAACAGGTATGCTAAAATAAGAAAAAAATGTTTGTAAAAAAAATATATGATATGAATGAAAAACTGAGAAATGAAAGAAAAATACAAACAATAAAACAAAAAAATTATTCTACAAAATAGGAATACATAAATCAGAAAAATAAACGAACAAGATAATAAAAAGAAATCATACTAAAGGTAAAAATTCAAAGTGAAAAGGAATTGCGAAAGAGAAAGCATTCAGAAACGATCATATATTAATCTGATATCGTCATTCATTTATTTTATGCGCGTCATCTTTTCATACTTGCTTTTTATGTGTAATAACTTCCATAAAGTTGACAGACACTGAATGATTTCCGATCGTGTCAGTCTTAAGTGGCATATGTACCAATCAGCATTGCCCCCAAGGGAAATAGTTTAGCAGTAAAAATGTCGACGAATCGTGTTACGAGAAGAACCTTTATATTATTACAATGAATATTATTTCTGTTGTCACATTTAGTGTCTGGCTGTTGTTATTGCCGATTTCCTGTTGATAAATGAATTATGACATTAGCATTTTCTACATTAATTTTCGCAAGATTTTGGCGCTTCCCAACAAAGCAGGCTTCTGAAGCAGTTCAGTTTTAAAAGGAATCACAATGTTCTCAATCAACTTGTCGAATTCTTTTACAACACTTCCCCCGGACCTTATCACAATAGTTTTGTTTCTTTAGTTTCTTTTTATCTCACATTTACAGTATCAGTACCTTTCGACTTTCTCGTGTTTTTCTACATGCACAAAAAATGTCAATGATTATTGCATTGGATTCCTTTTTTCTTACAAAATTTAATCTGGTCACGTGACATAATCAAATTATCACATTAGATATTATTACACTGGCTTTTCAAAGGGAGATTACACTGGTTCTCACGACAAATACTTCCATTAATATCTACACTGATAGAAGAAACGATAGTACTACCATTGATTAGATGCATGCGAGCCAGTTATACCCGTTTCCTACCTTTGCACCTGTGATGTTTAATACACTTGTTGCTTAAACCAACCTCGACTTGATTTTCTTCTTTTTTACTATTGTGCCACGACGCAACAGATATTAATATCCCACAATAATTTCACATTATCATTGTCAACCACCGCGTTTAGCCCGTAGCCTTTGCCAGTCCAATCCAACTTTCTTTTCTTATATATATCCCAATGGGCATTTTTCGTAATATTGTCATGACGCCTCTTGTATACCTATTGCAACTATTGACAGTGTGTTGTACATTCTCAACATTCTGCTTGTAAACTCGACACATAGAATTCTTAGCCGTTTTATCAATGGGCCACTTCACAAAATTTGTCTGAGCGGGTGCTTTTCTGCGGCATATACAAGGGTTTATGCCCTAACCATCAATACATATTTTAGCAACCATTGTCAGTTGTTTTTTTTTATTCCATTGCCAACTTAATTGGCGATGTATTTTATTCTTCCGTCATTTCATTTGGCTTTTTGTTCATTTATTTTGACAGATTTTTATAACTTTTCTGTACAGTAAATTTTCGGATCATCTTCTCCGCTTTAACATTTGTTACTAGTCCTCGTTTTTTTATTTATTACTGTCACATATATTATATCTACATATCTTTCAGTGAAAAGGTTAATTAATTGCCATTTTCTCTTTTGCCCTCACCCCCGTCCATATATTCCAGCTCATTTTCTTTAAATTAAATACCACCCGTCTTATGTAAATATAGCAACATCCCGAGTGCTTACTACGGACATTTTATTCCCAATCTTGACTTAAGAACCAACTTATTTTCTTATAATTTCTTTCATTTCAGCGTCTGTTTATTTTATCTAATTCTATAATTCCTAAGTAGGTATATCCTTTTTATACAATCTTTTTTATTATTTACTTAAAAACATTAATTTTCACTTTCATCAATTTTTTCATAGTTAAATTTCAAACGCTGCACTTCTGCATATAAATCACATAATTATGTCATTACTAAACATGTAAACTATCTTCACAAGTACACTTTGCTTATCTTCTTTGTATCTTAAAGTTATTTATAAATACTAAATGCTTTACGCAATACTTTGAATACATACACGTGGGGAAGAGAAATACATATCCTGAGTGGAGAAAATAGAGCGCTATCGCCATTATTACAAAGTGAAATTGGAAGGACACATATATGTAATTTCAGAACAAAAACTAAATATATTAACGAATTAGTATTGCTTTTAGTTTTAGTCCTTTTAGGGGGGCATTTAAATACTTTTAACATATGAGAGAACTCTCTTTGCCTACAGGGCGAAGGTATGGGTATTGTTATATTTAAGGCCTCCAGAATATTACATTGGTGTTTGGAGTGGTCGTTGTGTATCAAGCGGAAGCACCTATCCAATACATGTGCTGCCAGATTGCAGACTCGTTACATCGTAAGTGTCTTGATGTTTTTGTTCTTGTTTTTTTTTTTTTTTGTAAATGTATTACTGAAACATCCGAATGCACTCGTTAAAAGAATAAGTCACTTCGGATGAAAATGGTTTGGGATCTGACAATCGTTTCTCAGTTGGGATGGTTTACTCATTCCTGGAAATATCATGGAGTACAATTCTACCGGATTTGTTCTGCACTTGATTATTCCATGACGATGCTGATCTGAACCTGAGAAAATGGGTGATATACGCCGTAATTTCTAAAGATTGACATATTTTTAATTTATACGTTACGATAAAATGTGGAGATACCGCCAATTTCGTGGCACAGAGGACACCCCCGAATTAAGTTCCCCCGGTTCGAATCCTGACTCAATCTATTATTATTATTATTATTATTATTATTATTATTATTATTATTATTATTATTATTATTATTATTATTATTGGCTCACAGGGGGCTTTCATGCAGGTCTTCAGAGATCTTTCCCTGAAAACAGCCTGTGGTGTTCACTGGAAGCTGAGTGATAACAAGTCTTCCCAGGTTTCCAGTACTCTCCACCTATTTCGATAACAGTTGCAAATAAATTTGAATTATCGTAACAGCTGCTTGCTATTGATATCTCGTTGACAGCAGCTATTGGTCTTTGTTGGGATTTGAGTGGCAATAAGCCTCCCCAAGACCCCAGTTCTCTTCGCACGTATTTGGCTGAGGTCTGATCAATTCATCGGTCTTTCTTCCCTCCTTGACTCTATTTGGCTATTTTGTGTCGCTCTTTTTTTGGGGGGGGGGTGATGTGGAATTAAGGGGGCTGAGTTATAAATATGCGGCTTCAGTGTTCTTGGTTCGATGTAGTGTTTTATGTTTTGCCTTTCCAGCATTTTGTCTGGTCCACACTTGTTGCTCCTGTGTGTTGGTTTCCACATTCAAGGGTTTTTCTTAATATTTCAATCGTTTTCATGGTTGTTGTTCGTTGTATTTTTCCAGTCATTCCTTGAATTCGAGTGTCTTCCATTCTTTTTTTCAAAGTGCTCCTACAATTAAAGGTATTATTTTAATTTTCCTAATCTTCCATATCCCTGTAAGCTTTCTGGTTAGCTCTGTGTATTTGCTCCGATTCTCCTTTTCTTTGATATTCATTCTGTGGTCAGCTGGAACAGAAAAGTCTACGATTTGACAGGATTTTTCTTTCTTGTTAATTATTACGACATCCGGTCTTCTTGCTTGGATGGGTTTATCAGTCTGTATGTCCATGTCCCATAGGATTCTGTGATTCTCGTTTTCAAGTACTGTTGCCGGCTTATGTTTGTACCATTTGTCTGTACGTTCGAGATGCAGTTGATTGCATAATTTGTAGTGTACTACCCTTCCCACTTAGTTGTGTCTATTCTTGTACTCCTTTTGGGCCAGTTTGCTGCATCCACTTATTACATGGGTTATCGTCTCGTCGCTTTGTCCACAGAGTCTGCATTTGCTGTTTTCTTGTGTTTTATCGATCTTTACTTTGATGTGGTTGGTTCTTATCGAGTTGTCATGTGTTGCAGTTATTAGGGATTCAGTTTCTCGGCTTATGTGTCCTTTTCGCATCCAGATCCAAGTGTTTTCGTTATTTTCATTTTGTCATCCTTATGAATGTTCCGTGTTGTTGTTTCACTTCCCACTTTTCTTTTCTTGTCTTATTCTTTGCCTGCCTGTTTTCATTTTATTGATTTTTTTCCGTGTCTCTGCTGCTATAATTATTCTTTCAATTTTTTTGTATTAAGTATTTTCTAGTTCTTTTTTGCTGTCATTCACGCAGTCTTCTATATTAACCAGTCCCCTCCTACTGTATTTCTTTTTTACGTAGAGTCGGTTAAAATCGTCTTCCGGATGTAGTGCGTTGTTCATGGTCATGAGTTTCCTGGTCTTCTGATCGAGTTGTATCAGGTCTTCTTTAGTCCACCCCATGAATGGTCCAAAGTATCTTATTAGTGATACCGCCCATGTATTTATGTCTTTTTTATTAAGTTTCTGTTATATAATTTGGTTTCACGGAGTTTCCTCATTCTCATGAGATGTTCCTTTCCAATTCTTTCTTTCATTTCTATTGCTTGGATGGTATCTGCTTCCAGTTCTCCTATCTATTTATAGGCGTCTTGATCCCCCAGTGCCCTTATCTTCGTTTGGTTGGGTAGTTTGTTGTTGTTGTTGTTATTATTATTATTATTACTATCATTATTATTATTATTATTATTATTATTATTATTGCTGTTGCTGTTGTTGTGGTTTTATGTGTCTGCATAAAATGTTATGCATCTATTTTTAGTATTTACTTCTACAGTGTTCGATACCTAAGGAGAGCTAGGCAGAAAAGTTTGAAAATATATAGGTAATTGAGCTACACAGAATTTTCCGCGTTAAATCCCCGAAATGATTCGTCAGTTTTAAGCATGAATATGATGTTGTTCAGCATTGTTTATATTCTTGTGGTACTGACTTGTAAGCCAGCCGATCAAATTCTTCGATTTTAACTAACCCGTTTACCGTAGTCTATAGTACGTATACATACCGACACACATGCACACAGACATAGCTATATATCTATCGATCTATCTATCTATCTACCCCACTCTCACTCTCTGTATATATATATATATATATATATATAGTGAGAGAAAGAGAGAGAGAGAGAGAAAAAAAAGAGAGAGAATTGCTTGTAGTATAATGTTTACAATCTTTTGATAGGTGATACGAAAACATATATCTCCCTCCTCTGTATCCTTTGGTTATCTATTTATTTTGCTTCTCTATATTTTCTGTCTAATGCAGTTGCTTTTACATCAATGTTGCTTTTGACTCTGAATTTTGTCTTTAATACTAAATATAAATATGAAATTTTGTCAGTTAGTTATGTTTAAAATACGATTGTTATCTCTCATAAAAATTATATATGGTATATATTGTTTTCATATTGTGTGGCTAATCATTGCAGTTCAACGACTTTTAAAAAATGTCGAATTGAGTTGCATTGGCGACAGCCGACAATAATTGTTTAGTGGTTTACACGTGCTCTATTAAAATAATAGTCGAGTACACAAGAGGATTGATGTTTTATGGCACTTTATTACGGAGTGTTCTGGAGTGCAAGGTGTTGACTAAAAGCTGTAATGTTTGCAAGTACAACTTACGTGTAAGCAGGTGCGCGACGAAAGGGTGTGTTCTGCGAGTTTGTACTGGTTTTAGGCTTACACGTGAAAATGGACATCTTCTCTAATTCTCTTGGGAAGTATCGATCACAGCTGCTATCACGATAGTTTCTGTGTTTCGCACAGTAAAGCCCTACCTTAATATCTCGCAGTTTCAGCGTTGCACACGTAGTATTTTCTAGGGACGGAAGTGTGTACATAAAACGCTTAATGTTATTTCTTTCGATCGATGAGGTAGTCACTCATTGATTATTTATATTTTCCCTAGTTATGTTCAGGATAGAGCGTGTAAGTACTTTTTGAAATATTAATATGAATCTAATTATTAATAGAATATTTAGACTAAAATGATATGACTGGATATTTTTATGGCAGATTTAGGATGATAGAGACTTGTGCAAAGAGCAGAGAAATGGAATGAATGCAGAGAAGTAGAGGCGCAAAGGAATTATGGTGAATGGTTTTTAAGACGTTTAAACCAACAAGAGAAAATAAGAAATGAGAATAGGACGATAAGAAAAGTGAACGAAAGACCGAATCAAACAACTACAAAAAAATAAAACTGACATTTTTTGGAGAAATAAAAGAATATGAAAAGGAAGCAGGACGATTGAGCAGATATAAAAAGTAAAATATGAAAAAATAAATGAAAGTGTAAAAAATAAAATATGAGGAAATGAAAATAAAATAGAAGTATAAGAAAGATTAGTATAAAATATCAAAAATACAGCAAACAAACACGAAAGACAAATACAATCATAGAAATTGTAAACAAAAAAAAAAACACTGACAATGCACTAACAATAACCTGCAAATCATAACTACGTGAATGACAAATTATAATGTAGACGAAAACAAAATATGTAAACCAATATATATAAATCTATTATCCAAAATTCGCAACTAAACAATTAACCACATACAAAGTTTGAATGGATTTATCATAGAGAATTACTTTCTTGCAGACATCAATATGATCAGCTTCAAATCTAATGTTAACAAATATTACAGTTATATTATATTATAATATTATTAGTTAGATCTACCAATCGTTTTCGGTACACTATAATAGTTTACATCTTTTAACTGGCAATCCACATTTTGTTTAACTTAGTAATTAATAAACGACTTAAAATGCAATATCTGTTATAAGAAATAGGTTACTCTTAAAGTTTTTTAGTTTAATACACGCTGACATAAAGCATAAATAAACTATGTAATTAAAATTCAAATACGAACCTGGTAACACATTGAGAAAAACACGCATCGACATCAACAAAATTATCATTATTTATACTACTACTACTACTACTACTACTACTACTACTACTACTACTAATAATAATAATAATAATAATAATAATGATAATAATGATAATAATGATAATAATAACAAACTGACGCAACACTAAATAAGCAAGGAGGGTCAAGGAGAATAGAACAAGCGAGGAGAGAAAACCCTTGCCGTACCTCCGCATGATAAGGTCAAAGAGGATTGTGTGGCTTATTACTATCCGATTCCAGTTAAGATCAATAGTCGGTACCGACGAGAAATCAATGGTAAGGGGCTGTTGCGATAACGGATATTCTTTTGCGAAGTTTCTCGAAAGAGATGCAGCGTACTGGAAATCTGGTTAGACTTGTTGTCACACAAACTTAAAAAAACACCACAAGTTCTCCTCAAATATAATTCATTGATGATGGTATATGTGACTACACCTAGTTAGTAAATAATAATAATGATAATAATAATAATAATAATAATAATAATAATAATAATAATGCTGTGAATTGTGAAAACGGCTGCATTTCAAGCGTACAGAAAAAATGGTACAAGCATAAACCCGCAACAGCACTCGAAAACGAGAACCACAAAATCCTATGGGGCATGGACATACAAACGGACAAACCCATCCAAGCAAGAAGACCAGATGTCGTAATAACTAACACGAAAGAGAAATCCTATCAAATCGTAGACTTTGCTCTCCCAGCTGACCACAGGGTGAGTATGAAAGAAAAGGAGAAACGAAGCAAATACACAGAACTAGCCAGAGAGTTAAAAGGGATTTGGATGATGAAGAAAATCAAAATAGTACCGATAGTAGTAGGAGCACTAGGAACAATTCCGAAAAAACTGGAAAAAAGAATGTCAGAAATTGGAATCAGAGGAATAGCTGCAAAAATACAACGCCTAAGGATAATGAAAACTGCTGAAATATTAAGAAAACCCCTTAAATGCGGAGTATAACACAAGAAAATATAACGAAGAAGCGTTACAGGGAATGAAGAACACTGAAGCTGCAGAAGTAGATGTGCTACACCCTCATCATGCATCTCCTCCATTGTTTTACCACTGCCCCCCCATAGAAAAGTGACCACAAAGAGCCGAGAAGGATACAAGTAAGATAGAAAACCCGAAGAGGGAGTACTGGCCAGACCTCCGCTGGACAAGCGCGAAGAGAACTAGAATCTTGGGGAGGCTTAGTGCCACTCAAATTCCAGTATAAAACAATGTCCACTGCCAGCGAGAAATCAATGGTAAGCGGCTGTTGCGATGATGCAAATTTATCTGCAACTACTATCGAAGGAGGAGAGAGCTGGACGCCTAGGGAGACTTGTTGTCACTCAGCTTCCAGAGAACACGTCCAAACTCCAAGGTCTCCAATCAGATCGTTTGTTGACTTGTGTGAAAGCTCCATGTGAGCCTATAATAATAATAATAATAATAATAATAATAATAATAATAATAATAATAATAATAATAATAATCTATATATTAATACGATAGCGTGTGTTCTTTTGTGTGGGTCACACTTACATTCGGGTCGTTCAATTGTTATGAAATTTCACCATTAAAAGAAAGGAAAAAGATGGTGTCGAT
Source organism: Euprymna scolopes (assembly GCF_053919585.1). Lineage (NCBI taxonomy): Eukaryota > Metazoa > Mollusca > Cephalopoda > Sepiida > Sepiolidae > Euprymna > Euprymna scolopes. Next base: position 4,709,076 of record NC_136491.1, read on the forward strand.
GTTAAGGCAAAGCTAATCAAAATGATTTGTTCTTCTTGGCCTTTGGCCAAGATCAAAGTGTAGTATCTTTCTTCAGACGCTACATTTCAATTTCTTCTCTCTCAGTGGAGGAGAAATCCTTTACGACTAAGACATTTTTTGTTCCTTTTCTCCACGTTAAAAAACTATCCTGGTGTCTAAATCCGTTCCGTGGGGAGGCATTGTAAATAGATACTATATTTAATGTAACAAAGTTTTAATATTACAAAAGTAACTGAAAAAAAGTAATTTCTGATTTAATTACAAAATTACCTGGATATGTCCCTTCTGATTAATTATAAAATGCACAGGAAATGTCTTTTCTGATTAATTATAAGATGCCTTAAAAAATTTGCCTTCTGATTTTTTTTGTTTACTTGCCACCTCACAAGGGCAGAGTTGGTCGGTTAAAAATTGGGGGGGGGGCAGCTTCCCAAAAGGGGCACTCTGGTCAGTAACAAAAATAAAACCTGTATCAGTAATGGAGTAGAAATCCTCCATTAACCAAGACCAAAAAAGGAGGGAATTTCAGTCATTGGACTGCTGAGACTGATACTACACTCAGAAGTTCATGTTGAAACACCTAAATTTCCTAATCTCTTATAACGTTAATGTTTTTATGTATTAATTTCGAAAAGCTGCTGGAACAATTTATGATTTAAACATTACTTTAGTTCAAGTATATTTTAAACGGGGTGGGGGATATGAATTCAGTCCCGGAAATGACTTAAACCGTTTACGATTTAAACATTACTCTATTTCATGTATATTTTAACAGTACCATAATGTGGGCTTTTAATTATGAAAAATGATTGTCGAAATTAGTAACATATCCAAGAATTATGAAAAATTACGAAATGTGAGTTAATTGATTGGTGTGTTTGTAATGAATAATCAGCCCAGGAAATATATTAAAGCTATTATTTTACTAAAAAAGAGCGATCAGGGTGGTTTAAATTGTGAAAAACGATTGTCTAAATTAGTAACATATCCAAGAATTATGAAAAATGATGATATGTGATTTAATGCATTAGTGTGTTTGCAATGAATTAATTAGCCAAGACAATATATTAAAGTTATTATTTAAGCAAAAGGGGGGATGATTTGAGTAAACATTACACATAATAATTTAATAAATTACCAAATAAAATATTTCTGTAGCATACATCAACATTAATAAAATTTTAATACGAATATTTAAACGTTATAGACTTAATTGTAAATGGGGTAATGTAAGGAAATAATAAGCTAATTATAAATGGCGTAATGTAAGATAATAATCAGCTAATTTTAAATGGCGTAATGTAAGGTAATAATAAGCTAATTTTAAATGGCGTAATGTAAGGTAATAATAAGCTAATTTTAAATGGCGGAATGTAAGGTGATAATAAGCTAATTTTAAATGGCGTAATGTAAGGTAATAATAAGCTAATTTAAAATGGCGTCATGTAAGTTAATAATAAACTCATTTTAAATGGCGTAATGTAAGGTAATAATCAACTCATTTTAATGGCGTAATGTAAGGTAATAATCAACTCATTTTAAATGGTGTAATGTAAGGTAATAATAAGCTCATTTTAAATGGCGTAATGTAAGGTAATAATAAGCACATTTTAAATGGCGTAATGTAATGTAAAAATAACCTCATTTTTAATGGCGTAATGTAAGGTAACAATAAACTCATTTAAAATGGCGTAATGTAAGATAATAATAAGCTCATTTTAAATGGCGTAATGTAAGGTAAAAATAAGCTCATTTTAAATGGCGTAATGTAAGATAATAATAAGCTCATTTTAAATGGCGTAATGTAAGGTAATAAGAAGCTCATTTTAAATGGCGTAATGTAAGGTAATAATAAGCTAGTTTTAAATGGCGTAATGTAAGTTAATAATAAGCTAATATTTAATGGCGTAATGTAAGGTAATAATAAACTCATTTGAAATGGCGTAATGTAAGGTAAAAATAAGCTAATTTTAAATGGCGTAATGTAAGTAATTAAAAAGCTAATTTAAAATGGCGTAATGTTAGGTAATCATAAACTCGTTTTAAATGGCGTAATGTAAGGTAATAATAAACTCATTTTGAATGGCGTAATGTAAGGTAATAATAAACTCATTTTTAATGGCATAATGTAAGATTATAAAAAGCTCATTTAAAATGGCGTAATGTAAGGTAATAATAAACTCATTTTTAATGGCGTAATGTAAGGTAATAATAAACTCATTTTAAATGGCGTAATGTAAGGCAAAAAATAAAATCATTTTAAATGGCGTAATCTAAGGTAATAATAAACTCATTTTAAATGGCGTATTGTAAGGTAATAATAACCTCATTTTAATGGCGTAATGTAAGGTAATAATCAACTCATTTTAAATGGTGTAATGTAAGGTAATAATAAGCTCATTTTAAATGGCGTAATGTAAGGTAATAATAAGCACATTTTAAATGGCGTAATGTAATGTAAAAATAACCTCATTTTTAATGGCGTAATGTAAGGTAACAATAAAGTCATTTAAAATGGAGTAATGTAAGATAATAATAAGCTCATTTTAAATGGCGTAATGTAAGATAATAATAAGCTAATTTTAAATGGCGTAATGTAAGGTAAAAATAAGCTCATTTTAAATGGCGTAATGTAAGGTAATAATAAACTCATTTTAAATGGCGTAATGTAAGGTAATAATAAGCACATTTTAAATGGCGTAATGTAATGTAAAATTAACCTCATTTTTAATGGCGTAATGTAAGGTAACAATAAAGTCATTTAAAATGGCGTAATGTAAGATAATAATAAGCTCATTTTAAATGGCGTAATGTAAGATAATAATAAGCTAATTTTAAATGGCGTAATGTAAGGTAAAAATAAGCTCATTTTAAATGGCGTAATGTAAGGTAATAATAAACTCATTTTAAATGGCGTAATGTAAGGTAATAATAAGCTAATTTTAAATGGCGTAATGTAAGGTAATAATAAGCTGATTTTAAATGGCGTAATGTAAGATAATAATAAGCTCATTTTAAATGGCGTAATGTAAGGTAATAATAAGCTAGTTTAAAATGGCGTAATGTCAGTTAATAATAAGCTAATATTTAATGGCATAATGTAAGGTAATAATAAACTCATTTGAAATGGCGTAATGTAAGGTAAAAATAAGCTGATTTTTAATGGCGTAATGTAAGTTAATAAAAAGCTAATTTTAAATGGCGTAATGTAAGGTAATAATGAACTAATTTTTAATGGCATAATGTAAGATTATAAAAAGCTTATTTTAAATGGCGTAATGTAAGGTAATAATAAACTCATTTTTAATGGCGTAATGTAAGGTAATGATAAGCTAATTTTAAATGGCGTAATGTAAGGTAATAATAAGCTAATTTACAATGGTGTAATGTAAGGTAATAATAAACTAATTTTTATGGCGTAATGTAAGGTAATAATAAACTCATTTAAAATTGCGTAATGTAAGATAATATTAAGCTAATTTAAAATGGCGTAATGTAAGGTAATAATAAACTAATTTTCATGGCGTAATGTAAGGTAATAATAAGCTAATTTTAAATGGCGTAATGTAAGTTAATAATAAGCTAATTTTAAATGGCGTAATGTAAGTTAATAACAAACTCATTTTAATGGCGTAATGTAAGGTAACAATAAGCTTATTTTAAATGGCGTAATGTAAGGTAAGAATAAACTCATTTTAAATGGCGTAATGTAAGGTAATAATAAGCTCATTTTTAATGGCGTAATGTAAGGTAATAATACACTAATTTTTCATTGCGTAATGTAAGTTAATAATAAGCTAATTTAAATTTGCGTTATATAAGTTACTAATAAGCTCATTTTAAATGGCGTAATGTAAGGTAATAACAAGCTCATTTTAAATGGCGTAATGTAAGGTAATAATAAACTAATTTTAAATGGCGTAATGTAAGGTAATAATAAACTCATTTTAAATGGTGTAATGTGAGGTAATATAAAACTAATTTTTAATAGCCTAATGTAAGGTAATAATAAACTAATTTTTAATGGCGTAATGTAAAGTAATAATTAACTCATTTTAAATGGCGTAATGTAAGGTAATCATAAACTCATTTTAAATGGCGTAATGTAAGGAAATAATAAACTCATTTTAAATAGCGTAATGTAAGATAATAATAAACTCATTTTAAATGGCGTAATGTAAGGTAATAATAAGCTAGTTTTAAATGGCGTAATGTCAGTTAATAATAAGCTAATATTTAATGGCGTAATGTAAGGTAATATTAAACTAATTTTCAATGGCGTAATGTTAGGAAATAATAAACTAATTTTTAATGGCGTAATGTAAGATAATAATAAACTCATTTTAAATGGCGTAATGTAAGGCAAAAAATAAAATCATTTTAAATGGCGTAATCTAAGGTAATAATAAACTCATTTTAAATGGCGTATTGTAAGGTAATAATAACCTCATTTTAATGGCGTAATGTTCGGTAATAATCAACTCATTTTAAATGGTGTAATGTAAGGTAATAATAAGCTCATTTTAAATGGCGTAATGTAAGGTAATAATAAGCACATTTTAAATGGCGTAATGTAATGTAAAAATAACCTCATTTTTAATGGCGTAATGTAAGGTAACAATAAAGTCATTTAAAATGGAGTAATGTAAGATAATAATAAGCTCATTTTAAATGGCGTAATGTAAGATAATAATAAGCTAATTTTAAATGGCGTAATGTAAGGTAAAAATAAGCTCATTTTAAATGGCGTAATGTAAGGTAATAATAAACTCATTTTAAATGGCGTAATGTAAGGTAATAATAAAGTCATTTTAAATGGCGTAATGTAAGGTAATAATAAGCTGATTTTAAATGGCGTAATGTAAGATAATAATAAGCTCATTTTAAATGGCGTAATGTAAGGTAATAATAAGCTAGTTTTAAATGGCGTAATGTCAGTTAATAATAAGCTAATATTTAATGGCGTAATGTAAGGTAATATTAAACTCATTTTCAATGGCGTAATGTTAGGAAATAATAAGCTGATTTTTAATGGCGTAATGTAAGTTAATAAAAAGCTAATTTTAAATGGCGTAATGTAAGGTAATAATGAACTAATTTTTAATGGCATAATGTAAGATTATAAAAAGCTTATTTTAAATGGCGTAATGTAAGGTAATAATAAACTCATTTTTAATGGCGTAATGTAAGGTAATGATAAGCTAATTTTAAATGGCGTAATGTAAGGTAATAATAAGCTAATTTACAATGGTGTAATGTAAGGTAATAATAAACTAATTTTTATGGCGTAATGTAAGGTAATAATAAACTCATTTAAAATTGCGTAATGTAAGATAATAATAAGCTAATTTAAAATGGCGTAATGTAAGGTAATAATAAACTAATTTTCATGGCGTAATGTAAGGTAATAATAAGCTAATTTTAAATGGCGTAATGTAAGTTAATAATAAGCTAATTTAAAATGGCGTAATGTAAGTTAATAACAAACTCATTTTAATGGCGTAATGTAAGGTAACAATAAGCTTATTTTAAATGGCGTAATGTAAGGTAAGAATAAACTCATTTTAAATGGCTTAATGTAAGGTAATAATAAGCTCATTTTTAATGGCGTAATGTAAGGTAATAATACACTAATTTTTCATTGCGTAATGTAAGTTAATAATAAGCTAATTTAAATTTGCGTTATATAAGTTACTAATAAGCTCATTTTAAATGGCGTAATGTAAGGTAATAACAAGCTCATTTTAAATGGCGTAATGTAAGGTAATAATAAACTCATTTTAAATGGTGTAATGTGAGGTAATATAAAACTAATTTTTAATAGCCTAATGTAAGGTAATAATAAACTAATTTTTAATGGCGTAATGTAAAGTAATAATTAACTCATTTTAAATGGCGTAATGTAAGGTAATCATAAACTCATTTTAAATGGCGTAATGTAAGGAAAAAATAAACTCATTTTAAATGGCGTAATGTAAGATAATAATAAACTCATTTTAAATGGCGTAATGTAAGGTAATAATAAGCTAGTTTTAAATGGCGTAATGTCAGTTAATAATAAGCTAATATTTAATGGCGTAATGTAAGGTAATATTAAACTAATTTTCAATGGCGTAATGTTAGGAAATAATAAACTAATTTTTAATGGCGTAATGTAAGATAATAATAAACTCATTTTAAATGGCGTAATGTAAGGCAAAAAATAAAATCATTTTAAATGGCGTAATCTAAGGTAATAATAAACTCATTTACAATGGCGTATTGTAAGGTAATAATAACCTCATTTTAATGGCGTAATGTAAGGTAATAATCAACTCATTTTAAATGGTGTAATGTAAGGTAATAATAAGCTCATTTTAAATGGCGTAATGTAAGGTAATAATAAGCACATTTTAAATGGCGTAATGTAATGTAAAAATAACCTCATTTTTAATGGCGTAATGTAAGGTAACAATAAAGTCATTTAAAATGGCGTAATGTAAGATAATAATAAGCTCATTTTAAATGGCGTAATGTAAGATAATAATAAGCTAATTTTAAATGGCGTAATGTAAGGTAAAAATAAGCTCATTTTAAATGGCGTAATGTAAGGTAATAATAAACTCATTTTAAATGGCGTAATGTAAGGTAATAATAAAGTCATTTTAAATGGCGTAATGTAAGGTAATAATAAGCTGATTTTAAATGGCGTAATGTAAGATAATAATAAGCTCATTTTAAATGGCGTAATGTAAGGTAATAATAAGCTAGTTTTAAATGGCGTAATGTCAGTTAATAATAAGCTAATATTTAATGGCGTAATGTAAGGTAATAATCCGCTCATTTTTAATTGCCGAATGAAAGGTAATAATAAACTAATTTTAAATGGCGTAATGTAAGGTAATAATAAACTAATTTTAAATGGCGTAATGTAAGGTAATAATGAACTAATTTTTAATGGCATAATGTAAGATTATAAAAAGCTTATTTTAAATGGCGTAATGTAAGGTAATAATAAACTCATTTTTAATGGCGTAATGTAAGGTAATGATAAGCTAATTTTAAATGGCGTAATGTAAGGTAATAATAAGCTAATTTACAATGGTGTAATGTAAGGTAATAATAAACTAATTTTTATGGCGTAATGTAAGGTAATAATAAACTCATTTAAAATTGCGTAATGTAAGATAATAATAAGCTAATTTAAAATGGCGTAATGTAAGGTAATAATAAACTAATTTTCATGGCGTAATGTAAGGTAATAATAAGCTAATTTTAAATGGCGTAATGTAAGTTAATAATAAACTAATTTTAAATGGCGTAATGTAAGTTAATAACAAACTCATTTTAATGGCGTAATGTAAGGTAACAATAAGCTTATTTTAAATGGCGTAATGTAAGGTAAGAATAAACTCATTTTAAATGGCGTAATATAAGGTAATAATAAGCTCATTTTTAATGGCGTAATGTAAGGTAATAATACACGAATTTTTCATTGCGTAATGTAAGTTAATAATAAGCTAATTTAAATTTGCGTTATATGAGTTACTAATAAGCTCATTTTAAATGGCGTAATGTAAGGTAATAACAAGCTCATTTTAAATGGCGTAATGTAAGGTAATAATAAACTAATTTTAAATGGCGTAATGTAAGGTAATAATAAACTCATTTAAAATTGCGTAATGTAAGATAATAATAAGCTAATTTAAAATGGCGTAATGTAAGGTAATAATAAACTAATTTTCATGGCGTAATGTAAGGTAATAATAAGCTAATTTTAAATGGCGTAATGTAAGTTAATAATAAGCTAATTTAAAATGGCGTAATGTAAGTTAATAACAAACTCATTTTAATGGCGTAATGTAAGGTAACAATGAGCTTATTTTAAATGGCGTAATGTAAGGTAAGAATAAACTCATTTTAAATGGCGTAATGTAAGGTAATAATAAGCTCATTTTTAATGGCGTAATGTAAGGTAATAATACACTAATTTTTCATTGCGTAATGTAAGTTAATAATAAGCTAATTTAAATTTGCGTTATATAAGTTACTAATAAGCTCATTTTAAATGGCGTAATGTAAGGTAATAATAAACTAATTTTAAATGGCGTAATGTAAGGTAATAATAAACTCATTTTAAATGGTTTAATGTGAGGTAATATAAAACTAATTTTTAATAGCCTAATGTAAGGTAATAATAAACTAATTTTTAATGGCGTAATGTAAAGTAATAATTAACTCATTTTAAATGGCGTAATGTAAGGTAATCATAAACTCATTTTAAATGGCGTAATGTAAGGAAATAATAAACTCATTTTAAATGGCGTAATGTAAGATAATAATAAACTCATTTTAAATGGCGTAATGTAAGGTAATAATAAGCTAGTTTTAAATGGCGTAATGTCAGTTAATAATAAGCTAATATTTAATGGCGTAATGTAAGATAATATTAAACTAATTTTCAATGGCGTAATGTTAGGAAATAATAAACTAATTTTTAATGGCGTAATGTAAGATAATAATAAACTCATTTTAAATGGCGTAATGTAAGGCAAAAAATAAAATCATTTTAAATGGCGTAATCTAAGGTAATAATAAACTCATTTTAAATGGCGTATTGTAAGGTAATAATAACCTCATTTTAATGGCGTAATGTAAGGTAATAATCAACTCATTTTAAATGGTGTAATGTAAGGTAATAATAAGCTCATTTTAAATGGCGTAATGTAAGGTAATAATAAGCACATTTTAAATGGCGTAATGTAATGTAAAAATAACCTCATTTTAATGGCGTAATGTAAGGTAACAATAAAGTCATTTAAAATGGAGTAATGTAAGATAATAATAAGCTCATTTTAAATGGCGTAATGTAAGATAATAATAAGCTAATTTTAAATGGCGTAATGTAAGGTAAAAATAAGCTCATTTTAAATGGCGTAATGTAAGGTAATAATAAACTCATTTTAAATGGCGTAATGTAAGGTAATAATAAAGTCATTTTAAATGGCGTAATGTAAGGTAATAAAAAGCTGATTTTAAATGGCGTAATGTAAGATAATAATAAGCTCATTTTAAATGGCGTAATGTAAGGTAATAATAAGCTAGTTTTAAATGGCGTAATGTCAGTTAATAATAAGCTAATATTTAATGGCGTAATGTAAGGTAATATTAAACTCATTTTCAATGGCGTAATGTTAGGAAATAATAAGCTGATTTTTAATGGCGTAATGTAAGTTAATAAAAAGCTAATTTTAAATGGCGTAATGTAAGGTAATAATGAACTAATTTTTAATGGCATAATGTAAGATTATAAAAAGCTTATTTTAAATGGCGTAATGTAAGGTAATAATAAACTCATTTTTAATGGCGTAATGTAAGGTAATGATAAGCTAATTTTAAATGGCGTAATGTAAGGTAATAAAAAGCTAATTTACAATGGTGTAATGTAAGGTAATAATAAACTAATTTTATGGCGTAATGTAAGGTAATAATAAACTCATTTAAAATTGCGTAATGTAAGATAATAATAAGCTAATTTAAAATGGCGTAATGTAAGGTAATAATAAACTAATTTTCATGGCGTAATGTAAGGTAATAATAAGCTAATTTTAAATGGCGTAATGTAAGTTAATAATAAGCTAATTTAAAATGGCGTAATGTAAGTTAATAACAAACTCATTTTAATGGCGTAATGTAAGGTAACAATAAGCTTATTTTAAATGGCGTAATGTAAGGTAAGAATAAACTCATTTTAAATGGCGTAATGTAAGGTAATAATAAGCTCATTTTTAATGGCGTAATGTAAGGTAATAATACACTAATTTTTCATTGCGTAATGTAAGTTAATAATAAGCTAATTAAAATTTGCGTTATATAAGTTACTAATAAGCTCATTTTAAATGGCGTAATGTAAGGTAATAACAAGCTCATTTTAAATGGCGTAATGTAAGGTAATAATAAACTCATTTTAAATGGTGTAATGTGAGGTAATATAAAACTAATTTTTAATAGCCTAATGTAAGGTAATAATAAACTAATTTTTAATGGCGTAATGTAAAGTAATAATTAACTCATTTTAAATGGCGTAATGTAAGGTAATCATAAACTCATTTTAAATGGCGTAATGTAAGGAAAAAATAAACTCATTTTAAATGGCGTAATGTAAGAAAATAATAAACTCATTTTAAATGGCGTAATGTAAGGTAATAATAAGCTAGTTTTAAATGGCGTAATGTCAGTTAATAATAAGCTAATATTTAATGGCGTAATGTAAGGTAATATTAAACTAATTTTCAATGGCGTAATGTTAGGAAATAATAAACTAATTTTTAATGGCGTAATGTAAGATAATAATAAACTCATTTTAAATGGCGTAATGTAAGGCAAAAAATAAAATCATTTTAAATGGCGTAATCTAAGGTAATAATAAACTCATTTTAAATCGCGTATTGTAAGGTAATAATAACCTCATTTTAATGGCGTAATGTTCGGTAATAATCAACTCATTTTAAATGGTGTAATGTAAGGTAATAATAAGCTCATTTTAAATGGCGTAATGTAAGGTAATAATAAGCACATTTTAAATGGCGTAATGTAATGTAAAAATAACCTCATTTTTAATGGCGTAATGTAAGGTAACAATAAAGTCATTTAAAATGGCGTAATGTAAGATAATAATAAGCTCATTTTAAATGGCGTAATGTAAGATAATAATAAGCTAATTTTAAATGGCGTAATGTAAGGTAAAAATAAGCTCATTTTAAATGGCGTAATGTAAGGTAATAAGAAGCTCATTTTAAATGGCGTAATGTAAGGTAATAATAAAGTCATTTTAAATGGCGTAATGTAATGTAATAATAAGCTGATTTTAAATGGCGTAATGTAAGATAATAATAAGCTCATTTTAAATGGCGTAATGTAAGGTAATAATAAGCTAGTTTTAAATGGCGTAATGTCAGTTAATAATAAGCTAATATTTAATGGCGTAATGTAAGGTAATAATCCGCTCATTTTTAATTGCCTAATGTAAGGTAATAATAAACTAATTTTCAATGGCGTAATGTAAGGTAATAATAAACTAATTTTAAATGGCGTAATGTAAGGTAATAATGAACTAATTTTTAATGGCATAATGTAAGATTATAAAAAGCTTATTTTAAATGGCGTAATGTAAGGTAATAATAAACTCATTTTTAATGGCGTAATGTAAGGTAATGATAAGCTAATTTTAAATGGCGTAATGTAAGGTAATAATAAGCTAATTTACAATGGTGTAATGTAAGGTAATAATAAACTAATTTTTATGGCGTAATGTAAGGTAATAATAAACTCATTTAAAATTGCGTAATGTAAGATAATAATAAGCTAATTTAAAATGGCGTAATGTAAGGTAATAATAAACTAATTTTCATGGCGTAATGTAAGGTAATAATAAGCTAATTTTAAATGGCGTAATGTAAGTTAATTATAAGCTAATTTAAAATGGCGTAATGTAAGTTAATAACAAACTCATTTTAATGGCGTAATGTAAGGTAACAATAAGCTTATTTTAAATGGCGTAATGTAAGGTAAGAATAAACTCATTTTAAATGGCGTAATGTAAGGTAATAATAAGCTCATTTTTAATGGCGTAATGTAAGGTAATAATACACTAATTTTTCATTGCGTAATGTAAGTTAATAATAAGCTAATTTAAATTTGCGTTATATGAGTTACTAATAAGCTCATTTTAAATGGCGTAATGTAAGGTAATAACAAGCTCATTTTAAATGGCGTAATGTAAGGTAATAATAAACTAATTTTAAATGGCGTAATGTAAGGTAATAATAAACTTATTTTAAATGGTGTAATGTGAGGTAATATAAAACTAATTTTTAATAGCCTAATGTAAGGTAATAATAAACTAATTTTTAATGGCGTAATGTAAAGTAATAATTAACTCATTTTAAATGGCGTAATGTAAGGTAATCATAAACTCATTTTAAATGGCGTAATATAAGGAAATAATAAACTCATTTTAAATGGCGTAATGTAAGATAATAATAAACTCATTTTAAATGGCGTAATGTAAGGTAATAATAAGCTAGTTTTAAATGGCGTAATGTCAGTTAATAATAAGCTAATATTTAATGGCGTAATGTAAGGTAATATTAAACTAATTTTCAATGGCGTAATGTTAGGAAATAATAAACTAATTTTTAATGGCGTAATGTAAGATAATAATAAACTCATTTTAAATGACGTAATGTAAGGTAATGATAAACTCATTTTAAATGGCGTAATGTGAGATAAGAATAAACTCATTTAAAATGGCGTAATGTAAGGTAATAATAAACTCATTTGAAATGGCGTAATGTACGGTAATAATAAGCTCATTTTAAATGGCGTAATGTAAGGTAATGATAAACTAATTTTACATGGCGTAATGTAAGGTAATAATAAGCTAATTTTAAATGGCGTAATGTAAGGTAAAAATAAGCTAATTTTAAATGGCGTAATGTAAGATAATAATGGGCTAATTTTAAATGGCGTAATGTAAGGTAATAATAAACTAATTTTTAATGGCGTAATGTTAGGTAATAATAAACTAATTTGTAATGGTATAATGTAAGGTAATAATAAGCTAATTTTAAATGGCGTAATGTAAGGTAATAATAAGCTAATTTTAAATGGCGTAATGTAAGGTAATAATAAACTAATTTTTAATGGCGTAATGTTAGGTAATAATAAACTAATTTGTAATGGTATAATGTAAGGTACTAATAAGCTAATTTTAAATGGCGTAATGTAAGGTAATAATCAGCTAATTTTAAATGGCGTAATGTAAGGTAATAATCAGCTAATTTTAAATGGCGTAATGTAAGGTAATAATAAGGTCATTTTAAATGGCGTAATGTAAGGTAATAATAAGCTCATTTTAAATGGCGTAATGTAAGGTAATAATAAGCTTATTTTGAATGGCGTAATGTAAGGTAATAATAAACTCGTCTTAAATGGTGTAATGTAAGGTAATAATAAACTCGTCTTAAATGGGGTAATGTAAGGTAATAATAAACTCATTTTAAATGGCGTTGAGTAAGATAATAAAAAGCTCATTTCAAATGGCGTAATGTAAGGTAATATTAAACTAATTTTTAATGGCGTAATGTAAGGTAATATTAAACTAATTTTTAATGGCGTAATTTAAGATAATAATAAACCCATTTTAAATGGCGTAATGTAAGGGAATAATAAACTCATTTAAAATGGCGTAATATAAGGTAATAATAAACTCATTTAAAATGGCGTAATGTAAGATAATAATAAACTCATTTTAAATGGCGTAATGTAAGGTAATAAAAAACTCATTTTAAATGGCGTAATGTAAGGTAATAAAAAACTAATTTTTAATGGCGTAATGTAAGGTAATAATAAGCTAATTTTAAATGGCGTAATGTAAGGTAATAATATGCTAATTTTAAATGGCGTAATATAAGGTAATAATAAGCATATTTGATATGGCGTAATGTAATGTAAAAATAAGGTAATTTTAAATGGCGGTATGTCAGATAATAATAAGCTAATTCTAAATGGCGTAATGTAAGGTAATAATAAACTAATTTTTAATGGTGTAATATAATGTAATAAAAAACTCATTTTAAATGGCATAATGTAAAGTAATAATAAACTCATTTTAAATGGCGTAATGTAAGGTAATAATAAACTCATTTTAAATGGCGTAATTTAAGGTAATAATAAACTCATATTAAATGGCGTAATGTAAGGTAATAATAAACTCATTTTCAATGGCGTAATTTAAGGTAATAATAAACTAATTTTAAATGGCGTAATGTAAGGTAATAATCAACTCATTTTTAATTGCCTAATGTAAGGTAATAATAAACTAATTTTAAATGGCGTAATGTAAGGTAATAATATACTCATTTTAAATGGCGTAATGTAAGGTAATAATAAACTCATTTTAAATGGCGTAATGTAAGATAATAATAAACTCATTTTAAATGGCGTAATGTAAGGTAATAATAAACTAATTTTAAATGGCGTAATGTAAGGTAATAATAAACTCATTTTAAATGGCGTAATTTAAGGTAATAATAAACTAATTTTAAATGGCGTAATGTAAGATAATAATAAACTCATTTTAAATGGCGTAATGTAAGGTAATAATAAACTCATTTTAAATGGCGTAATTTAAGGTAATAATAAACTAATTTTAAATGGCGTAATGTAAGATAATAATAAACTCATTTTAAATGGCGTAATGTAAGGTAATAATAAACTCATTTTAAATGGCGTAATTTAAGGTAATAATAAACTAATTTTAAATGGCGTAATGTAAGATAATAATAAACTCATTTTAAATGGCGTAATGTAAGGTAATAATAAACTCATTTTAAATGGCGTAATGTAAGGTAATAATCAACTCATTTTAAATGGTGTAATGTAAGGTAATAATAAGCTCATTTTAAATGGCGTAATGTAAGGTAATAATAAGCACATTTTAAATGGCGTAATGTAATGTAAAAATAACCTCATTTTTAATGGCGTAATGTAAGGTAACAATAAAGTCATTTAAAATGGAGTAATGTAAGATAATAATAAGCTCATTTTAAATGGCGTAATGTAAGATAATAATAAGCTAATTTTAAATGGCGTAATGTAAGGTAAAAATAAGCTCATTTTAAATGGCGTAATGTAAGGTAATAATAAACTCATTTTAAATGGCGTAATGTAAGGTAATAATAAAGTCATTTTAAATGGCGTAATGTAATGTAATAATAAGCTGATTTTAAATGGCGTAATGTAAGATAATAATAAGCTCATTTTAAATGGCGTAATGTAAGGTAATAATAAGCTAGTTTTAAATGGCGTAATGTCAGTTAATAATAAGCTAATATTTAATGGCGTAATGTAAGGTAATAATCCGCTCATTTTTAATTGCCTAATGTAAGGTAATAATAAACTAATTTTCAATGGCGTAATGTAAGGTAATAATAAACTAATTTTAAATGGCGTAATGTAAGGTAATAATGAACTAATTTTTAATGGCATAATGTAAGATTATAAAAAGCTTATTTTAAATGGCGTAATGTAAGGTAATAATAAACTCATTTTTAATGGCGTAATGTAAGGTAATGATAAGCTAATTTTAAATGGCGTAATGTAAGGTAATAATAAGCTAATTTACAATGGTGTAATGTAAGGTAATAATAAACTAATTTTTATGGCGTAATGTAAGGTAATAATAAACTCATTTAAAATTGCGTAATGTAAGATAATAATAAGCTAATTTAAAATGGCGTAATGTAAGGTAATAATAAACTAATTTTCATGGCGTAATGTAAGGTAATAATAAGCTAATTTTAAATGGCGTAATGTAAGTTAATAATAAGCTAATTTAAAATGGCGTAATGTAAGTTAATAACAAACTCATTTTAATGGCGTAATGTAAGGTAACAATAAGCTTATTTTAAATGGCGTAATGTAAGGTAAGAATAAACTCATTTTAAATGGCGTAATGTAAGGTAATAATAAGCTCATTTTTAATGGCGTAATGTAAGGTAATAATACACTAATTTTTCATTGCGTAATGTAAGTTAATAATAAGCTAATTTAAATTTGCGTTATATAAGTTACTAATAAGCTCATTTTAAATGGCGTAATGTAAGGTAATAACAAGCTCATTTTAAATGGCGTAATGTAAGGTAATAATAAACTCATTTTAAATGGTGTAATGTGAGGTAATATAAAACTAATTTTTAATAGCCTAATGTAAGGTAATAATAAACTAATTTTTAATGGCGTAATGTAAAGTAATAATTAACTCATTTTAAATGGCGTAATGTAAGGTAATCATAAACTCATTTTAAATGGCGTAATGTAAGGAAAAAATAAACTCATTTTAAATGGCGTAATGTAAGATAATAATAAACTCATTTTAAATGGCGTAATGTAAGGTAATAATAAGCTAGTTTTAAATGGCGTAATGTCAGTTAATAATAAGCTAATATTTAATGGCGTAATGTAAGGTAATATTAAACTAATTTTCAATGGCGTAATGTTAGGAAATAATAAACTAATTTTTAATGGCGTAATGTAAGATAATAATAAACTCATTTTAAATGGCGTAATGTAAGGCAAAAAATAAAATCATTTTAAATGGCGTAATCTAAGGTAATAATAAACTCATTTTAAATCGCGTATTGTAAGGTAATAATAACCTCATTTTAATGGCGTAATGTTCGGTAATAATCAACTCATTTTAAATGGTGTAATGTAAGGTAATAATAAGCTCATTTTAAATGGCGTAATGTAAGGTAATAATAAGCACATTTTAAATGGCGTAATGTAATGTAAAAATAACCTCATTTTTAATGGCGTAATGTAAGGTAACAATAAAGTCATTTAAAATGGCGTAATGTAAGATAATAATAAGCTCATTTTAAATGGCGTAATGTAAGATAATAATAAGCTAATTTTAAATGGCGTAATGTAAGGTAAAAATAAGCTCATTTTAAATGGCGTAATGTAAGGTAATAATAAACTCATTTTAAATGGCGTAATGTAAGGTAATAATAAAGTCATTTTAAATGGCGTAATGTAATGTAATAATAAGCTGATTTTAAATGGCGTAATGTAAGATAATAATAAGCTCATTTTAAATGGCGTAATGTAAGGTAATAATAAGCTAGTTTTAAATGGCGTAATGTCAGTTAATAATAAGCTAATATTTAATGGCGTAATGTAAGGTAATAATCCGCTCATTTTTAATTGCCTAATGTAAGGTAATAATAAACTAATTTTCAATGGCGTAATGTAAGGTAATAATAAACTAATTTTAAATGGCGTAATGTAAGGTAATAATGAACTAATTTTTAATGGCATAATGTAAGATTATAAAAAGCTTATTTTAAATGGCGTAATGTAAGGTAATAATAAACTCATTTTTAATGGCGTAATGTAAGGTAATGATAAGCTAATTTTAAATGGCGTAATGTAAGGTAATAATAAGCTAATTTACAATGGTGTAATGTAAGGTAATAATAAACTAATTTTTATGGCGTAATGTAAGGTAATAATAAACTCATTTAAAATTGCGTAATGTAAGATAATAATAAGCTAATTTAAAATGGCGTAATGTAAGGTAATAATAAACTAATTTTCATGGCGTAATGTAAGGTAATAATAAGCTAATTTTAAATGGCGTAATGTAAGTTAATTATAAGCTAATTTAAAATGGCGTAATGTAAGTTAATAACAAACTCATTTTAATGGCGTAATGTAAGGTAACAATAAGCTTATTTTAAATGGCGTAATGTAAGGTAAGAATAAACTCATTTTAAATGGCGTAATGTAAGGTAATAATAAGCTCATTTTTAATGGCGTAATGTAAGGTAATAATACACTAATTTTTCATTGCGTAATGTAAGTTAATAATAAGCTAATTATATTTGCGTTATATGAGTTACTAATAAGCTCATTTTAAATGGCGTAATGTAAGGTAATAACAAGCTCATTTTAAATGGCGTAATGTAAGGTAATAATAAACTAATTTTAAATGGCGTAATGTAAGGTAATAATAAACTTATTTTAAATGGTGTAATGTGAGGTAATATAAAACTAATTTTTAATAGCCTAATGTAAGGTAATAATAAACTAATTTTTAATGGCGTAATGTAAAGTAATAATTAACTCATTTTAAATGGCGTAATGTAAGGTAATCATAAACTCATTTTAAATGGCGTAATATAAGGAAATAAAAAACTCATTTAAAATGGCGTAATGTAAGATAATAATAAACTCATTTTAAATGGCGTAATGTAAGGTAATAATAAGCTAGTTTTAAATGGCGTAATGTCAGTTAATAATAAGCTAATATTTAATGGCGTAATGTAAGGTAATATTAAACTAATTTTCAATGGCGTAATGTTAGGAAATAATAAACTAATTTTTAATGGCGTAATGTAAGATAATAATAAACTCATTTTAAATGACGTAATGTAAGGTAATGATAAACTCATTTTAAATGGCGTAATGTGAGATAAGAATAAACTCATTTAAAATGGCGTAATGTAAGGTAATAATAAACTCATTTGAAATGGCGTAATGTACGGTAATAATAAGCTCATTTTAAATGGCGTAATGTAAGGTAATGATAAACTAATTTTACATGGCGTAATGTAAGGTAATAATAAGCTAATTTTAAATGGCGTAATGTAAGGTAAAAATAAGCTAATTTTAAATGGCGTAATGTAAGATAATAATGGGCTAATTTTAAATGGCGTAATGTAAGGTAATAATAAACTAATTTTTAATGGCGTAATGTTAGGTAATAATAAACTAATTTGTAATGGTATAATGTAAGGTAATAATAAGCTAATTTTAAATGGCGTAATGTAAGGTAATAATAAGCTAATTTTAAATGGCGTAATGTAAGGTAATAATAAACTAATTTTTAATGGCGTAAATTTAGGTAATAATAAACTAATTTGTAATGGTATAATGTAAGGTAATTATAAGCTAATTTTAAATGGCGTAATGTAAGGTAATAATCAGCTAATTTTAAATGGCGTAATGTAAGGTAATAATCAGCTAATTTTAAATGGCGTAATGTAAGGTAATAATAAGGTCATTTTAAATGGCGTAATGTAAGGTAATAATAAGCTCATTTTAAATGGCGTAATGTAAGGTAATAATAAGCTTATTTTGAATGGCGTAATGTAAGGTAATAATAAACTCGTCTTAAATGGTGTAATGTAAGGTAATAATAAACTCGTCTTAAATGGGGTAATGTAAGGTAATAATAAACTCATTTTAAATGGCGTTGAGTAAGATAATAAAAAGCTCATTTCAAATGGCGTAATGTAAGGTAATATTAAACTAATTTTTAATGGCGTAATGTAAGGTAATATTAAACTAATTTTTAATGGCGTAATTTAAGATAATAATAAACCCATTTTAAATGGCGTAATGTAAGGGAATAATAAACTCATTTAAAATGGCGTAATATAAGGTAATAATAAACTCATTTAAAATGGCGTAATGTAAGATAATAATAAACTCATTTTAAATGGCGTAATGTAAGGTAATAAAAAACTCATTTTAAATGGCGTAATGTAAGGTAATAAAAAACTAATTTTTAATGGCGTAATGTAAGGTAATAATAAGCTAATTTTAAATGGCGTAATGTAAGGTAATAATATGCTAATTTTAAATGGCGTAATATAAGGTAATAATAAGCATATTTGATATGGCGTAATGTAATGTAAAAATAAGGTAATTTTAAATGGCGGTATGTCAGATAATAATAAGCTAATTCTAAATGGCGTAATGTAAGGTAATAATAAACTAATTTTTAATGGTGTAATATAAGGTAATAAAAAACTCATTTTAAATGGCATAATGTAAAGTAATAATAAACTCATTGTAAATGGCGTAATGTAAGGTAATAATAAACTCATTTTAAATGGCGTAATTTAAGGTAATAATAAACTCATATTAAATGGCGTAATGTAAGGTAATAATAAACTCATTTTCAATGGCGTAATTTAAGGTAATAATAAACTAATTTTAAATGGCGTAATGTAAGGTAATAATCCGCTCATTTTTAATTGCCTAATGTAAGGTAATAATAAACTAATTTTAAATGGACGAATGTAAGGTAATAATATACTCATTTTAAATGGCGTAATGTAAGGTAATAATAAACTCATTTTAAATGGCGTAATGTAAGATAATAATAAACTCATTTTAAATGGCGTAATGTAAGGTAATAATAAACTAATTTTAAATGGCGTAATGTAAGGTAATAATAAACTAATTTTAAATGGTGTAATTTAAGGTAATAATAAACTAATTTTAAATGGCGTAATGTAAGATAATAATAAACTCATTTTAAATGGCGTAATGTAAGGTAATAATAAACTCATTTTAAATGGCGTAATTTAAGGTAATAATAAACTAATTTTAAATGGCGTAATGTAAGATAATAATAAACTCATTTAAAATGGCGTAATGTAAGGTAATAATAAACTCATTTTAAATGGCGTAATTTAAGGTAATAATAAACTAATTTTAAATGGCGTAATGTAAGATAATAATAAACTCATTTTAAATGGCGTAATGTAAGGTAATAATAAACTCATTTTAAATGGCGTAATTTAAGGTAATAATAAACTAATTTTAAATGGCGTAATGTAAGATAATAATAAACTCATCTTAAATGGCGTAATGTAAGGTAATAATAAACTCATTTTAAATGGCGTAATTTAAGGTAATAATAAACTAATTTTAAATGGCGTAATGTAAGGTAATAATAAGCTGATTTTAAATGGCGTAATGTAAGATAACAATAAACTCATTTTAAATGGCGTAATGTAAGGTAATAATAAACTCATTTTAAATGGATAAATTTAAGGTAATAATAAACTCATTTTAAATGGCGTAATGTAAGGTAATAATCCGCTCATTTTTAATTGCCTAATGTAAGGTAATAATAAACTAATTTTAAATGGCGTAATGTAAGGTAATAATAAACTAATTTTAAATGGCGTAATGTAAGGTAATAATATACTAATTTTAAATAGCGTAATGTCAGATAATAATAAACTCATTTTAAATGGCGTAATGTAAGGTAATAATATACTAATTTTAAATGGCGTAATGTAAGGTAATAATAAACTCATTTTAAATGGCGTAATGTAAGATAATAATAAACTCATTTTAAATGGCGTAATGTAAGGTAATAATAAACTCATTTTAAATGGCGTAATGTAAGGTAATAATAAACTCATTTTAAATGGCGTAATGTAAGGTAATAATAAACTAATTTTAAATGGCGTAATGTAAGGTAATAATATACTCATTTTAAATGGCGTAATGTAAGGTAATAATAAACACATTTTAAATAGCGTAATGTCAGTTAATAATAAGCTACTTTTAAATGGCGTAATGTAAGGTAATAAAAAGCTAATTTTAAATGGCGTAATGTAAGGTAATAATAAGCTAATTTTAAATGGCGTAATGTAAGGTAATAATAAGCGAATTTTAAATGGTGTAATGTAAGGTAATAATAAACTGATTTTAAATGGCGTAATGTAAGGTAATAATATACTCATTTTAAATGGCGTGATGTAAGGTAATTATATACTCATTTTAAATGGCGTAATGTAAGGTAATAATAAACTAATTTTAAATAGCGTAATGTAAGGTAATAATAAGCTAATTTTAAATGGCGTAATGTAAGGTAATAAAAAGCTAATTTTAAATGGCGTAATGTAAGGTAATAATAAGCTAATTTTAAATGGCGTAATGTAAGATAGTAATAAACTCATTTTAAATGGCGTAATGTAAGGTAATAATAAACTCATTTTAAATGGCGTAATATAAGGTAATAATAAACTAATTTTAAATGGCGTAATGTAAGGTAATAATAAACTAATTTTAAATGGCGTAATGTAAGGTAATAATAAACTAATTTTAAATAGCGTAATGTAAGGTAATAATAAGCTAATTTTAAATGGCGTAATGTAAGGTAATAAAAAGCTAATTTTAAATGGCGTAATGTAAGGTAATAATAAGCTAATTTTAAATGGCGTAATGTAAGGTAATAAAAAACTAATTGTTAATAGCGTAATGTAAGGTAATAATAAGCTGATTTTAAATCGTGTCATGTAAGGTAATAAAAAGCTAATTCTAAATTGCTAAATGTAAGATAATAATCCGCTCATTTTTAAGTGCCTAATGTAAGATAATAATAAACTAATTTTTTTATGGCGTAATGTAAGGTAATGATAAGCTAATTTTACATAGCGTAATGTAAGGTAATAATAAACTAATTTTAAATTGCTAAATGTAAGATAATAAACCGCTCATTTTTAATTGCCTAATGTAAGATAATAATAAACTAATTTTTTAATAGCGCAATGTAAGGTAATAATAAGGTCATTTTAAATGGCGTAATGTAAGGTAATAATAAGCTCATTTTAAATGGCGTAATGTAAGGTAATAATAAACTCGTCTTGAATGGTGTAATGTAAGGTAATAATAAGCTTATTTTAAATGGCGTAATGTAAGGTAATAATAAACTCGTCTTGAATGGTGTAATGTAAGGTAATAATAAGCTGATTTTAAATGGCGTAATGTAAGGTAATAATAAACTCGTCTTGAATGGTGTAATGTAAGGTAATAATAAACTCATTTTAAATGGCGTAATGTAAGGTAATAATAAACTAATTTTTAATGGCGTAATGTAAGGTAATAATAAACTAATTGTAAATGGCGTAATGTAAGATAATAATAAGCCAATTTTAAATGGCGTAATGTAAGGTAATAATAAACTAATTTTAAATGGCATAATGTAAGGTAATAATAAACTAATTTTTAATGGCGTAATGTAAGGTAATAATAAACTAATTTTTAATGGCGTAATGTAAGGTAATATACTAATTTTAAATGGCGTAATGTAAGATAATAATAAACTAATTTTAAATGGCGTAATGTAAGGTAATAATACGCTCATTTTAAATGGCGTAATTTAAGGTAATAATAAACTCATTTTAAATGGCGTAATGTAAGATAATAATCCGCTCATTTTTAATTGCCTAATGTAAGGTAATAATAAACTAATTTTTTAATGGCGTAATGTAAGGTAATAATAAACTAATTTTAAATGGCGTAATGTAAGGTAATAATAAGCTAATTTTAAATGGCGTAATGTAAGGTAATAATAAACTCATTTTTAATGGCGTCATGTAAGGTAATAATAAACTAATTTTAAATGGCGTAATGTAAGGTAATAATAAACTAATTTTTAATGGTGTAATGTAAGGTAATAATAAACTAATTTTAAATGGCGTCATGTAAGGTAATAATAAACTAATATTTATGGTGTAATGTAAGGTAATAATAAACTAATTTTAAATGGCGTCATGTAAGGTAATAATAAGCAAATTTTTAATGGCGTAATGTAAGATAATAATAAGCTAATTTTAAATGGCGTAATGTAAGGTAATAATAAAGTGATGTTTTAATGGCGTAATGTAAGATAATAATAAACTAATTTTTAATGGCGTAATGTAAGGTAATGATAAGCTAATTTCAAGTGCCTAATGTAAGGTAATAATAAGCTAATTTTAAATGGCGTAATGTAAGGTAATAATATACTCATTTTTAATGGCGTAATATAAGGTAATAATAAACTAATTTTAAATAGCGTAATGTAAGGTAATAATAAGCTAATTTGAAATGGCGTAATGTAAGGATATAAAAAGCTAATTTTAAATGGCGTAATGTAAGGTAATAATAAGCTAATTTTAAATGGCGTAATGTAAGGTAATAATAAGCGAATTTTAAATGGTGTAATGTAAGGTAATAATAAACTGATTTTAAATGGCGTAATGAAAGTTAATAATAAACAAATTTTAAATGGCATGATGTAAGGTAATAATAAGCTAGTTTTAAATGTCGTAATCTTAGGTAATAATAAGCTTATTTTAAATGGCGTAATGTAAGGTAATAATAAACTAATTGTTAATAGCGTAATGTAAGGTAATAAAAAGCTGATTTTAAATGGCGTCAGGTAAGGTAATAATCAGCTAATTTTAAATTGCGAATGTAAGGTAATAATACACTCATTTTAAATTGCGAATGTAAGGTAATAATACACTCATTTTAAATTGCTTAATGTAAGACAATAATAAGCTCATTGTAAATTGCGTATTGTAAGGTAATATTAAACTAATTTTTAATGGCGTAATGTAAGGTAATAATAAACTAATTTTTAATGGCGTAATGTAAGATAATAATAAACTCATTTTAAATGGCGTAATGTAAGTTAATAATAAACTAATTTTAAATGGCGTAATGTAAGGTAATAATATACTAATTTTAAATGGCGTAATGTAAGATAATAATAAACTCATTTAAAATGGCGTAATGTAAGGTAATAATAAACTCATTTTAAATGGCGTAATTTTAGGTAATAATAAACTCATTTTAAATTGCTAAATGTAGGATAATAATCCGCTCATTTTTAATTGCCAAATGTAAGGTAATAATAAACTTATTTTTTAATGGCGTAATGTAAGGTAATGATAAGCTAATTTTACATGGCGTAATGTAAGGTAATAATAAACTAATAATAAATGGCGTAATGTAAGGTAATAATAAACTAATCTTAAATGGCGTAATGTAAGGTAAAAATAAACTAATTTTCAATGGTGTAATGTTAGGTGATATAAAACTAATTTCAAATAGCGTAATGTAAGGTAATAATAAACTAATTTTAAATGGCGTAATGTAAGTTAATAATAAACTAATTTTAAATGGCGTAATGTAAGGTAATAATAAACTAATTTTAAATGGCGTAATGTAAGGTAATAATAAACTAATTTTAAATGGCGTAATGTAAGGTAATAATAAACTAATTTAAAATGGCGTAATGTAAGGTAACAATAAGCCAATTTTAAATGGCGTAATGTAAGGTAATAATAAGCTTATTTTAAATGGCGTAATGTAAGGTAATAATAAACTCGTCTTGAATTGTGTAATGTAAGGTAATAATAAACTCGTCTTGAATGGTGTAATGTAAGGTAATAATAAATTCATTTTAAATGGCGTAATGTAAGATAATAATAAACTCATTTTAAATGGCGTACTGTAAGGTAATAATAAGGTCATTTTAAATGGCGTAATGTAAGGTAATAATAAACTAATTTTAAATGGCGTAATGTAAGATAATAATAAACTCATTTTAAATGGCGTAATGTAAGATAATAATAAACTAATTTTAAATAGCGTAATGTAAGGTAATAATAAACTAATTTTAAATGGCGTAATGTAAGGTAATAATAAACTAATTGTTAATGGCGTAATGTAAGGTAATAATAAACTAATTTTAAATGGCGTAATGTAAGGTAATAATAAACTCATTTAAAATGGCGTAATGTAAGGTAATAATAAACTCATTTTAAATTGCGTAATGTAAGATAATAATAAGCTAATTTTAAATAGCGTAATGTAAGGTAATAATAAACTAATTTTAAATGGCGTAATGTAAGATAATAATAAACTCATTTTAAATGGCGTAATGTAAGATAATAATAAGCTAATTTTAAATGGCGTAATGTAAGGTAAAAATAAACAAATTGTTAATGGCGTAATGTAAGGTAATAATAAGCTAATTTTAAATGGCGTAATGTAAGGTAATAATAAGCTAATTTTAAATGGCGAATGTAAGGTAATAATAAGCTCATTTTAAATTGCGTATTGTAAGGTAAAATTAAACTACTTTTTAATGGCGTAATTTTAGGTAATAATAAACTAATTTTTAATGGCGTAATGTAAGGTAATAATAAACTAATTGTAAATGGTGTAATGTAAGGTAATAATAAACTCATTTTAAATGGCGTAATTTAAGGTAATAATAAACTAATTTTAAATGGCGTAATGTAAGATAATAATCCGCTCATTTTTAATTTCCTAATGTAAGGTAATAATAAACTAATATTTTAATGGCGTAATGTGAGGTAATGATAAGCTAATTTTAAATGGCGTAATGTAAGGTAATAATAAACTAATTTTAATGGCGTAATGTAAGGTAATAATAAACTAATTTTAAATGGCGTAATGTAAGGTAATAATATACTCATTTTAAATGGCGTAATGTAAGGTAATAATAAACTAATTTTAAATAGCGTAAATAAGGTAATAATAAGTTAATTTTTAATAGCGTAATGTAAGGTAATTAAAAGCTAATTTAAAATAGCGTAATGTAAGGTAATAATAAGTTAATTTTTAATGGCGTAAATTAAGGTAATTAAAAGCTATTTTTTAATGGCGTAATGTAAGGTAATAATAAGCAAATTTTTAATGGCGTAATGTAAGGTAATAATAAACTAATTTTAAATTGCATGATGTAAGGTAATAATAAGCTAATTTTAAATGGCGTAATGTAAGGTAATAATAAACTAATTTTATAATGGCGTAATGTGAGGTAATGATAAGCTAATTTTAAATGGCGTAATGTAAGGTAATAATGAACTAATTTTAAATGGCGTAATGTAAGGTAATAATAAACTAATTTTAAATGGCGTAATGTAAGGTAATAATATACTCATTTTAAATGGCGTAATGTAAGGTAATAATAAACTAATTTTAAATAGCGTAATGTAAGGTAATAATAAGTTAATTTTTAATGGCGTAATGTAAGGTAATTAAAAGCTAATTTTTAATGGCGTAATGTAAGGTAATAATAAGCTAATTTTAAATGGCGTAATGTAAGGTAATAATAAGCTAATTTTAAATGGCGTAATGTAAGGTAATAATAAACTAATTTTAAATTGCATGATGTAAGGTAATAATAAGCTAATTTTAAATGGCGTAATGTAAGGTAATAATAAGCTAATTTTAAATGGCGTAATGTATGGTAATAATAAACTAATTGTTAATGGCGTAATGTAAGGTAATAATAAGCTAATTTTAAATGGCGTAATGTAAGGTAATAATAAGCTGATTTTAAATGGCGTAATGCAAGATAATAATAAGCTAATTTTAAATGGCGTAATGTAAGGTAATAATAAACTAATTTTAAATGGCGTAATGTAAGGTAATAATAAACTAATTTTAAATGGCGTAATGTAAGATAATAATAAGCTAATTTTAAATGGCGTAATGTAAGGTAATAATAAGTTAATTTTAAATGGCGTAATGTAAGATAATAATAAGCTAATTTTAAATGGCGTAATGTAAGGTAATAATAAACTAATTTTAAATGGCGTAATGTAAGGTAATAATAAGCTAATTTTAAATGGCGTAATGTAAGGTAATAATATACTCATTTTAAATGGCGTAATGTAAGGTAATAATAAACTAATTTTAAATAGCGTAATGTAAGGTTATAATAAGTTAATTTTTAATGGCGTAATGTAAGGTAATTAAAAGCTAATTTTTAATGGCGTAATGTAAGGTAATAATAAGCTAATTTTAAATGGCGTAATGTAAGGTAATAATAAGCTAATTTTAAATGGCGTAATGTAAGGTAATAATAAACTAATTTTAAATTGCATGATGTAAGGTAATAATAAGCTAATTTTTAATGGCGTAATGTAAGGTAATAATAAGCTAATTTTAAATGGCGTAATGTATGGTAATAATAAACTAATTGTTAATGGCGTAATGTAAGGTAATAATAAGCTAATTTTTAATGGCGTAATGTAAGGTAATAATAAGCTAATTTTTAATGGCGTAATGTAAGGTAATAATAAACTAATTTTTAATGGCGTAATGTAAGGTAATAATAAGCTAATTTTTAATGGCGTAATGTAAGGTAATAATAAGCTAATTTTAAATGGCGTAATGTAAGGTAATAATAAGCTAATTTTTAATGGCGTAATTTAAGGTAATAATAAGCTCATTTTAAATGGCGTAATGTAAGGTAATAATAAGCTGATTTTAAATGGCGTAATGTAAGGTAATGATAAGCTCATTTTAAATAGCATAATGTAAGGTAATAATAAGCTGATTTTAAATAGCGTCATGTAAGGTAATAATAAACTAATTTTAAATGGCGTAATGTAAGGTAATAATAAGCTAATTTTAAATGGCGTAATGTAAGGTAATAATAAGCTAATTTTAAATAGCGTAATGTAAGGTAATAATAAGCTAATTTTAAATGGCGTAATGTAAGGTAATAATAAACTAATTTTAAATGGCGTAATGTAAGGTAATAATAAGCTGATTTTAAATGGCGTAATGTAAGGTAATAATAAACTCATTTTAAATGGCATAATGTAAGATAATAATAAACTCATTTTAAATGGCGTAATGTAAGGTAATAATAAACTCATTTTTAATGGCGTCATGTAAGGTAATAATAAACTAATTTTAAATGGCGTAATGTAAGGTAATAATAAACTAATTTTAAATGGCGTAATGTAAGGTAATAATAAACTAATTTTTAATGGTGTAATATAAGGTAATAATATGCTAATTTTAAATGGCGTAATGTAAGGTAATAATAAACCTATTTTAAATGGCGTAATGTAAGGTAATAATAAGCTAATTCTAAATGGCGTAATGTAAGGTAATAATAAACTAATTTTTTATGGTGTAATATAAGGTAATAATATGCTAATTTCAAATGGCGTAATGGAAGGTAATAATAAACTCATTTTAAATGGCGTAATGTAAGATAATAATAAACTTATTTTTAATGGCGTAATGTAAGGTAATGATAAGCTAATTTCAAGTGCCTAATGTAAGGTAATAATAAACTAATTTTAAATGGCGTAATGTAAGGTAATAATATACTCATTTTTAATGGCGTAATATAAGGTAATAATAAACTAATTTTAAATAGCGTAATGTAAGGTAATAATAAGCTAATTTTAAATGGCGTAATGTAAGGATATAAAAAGCTAATTTTAAATGGCGTAATGTAAGGTAATAATAAGCTAATTTTAAATGGCGTAATGTAAGGTAATAATAAGCGAATTTTAAATGGTGTAATGTAAGGTAATAATAAACTGATTTTAAATGGCGTAATGAAAGTTAATAATAAACTAATTTTAAATGGCATGATGTAAGGTAATAATAAGCTAATTTAAAATGTCGTAATCTTAGGTAATAATAAGCTAATTTTAAATGGCGTAATGTAAGGTAATAATAAACTAATTGTTAATAGCGTAATGTAAGGTAATAATAAGCTGATTTTAAATGGCGTCAGGTAAGGTAATAATCAGCTAATTTTAAATTGCGAATGTAAGGTAATAATACACTCATTTTAAATTGCGAATGTAAGGTAATAATACACTCATTTTAAATTGCTTAATGTAAGACAATAATAAGCTCATTGTAAATTGCGTATTGTAAGGTAATATTAAACTAATTTTTAATGGCGTAATGTAAGGTAATAATAAACTAATTTTTAATGGCGTAATGTAAGATAATAATAAACTCATTTTAAATGGCGTAATGTAAGTTAATAATAAACTAATTTTAAATGGCGTAATGTAAGGTAATAATATACTAATTTTAAATGGCGTAATGTAAGATAATAATAAACTCATTTAAAATGGCGTAATGTAAGGTAATAATAAACTCATTTTAAATGGCGTAATTTTAGGTAATAATAAACTCATTTTAAATTGCTAAATGTAGGATAATAATCCGCTCATTTTTAATTGCCTAATGTAAGGTAATAATAAACTAATTTTTTAATGGCGTAATGTAAGGTAATGATAAGCTAATTTTAAATGGCGTAATGTAAGGTAATAATAAACTAATAATAAATGGCGTAATGTAAGGTAATAATAAACTCATCCTGAATGGCGTAATGTAAGGTAAAAATAAACTCATTTTCAATGGTGTAATGTTAGGTGATATAAAACTAATTTCAAATGGCGTAATGTAAGGTAATAATAAACTAATTTTAAATGGCGTAATGTAAGGTAATAATAAACTAATTTTAAACGGCGTAATGTAAGGTAACAATAAGCCAATTTTAAATGGCGTAATGTAAGGTAATAATAAGCTTATTTTAAATGGCGTAATGTAAGGTAATAATAAACCTGTCTTGAATTGTGTAATGTAAGGTAATAATAAACTCGTCTTGAATGGTGTAATGTAAGGTAATAATAAACTCATTTTAAATGGCGTAATGTAAGATAATAATAAACTCATTTTAAATGGCGTAATGTCAGATAATAATAAGCTAATTTTAAATGGCGTACTGTAAGGTAATAATAAGGTCATTTTAAATGGCGTAATGTAAGGTAATAATAAACTAATTTTAAATGGCGTAATGTAAGATAATAATAAGCTAATGTAAAATGGCGTAATGTAAGGTAATAATAAACTAATTTTAAATGGCGTAATGTAAGGTAATAATAAACTAATTTTAAATGGCGTAATGTAAGGTAATAATAAACTAATTTTAAATGGCGTAATGTAAGGTAATAATAAACTAATTTTAAATGGCGTAATGTAAGGTAATAATAAACTCATTTTAAATGGCGTAATGTAAGATAATAATAAGCTAATGTAAAATGGCGTAATGTAAGGTAAAAATAAACTCATTTTAAATGGCGTAATGTAAGGTAAAAATAAACTCATTTTAAATGGCGTAATGTAAGGTAATAATAAACTAATTGTTAATGGCGTAATGTAAGGTAATAATAAACTAATTTTAAATGGCGTAATGTAAGGTAATAATAAACTAATTTTAAATGGCGTAATGTAAGGTAATAATAAACTCATTTTAAATTGCGTAATGTAAGATAATAATAAGCTAATTTTAAATAGCGTAATGTAAGGTAATAATAAACTAATTTTAAATGGCGTAATGTAAGATAATAATAAACTCATTTTAAATGGCGTAATGTAAGATAATAATAAGCTAATTTTAAATGGCGTAATGTAAGGTAATAATAAGCTAATTTTAAATGGCGTAATGTAAGGTAAAAATAAACTAATTGTTAATGGCGTAATGTAAGGTAATAATAAGCTAATTTTAAATGGCGTAATGTAAGGTAATAATAAGCTAATTTTAAATGGCGAATGTAAGGTAATAATAAGCTCATTTTAAATTGCGTATTGTAAGGTAAAATTAAACTCATTTTAAATGGCGTAATTTTAGGTAATAATAAACTAATTTTTAATGGCGTAATGTAAGGTAATAATAAACTAATTGTAAATGGTGTAATGTAAGGTAATAATAAACTCATTTTAAATGGCGTAATTTAAGGTAATAATTAACTCATTTTAAATGGCGTAATGTAAGATAATAATCCGCTCATTTTTAATTTCCTAATGTAAGGTAATAATAAACTAATATTTTAATGGCGTAATGTGAGGTAATGATCAGCTAATTTTAAATGGCGTAATGTAAGGTAATAATAAACTAATTTTAATGGCGTAATGTAAGGTAATAATAAACTAATTTTAAATGGCGTAATGTAAGGTAATAATATACTCATTTTAAATGGCGTAATGTAAGGTAATAATAAACTAATTTTAAATAGCGTAATGTAAGGTAATAATAAGTTAATTTTTAATAGCGTAATGTAAGGTAATTAAAAGCTAATTTAAAATAGCGTAATGTAAGGTAATAATAAGTTAATTTTTAATGGCGTAATGTAAGGTAATTAAAAGCTATTTTTTAATGGCGTAATGTAAGGTAATAATAAGCAAATTTTTAATGGCGTAATGTAAGGTAATAATAAACTAATTTTAAATTGCATGATGTAAGGTAATAATAAGCTAATTTTAAATGGCGTAATGTAAGGTAATAATAAACTAATTTTTTAATGGCGTAATGTGAGGTAATGATAAGCTAATTTTAAATGGCGTAATGTAAGGTAATAATGAACTAATTTTTAATGGCGTAATGTAAGGTAATAATAAACTAATTTTAAATGGCGTAATGTAAGGTAATAATATACTCATTTTAAATGGCGTAATGTAAGGTAATAATAAACTAATTTTAAATAGCGTAATGTAAGGTAATAATAAGTTAATTTTTAATGGCGTAATGTAAGGTAATTAAAAGCTAATTTTTAATGGCGTAATGTAAGGTAATAATAAGCTAATTTTAAATGGCGTAATGTAAGGTAATAATAAGCTAATTTTAAATGGCGTAATGTAAGGTAATAATAAACTAATTTTAAATTGCATGATGTAAGGTAATAATAAGCTAATTTTAAATGGCGTAATGTAAGGTAATAATAAGCTAATTTTAAATGGCGTAATGTATGGAAATAATAAACTAATTGTTAATGGCGTAATGTAAGGTAATAATAAGCTAATTTTAAATGGCGTAATGTAAGGTAATAATAAGCTGATTTTAAATGGCGTAATGCAAGATAATAATAAGCTAATTTTAAATGGCGTAATGTAAGGTAATAATAAACTAATTTTAAATGGCGTAATGTAAGGTAATAATAAACTAATTTTAAATGGCGTAATGTAAGATAATAATAAGCTAATTTTAAATGGCGTAATGTAAGGTAATAATAAGTTAATTTTAAATGGCGTAATGTAAGATAATAATAAGCTAATTTTAAATGGCGTAATGTAAGGTAATAATAAACTAATTTTAAATGGCGTAATGTAAGGTAATAATAAGCTAATTTTAAATGGCGTAATGTAAGGTAATAATATACTCATTTTAAATGGCGTAATGTAAGGTAATAATAAACTAATTTAAAATAGCGTAATGTAAGGTAATAATAAGTTAATTTTTAATGGCGTAATGTAAGGTAATTAAAAGCTAATTTTTAATGGCGTAATGTAAGGTAATAATAAGCTAATTTTAAATGGCGTAATGTAAGATAATAATAAGCTAATTTTAAATGGCGTAATGTAAGGTAATAATAAGCTAATTTTAAATGGCGTAATGTAAGATAATAATAAGGCAATTTTTAATGGCGTAATGTAAGGTAATAATAAGCTAATTTTTAATGGCGTAATGTAAGGTAATAATAAGCTAATTTTAAATGGCGTAATGTAAGGTAATAATAAGCTAATTTTAAATGGCGTAATGTAAGGTAATAATAAGCTAATTTTAAATGGCGTAATGTAAGGTAATAATAAGCTAAATTTTAATGGCGTAATGTAAGGTAATAATAAGCTAATTTATAATGGCGTAATTTAATGTAATATTAAACTAATTTTTAATGGCGTAATGTAAGGTAATAATAAACTAATTTTAAATGGCGTAATGTAAGATAATAATAAGCTAATTTTAAATGGCGTAATGTAAGGTAATAATAAGCTAATTTTAAATGGCGTAATGTAAGATAATAATAAGGCAATTTTTAATGGCGTAATGTAAGGTAATAATAAGCTAATTTTTAATGGCGTAATGTAAGGTAATAATAAGCTAATTTTAAATGGCGTAATGTAAGATAATAATAAACTCATTTTAAATGGCGTAATGTAAGGTAATAATAAGCTAATTTTAAATGGCGTAATGTAAGGTAATAATAAGCTAATTTTAAATGGCGTAATGTAAGGTAATAATAAGCTAATTTTAAATGGCGTAATGTAAGGTAATAATAAGCTAATTAAAAATTGCGTAATGTAAGATAATAATAAGCTAATTTTAAATGGCGTAATGTAAGGTAATAATAAGCTAATTTTAAATGGCGTAATGTAAGATAATAATAAGCTAATTTTAAATGGCGTAATGTAAGGTAATAATAAGCTAATTTTTAATGGCGTAATGTAAGGTAATAATAAGCTAATTTTAAATGGCGTAATGTAAGGTAATAATAAACTAATTTTAAATGGCGTAATGTAAGGTAATAATAAGCTCATTTTAAATGGCGTAATGTAAGGTAATAATAAGCTAATTTTAAATGGCGTAATGTAAGGTAATAATAAGCTAATTTTAAATGGCGTAATGTAAGGTAATAATAAACTAATTTTAAATGGCGTAATGTAAGGTAATAATAAGCTGATTTTAAATGGCGTAATGTAAGGTAATAATAAGCTAATTTTAAATGGCGTAATGTAAGGTAATAATAAGCTAATTTTAAATGGCGTAATGTAAGGTAATAATAAGCTAATTTTAAATGGCGTAATGTAAGGTAATAATAAACTAATTTTAAATGGCGTAATGTAAGGTAATAATAAACTAATTTTAAATGGCGTAATGTAAGGTAATAATAAGCTGATTTTAAATGGCGTAATGTAAGGTAATGATAAGCTAATTTTAAATGGCGTAATATAAGGTAATAATAAGCTAATTTTAAATGGCGTAATGTAAGGTAATAATAAGCTAATTTTAAATGGCTTAATGTAAGGTAATAATAAGCTAATTTTAAATGGCGTAATGTAAGGTAATAATAAGCTAATTTTAAATGGCGTAATGTAAGGTAATAATAAGCTAATTTTAAATGGCGTAATGTAAGGTAATAATAAGCTAAATTTTAATGGCGTAATGTAAGGTAATAATAAGCTAATTTTTAATGGCGTAATTTAATGTAATATTAAACTAATTTTTAATGGCGTAATGTAAGGTAATAATAAACTCATTTTAAATGGCGTAATGTAAGATAATAATAAGCTAATTTTAAATGGCGTAATGTAAGGTAATAATAAGCTAATTTTAAATGGCGTAATGTAAGATAATAATAAGCTAATTTTTAATGGCGTAATGTAAGGTAATAATAAGCTAATTTTTAATGGCGTAATGTAAGGTAATAATAAGCTAATTTTAAATGGCGTAATGTCAGATAATAATAAGCTAATTTTAAATGGCGTAATGTAAGGTAATAATAAGCTAATTTTAAATGGCGTAATGTAAGGTAATAATAAGCTAATTTTAAATGGCGTAATGTAAGGTAATAATAAGCTAATTTTAAATGGCGTAATGTAAGGTAATAATAAGCTAATTAAAAATGGCGTAATGTAAGATAATAATAAGCTAATTTTAAATGGCGTAATGTAAGGTAATAATAAGCTAATTTTAAATGGCGTAATGTAAGATAATAATAAGCTAATTGTAAATGGCGTAATGTAAGGTAATAATAAGCTAATTTTTAATGGCGTAATGTAAGGTAATAATAAGCTAATTTTAAATGGCGTAATGTAAGGTAATAATAAACTCATTTTAAATGGCGTAATGTAAGATAATAATAAGCTAATTCCAAATTGCGTAATGTAAGGTAATAATAAACTAATTTTAAATGGCGTAATATAAGGTAATAATAAGCTAATTTTAAATGGCGTAATGTAAGGTAATAATAAGCTAATTTTAAATGGCGTAATGTAAGTTAATAATAAACTAATTTTAAATGGCGTAATATAAGGTAATAATAAGCTAATTTTAAATGGCGTAATGTAAGTTAATAATAAGCTAATTTTAAATGGCGTAATGTCAGTTAATAATAAACTAATTTTAAATGGCGTAATATAAGGTAATAATAAACTAATTTTAAATGGCGTAATGTAAGGTAATAATAAGCTAATTTTAAATGGCGTAATGTAAGGTAATAATAAACTAATTTTAAATGGCGTAATATAAGGTAATAATAAACTAATTTTAAATGGCGTAATGTAAGGTAATAATAAGCTAATTCCAAATGGCGTAATGTAAGGTAATAATAAACTAATTTTAAATGGCGTAATATAAGGTAATAATAAGCTTATTTTAAATGGCGTAATGTAAGTTAATAATAAACTAATTTTAAATGGCGTAATGTAAGGTAATAATAAGCTAATTTTAAATGGCGTAATATAAGGTAATAATAAGCTAATTTTAAATGGCGTAATGTAAGTTAATAATAAACTAATTTTAAATGGCGTAATATAAGGTAATAATAAACTAATTTTAAATGGCGTAATGTAAGGTAATAATAAGCTAATTTTAAATGGCGTAATGTAAGGTAATAATAAACTAATTTTAAATGGCGTAATATAAGGTAATAATAAACTAATTTTAAATGGCGTAATATAAGGTAATAATAAGCTAATTTTAAATTGCGTAATATAAGGTAATAATAAGCTAATTTTAAATGGCGTAATGTAAGGTAATAATAAGCTAATTAAAAATAGCGTAATGTAAGTTAATAATAAACTAATTTTAAATGGCGTAATGTAGAGTAATAATAAGCTAATGTTAAATGGCGTAATTTAAGGTAAAAACAAGCTAATTTTAGGTTCTCTTCAACGTTTCGAATTTTGTATTACGGCCTAATGCATTTTATTTTCGTAAGGCGGATTGGTGGTGGCTACTTGTTCTCATGAGTTATGGACAAAATAGATTCTTTCATTTATATAATAAATGAATGATTTTGTGCTACATATAAATGTAAGAGGAATAAAGGGAATAAATTGGAAGATGGTCAACATCATGGCATTTGTAATATAGACTTTGTTATTGATTCATTGTATGCTCTGAACTCAAATTGAGCTTCTTTAATTAAGGGTTTGCATATATAAAATGTGAAATATAATTGATAAAATCATATTTCCACAGAACTATATATATATATATATATATATATATATATATATATATATGTGTGTGTGTGTGTGACTAAACTAATATGATAATAATAAAAAAATATATATACACATTTAACCTAGTTTTAAAATAGGACAAATGACTAGATATCTACGTTTTCCGCTAAAAAACACACACAAGGGAATGGATGGACGCAAGGTCAACTGGACCTCTGTCCTGTAGGTGCCTGCTATTGGCTGATTAGGAAGTGAACAGTTGAAACTAGGAATCCGATTGGCTAACTAAAAACATAATAGAATGTGCGTATATAAAGTCGCGAGACAACCAACACTCTTCGCATAAGCCTGATAAATTCTAGCGTGGATGAAACGCGGAATATTCAGTGTAGGTTAATTACCATATATATTTTATTACTGTATATATATATATATATATATATATATATATATATATATATATATATATATATATACGTAGGAGGAGTATATATATATATATATATATATATATATATACTATCCAAAATATATACTAGCAAAAGTACACGTCGTTGACTGGGTTCAAAAACAGCCCACAGAAAATGGACTCATTTATGAAAAGGAGGGATAGTAAAGAGATAGCTTCGAATTTGGAGGTATCAAAACTAAAGCAAAATATGATGAAAATAAAAATAAAATAGATAAACCCCATAATTTATTATACGATACCTGTTCACACTAAAACACTTGTCACAATATTCTGTGGATCTATATTAAAACACCTTGTTAAACTTTGTGACATATTTCCATTCTTTGGAGATCACGTCGAACGAATACCCCCTAATTGTATTAGACTATATTTCTTCAAACTGAAACATAATTATCAAAGTATACTTGCGCAGATAGATATGAAAAGTCTTTATTAAAGTTTGTGCCTATTTCTATTCCATGGAGGCCAGGCGCGAACGCAGACCCCACAATTTTATTATACCATCCCTATTAAAGTTTAACATACTTATCAAAAAATTCTTATGTATATCTATATCAAAACACTTGTAAACGTTTTTTAAATTATTAAATGTTTTACTTCCATAGTTTGTGGACCAGACGCGATCGCAGACCCCACAACTTAAATGTACCATCGTTCTGCCAGATCAAACATACCCATTACTGTGTCTCGATATATCTTCTATCATTATATATAATCAGTTTTTTTTTCAAATATTGAACCATATAGGAGCCTATTCGTTACCAGACACACACACACACACACACACACACACACACACACATACAGCTTTATATTATAGATATATATTTCCGAAATAAGAGATACATGCTTAAAAAGGAAATAGTTTTTCATTCTTACTTCTTCTCATCTAAATGACACTTAATTCTTCACCGAGTCATTACGCTAAGTCTGGCGACATACTGGTCGCTTAGTTTCTACTTACAGGCTTTTAATGGAACGTTATCTGATACAAATTTAGCGAAAAGTCTTAATCCGCCATTAACGACTTAGTCTCCCTGTTTATTCAAACCAGTAAATAATTCTGCTGCTGTTCTTTTATTGGACGCTATGTTTGAAACAGAATATTTGGAAGACATATTAAAACTTTTGTAAGATGATTGATTGGTATAGATAGACAACTGTAACAGAATGATAAGAAATAACGCATTAAAAAGGCGAACAATATAAAAAATGGAAT
Source organism: Euprymna scolopes (assembly GCF_053919585.1). NCBI lineage: Eukaryota > Metazoa > Mollusca > Cephalopoda > Sepiida > Sepiolidae > Euprymna > Euprymna scolopes. The sequence continues at coordinate 4,746,731 of NC_136491.1, forward strand.
GAGGAAAATACTTGTTGAAATAAAATCCATTCACAATTGTATAAACAAAAATTACAAAAACAAAACTGACAAATTATAAATACTTATAGTAAACATTAAATAAAAAGTAAATACCATGTAGAAAGAAATAATGCACTTATTGTTTCAAACTTTCCAATCACGTCCATGTTTTTTAATAAAATATAATAAATTATTTTCTGAATAATTTAGACTTTGAGTGCAGGATTCAGCTTTTTAGTAACGTTTTAGAAAAGTCAGTTAAATTTTATATTATGATAACAATATTTTGATATCTATTTTCCTAGATAGATCAGTGTCCATTACAGGGAGGAAATAATTTGGATTAGATTTTATAGGCATCTGTTTGTTTTGAGAATGCGTTGAAAATGATGCGACATCTTTAGAATGCGACACTTGCGAATACTGGTAGGAGTTCTTTTATCGTATATTCAAACATATTTAACAAAATCGATATCGGTTCTAAACAACAACAAAAAGTAAATTAAATTAATTTTATCATTTTTTCAACATTTGAAGATTTTCAAATGATCTCATTTAAATGTATTTGTTTGTGTAGCCAATTAATTTAATTTAATATTTCTTTAAAAATTTTAGTTATATATTTTTTAATTTTAAAAAATATTTGGTTTCCTTTGTGTTCGTATCCAATCATTATTTACTTGTTTACGTAGCCAATAAATTTTACAAATTTTATAATTTGTAAAATTTATAATATATAATTTGTAATGGTACGTCTTTGGTTTGAAAAAAAATATTTCGTTTCCGTTTTCAGTCTGTATTTACTTGTAGACGTAACTAGTAAATTAAAATTAACATATCTTTTTCAATAACTTGAATAGTACTTTTTTATTTTGAAAAAAACTTTGATCTCGTCTGACGACGATGGTGACAACGATGACTGTGTATATATAGATTACTGTAAAAAATGAAAGTCTAGGACAAAAAGAAGCAGTCTAAAATTATACACTTGATTGTAGTTCCATCAAAATGAATATTTTGAGGGTTTTTTTAGTAATGTTATCAGGTTATGAAATGCCGAATAGAATGCGTTGAAAATGATGCGACATCTTTAGAACAGAGTGACTGAAAATTTGTGTAGTACAAATTAAAAAAAAAAAATAGAAGTATATTTTAACAATATATATATTATATTCATATAATCCTGTAATATAATAACGGAGCAGTTTGTCATTTGGACTTAACCATACAAGAGAGTGGCTTAGTAGATTCAGCTATTGAGAAATTTGAAATATGAATTGTTGGTTACAAATTGATATAACTAAGTATTACTATAATTAAAAAATTTACATGTTAAAAATTACGTAATACTTTTCCTTAAATTTTGTTTAATATATTTTCTATTTAAAATATATATTTTCTAAACCATAAGTTATTTTAAAATATTAGTTGAAAATTAATTTTATTCATTCTGTAAGCATACCTTTTATAAAATGTAGATCCCCATTTAAGAATTAGTTTCTATGTAGTAAAATATATATAGCTTTTTTTTTGTTATTGTTCAGTTTCATATTCGTAAATTTTAACTGAACGATTTGAATATTGAGTGTTACGTAGTTTGTCCCGGTTGAGCAGTTATTATTATGATATTTATTTCATAGCCAACAAAAACAGTAATGTTGGCAAGGTATATAAGTATCGGTTACAGCTTTTTATTTAGTCAGTTATTAGCTAAAGAGCTTTAATGGGACAAAGATTCGAGCCGGTCAGTTGATATGGTTAGAAGCACCTGGGGAAGCGGGAGGTCTAATGTACACCAAATATATATATATATATATATATATATATATATATATATATATATATATATATATGGATAACTATAGTGTTCCTCACCTTGAGTTGAGCATATTGAGAAGTGAAACACGAATTACCATTAGCATATAAGCGACGCTCTTTGTAGAAACAAATCAAGCGGAGGTATTTCGGACGATATCAAAACATCGTCAAACTCACTACTCGTTCAAGCAGCCGCCAATAGCGTAATGGTTAGGAGCCTTGACTGCCGTACAACCGGTCGGGTTTCAATCCGGGCTTGAGGTAGTTGCCTGTCTAGCTGCACTGATGAGCTGTGAAACAGCGAAACAGTACTGTATGTGGATGACTATATATATATATATATATATATATATATATATATATATATATAAACATAGGACCAGCGCCCAGCTTTTACCTGAGAAAACATCTGGATACAAAACCTACTACTAAAACGGTAGCAAAAAACTCGTTACTTAGCAAGCGGCAACAGAAGATATTGTGTTTTTGAAAGAAACAGCTTACCTTGTAGGTTTGTATATTATGATGATTTTCATCTGTTTTCACCTGTGAAGTAATCTATCTGGGCTATCAGTTTATGTCGGCTATCGCGAGAAAAAAACTGGCCGACTTTTCATCGACTCTATATATTTTAACTTATCGCCGTTACATAAAATATGAATTACTCTGAAGAACAATATATAAGGTTATGAAGAATTTAGGCCTTAAAGTGGAGATTACTAGCAAGTAACAGTAAGTAAATTTTCTGGACGTCAACTTTAATTTAGTTATTAATACATACGACCTATGCACGAAGGAAAGCATAAACCTCACATATATAAACCCACACACCCACCACCAACTCTCTATGATTAAGTACGTATCTAAATCAATCGAACGTAGAATAAATAATAACTTCTTCAATGAGGAAATATTCACTAGATACAAAAATGTTTATTAGAACGCGCTAAAAATAACGGATATTAAATACAACTAGATTTAATTATCGAGGAAGGAAAATAATTTGGTTTATCCCCCTTTACACTAATGGTAAAAATGAAACTTGGGAATACATTCCTTCATCCGATACACTCTTCACATCGAACAGTACACTACTACGTAAACTCATTAATAAAATACATTAAAACTTAGCTACAGCTGTACTGTAAATCTAGAGAGAATTATAAAAGAACACAATAATAGAATATTAAGGAACAAGCCACCCAACTACGGACAGTAATGATAGTAATAATAGCCAAACTTGCAACTCTTAAATACTTACCGAATGACCATGAAACAATAATTGCCTCACATCGTCGGTCAAATATCAGGCTAGAATTTGCACCGTATAACACCTGGGAACGGACAAATTCTACATAGGTAGCATTCAATGCCCACATCAGCAATGAATAATACATCATATACTATCGAGACCTTACTAATCGAGGCTAACAAAACACCTTTAATCGAATGGAAAAATATCACCCTGTTACTTATGTTTAGTGGAGAAATATGACATTCTTAGTTTTAAAGACGGGATACATTATTAAATGTAAAAGTTAAATCGGCTATAAACTGCAAGCACATTGGTATGCACGCTTTCAATAAATTAGCGGCTCCCACTAGTTCCCGTAAACTCATAATTCCTCATCCCAGTATCTTAATTAATAAATCAACTAAGGTAAAATGAAATTGGATACAAAGTGGTATCAATACACGCTTAATTAATAACTATATTCAGTATAAACCAACACACCCTAATTAATAACGACACCCACTTAATCATGGAAAAAATGTAAACATAAAACAATCTAGCTTATTTGAAGGTAAGGAGGATCTCTAGTTACCCGCTATCTCCATCGCAAACTGAACAGCAACACACATTGCCAACAATTAGATTAAGTTGAGCACATACGTAAACATCCGAAAACGTTTAACTAAAATAGTCTACGGGTAGTGCAAGCCCTTATTTGATAACTACCTACAAGAACTATTATCGAAAAAAAGCACAGCATTAGGAAACCAACAACATAATTAACACCATATGATACCTCAACACTCTAACAAGGGAACTATATTAACTGAATATTCCACAAATATGAATAAATACATGCTATTTATGCACCATTTATGTGTCAGTAGTCTGCAGATCCAACCACTAAACTACACACACTAATCTTTCAAATATATAAAGATTATAGTATTAGAGAAAGGTTTAAATACCAGCATAAAAATAAAAAAATGACAACTATTGAAATATATATATATATATCCCTTTACCATGATAATGACAGCAAACATCGCTCTATAGGGAGAATATTAAAACCAATAAAGTAAATTTATTCAAATCTTATTAATACGCCCATATATACATTCAAAATAACTACTATCCCGACTATCAGTACATATATCTTATATATAAACGAACAAATAAGTAAGTAAATAAGGAACCCGAAAACATAAAACAAAATGAAAGAATGATAGGCTTTCGATAACGTATGGCATAAGGGCCTACTTCACAAGATTTCCAGCTACCGTATAACTGGAAATATTTTCTCAATTATTAAATCATTTTTCTCAGATAGGTTCATAAGAGTTATGGTTGATAGGCAGAAATCAGAGGTCCACAGAATTAATGCTGTCCATTCTGGGCCCAACTCTCTTACTGATCTACATCAATGATCTCCCAAAACATATACTTCAATCATTCGTTGACATCTATGCTGATGACACGACCATCTATGGCAACACATCCAAGGCCGTAAATGACAAAGTTCTCTCTAATTCTCTCTCCTCTGATCTTGAGCGCGTGGTTCAGTGGGGGAAGAGGTGGCTGATCACTTTTAATGCATCTAAAACCAAGCTTCTATTCTCTCTCCTCTGGTCTTGAGCGTGTGGTATAATGGTAAAAGGAGTGGCTGGTTACCTTTAATGCATCTAAGACCAAGCTCTTATCTTTAAATCATCAACGCTCACATCTCCATCTGGCATCAATTGAAATGGATGGATCTCGTCTTGTTTGTACAAGCATCTAGGTTCGACCTTTACTCCTGATCTTAAATGGAACACGTACATCAAGTCATTTGCCAAGGTCGCTGGAACAATGGTAGGATCCTTCTACCGCTTCAGAATATATCTCACTACTGATGCAATTCTCTATCTATATAAAAGCGAAGTACGTCCGAGGATGAAGTACTGCTGCCACATCTGGGAAGGAGCTGCTAAAACTGCCTATCTTGCTTTGACAGATACTAGAACTTTGCTAGAAATCACAAGAATTAAATTTTTCTAAATTTGATAAAAAGTTATATCGCTTAAAAATGTAATCTTTATATAAAATACGTCGATCATATATATATATATATATATATATATATATATATATATATTGTTTACCGAAAATTTTAAGAGAAGACAAGTCATTGGTACCGTCGGTTTCAAACCCGATACTTAGGACCGTTTTAGATAACCATATCAAGCTCTCTTCCGCCAATACTCATCTCATGAGATAAGTACTAGCTGAAGGGAACTTGATACGGGTATCTAAAACAGTCGTAATTATCGGATTTGAAACCGACGGTACCAATGACTTGCCTCATCTAAAAACTTTCTGTAACAAAATATAAAGACGCTCTTATTTTTTGATATCCCCTATAATTGAGCACTCTGCTTGATTTCTTGTTTCAAAAAAAATTATATATACATATATAATGTATATATAATGTACATATATATACATATATATATATATATATATATATATATATAACAGAAGAGAATACACACGTATAGAAACAGTTTATATCAATGAGCAACACATTTATTGAAAATCAGAAATGAAAAAAAAATAAATGGTAACAAATTTAAGAAATATTTAGTTGACATTCCGTTTACTGTTTTTAACGATAGGATCCTTCGAGGCAAGCCATTGATCTGTTGACGAATATCTTCAGAATGTTATTTCTGTATCTCACGAAATAATGCAAACAGTTAAGAAGATGGTTTACTTTTTCTTTTTTTAAGTTCTGATCTAATATGCTCACCAAAAGTTTCTATTGTGTTCATATCCTGAGACTGACTTAGCCATGAAAATTTATTAATCCCATTTTAGCTCAATCAATAGTTCAATGTCTTATGAATAGGGAGTTTACTTGGTTTATCGTACTACTTGCGATTACTCGTAGGAGTTCTTTTTTCGTATATTCAAACATATTTAACAAAATCGATATCGGTTGTAAACAACAACAAAAAGTAAATGAAAATAAATAAATGAATGTAGATTTTCAAATGATATCATTTAAATGTATTTGTTTGTGTAGCCAATTAATTTAATTTAATATTTCTTTAAAAATTTTAGTTATAATTTTTCCATTTTAAAAAATATTTGGTTTCCGTTGTGTTCGTATCCAATCATTATTTACTTGTTAACGTAGCCAATAAATTTTACAAATTTTATAATTTGTAAAATTTATAATATATAATTAGCAATGGTACGTTTTTGTCTTGAAAAAAAATATTTCATTTCCGTTTTCTGTCTATTCAGTCTGTATTTACTTGTAGACGTAGCCAGTAAATTAAAATTAACATATCTTTTTCAATAACTTGAATAGTACCTTTTTATTTTGAAAAATCTTTGATTTCCTCTGACGACGATGGCGACAACGATGACTGTAAAAAAATGAAAGTCTAGGACAAATAGCAGTAGTCTAAAATTATACGTTTGATTGTAGTTACATCAAAATGAATATTTTGAGGTTTTTTTTTAGTAATATTATCAGGTTATGAAATGCCGAATGGGGGACTACAAATCTTACGACCGCACTGGCGGCAAAAACAGTTTCTACGCCATTGAGCTTTGCCATACTCGCCCAGCTTGTGAATATATCTGGCAGATGTTCTGGGATTGACAGTAACTTGTGCTTCAATGCCAAAGGTTTGCACCGAAGATCCTCTTCAACATTTCTTTTTACAAAACGCTAGGTTCTTTCAGCGGAGCTGGCGCGACCAGGATGAGACTTTGTGCACTTTTTATCCTATCTTGTGAATTGGAAGGTCACTTTATTGACAGTAGAACGAAATATTGACAAATTTCCTGCTATTTTGTGTTAAATAAGACCAACTTCATGTTGACCGACTATTCGTCCTCCAAGAAATTCTGATAGAAGAATTTTATTATGATTTATTAATGATGAAGTTATATCAACATTATTCTTATCTATAAATATAAATAAGTATATATTAATTTGAGGAAAATATTTATCTAAGTTTCTATACTTTTCTGTCATATATATATATATATATATATATATATATATATATATATATATATATATATACATGTACACTAGCAAACGTACCCGTCGTTGACTGGGTTCAAAAACAGCCTACATAAAATGGACTCTGATTTATGAAAGTATGATAGGTTATGAAAAGAAAGGGTTTTAAAGAGATAGCTTCGAATTTGGGGGTACCAAAACGAAAGCAAAATATGATGAAAGTAATAATAAAATAGATAAACCCCATAATTTATTATACCATACCTGTTCATATTAAAACACTTATCACAATATTCTGTGGATCTATATTAAAAACCCTGTTAAACTTTGTCACATATTTCCATACTATGGAGGTCAGGCGCGAACGAACACCCCGTAATTTTATTATACCATATTCTTCAAACTGAGACATAATAATCAAAGTATACATACGAAGATAGCTATGAAAAGTCTTTATTAAAGTGTGTGTCTATTTCTATTCTATGGAGACTAGGCGCGAACGCAGACCACACAATTTTATTATACAATCCCTATTTAATTTAAAACATACTTATCAAAGTATTCTTATGTTCATCTATATCAAAAACACTTGTAAAGGTTTTTTTTTAATTTTTAAATTTTTTATTTCCATACTTTGTGGACTAGGCGCAAACGCAGACCCCACAATTTTAATGAGGCACCGTTCTGCAGGATCAAACATACCCATTCCTGTGTCTCGATACATCGTCTATCATTTTATGCAATCAGTTTTTGTTTAAATAATCAGCCATATAGGAGCCTATTCGTGACCAGACACACACACACATACATTCAGCTTTATATTATAGATATATGACAAAACAATTATATTCCACAATTCAAGCTGCTATTCGTCTGACCGTTTATTTTTTTCAACATGCCAAAAGGATCAAATTTTTTAAAGCATCTTTTTCGAGAAGCAGAACCGGTCATGTAATTATTATGTCGATTTGGAATTTATACTGCAGAAACTCATCCGAAAAATTAGGAATTTTTACTAAAAAAAAAAGAAAATTTTAAAATAAATCGGCGTGCTTACTTAAATAAGGAATAATTCGAGGAATGTTTGCTTTCTGTTTGTTTGATTTTATAGAAAACGTATTCATCCCTTTTTATCCATAGTATATAAACTCACACTAAAATATCTCATATAAGATTTATAATATTATTGTTATTAAAAAGAAAAGTATTTTTTTCTAAAATTATTTTAACAATAGTTGATTCTATTAGAATGTATTTGGATTTTCAATATGAAATAGATTTTTATTTCATATATCATATTTACATCTTTATTATTTTTATATCTTTTTCGCATAAGTTAAAAATGTTGGTCATTAACTTAATTATTACCATGACTTAATATTTATATTATTAATGCAACTATGTTAAAACAATCATCTATTCGCATATAATAAACGTGGACTTACTTAACAGTTTTGCAAGAAAAGGGAGATTTCTTTAAATTTTATTACGTTAGTTTAAAATTCAGTTTAAGGGTCATAATTCAGACATTAAAATATAGTGTATCATTTCCCTAATTTTTTTTCAATCATTGTCTTCGTAAATTATAATTTATGAATTTAAATTGTGATAATTAAATGTTATTTTGAACTATTTATAATATAATATTGTATTTTTGATTATTTATTTAGGTCCTTCATACTTAATTATTTAATTCTTTCCTGTTATTGCATGTACATAAAACTAATTACATAATAATTAAGTTACACCAAGAAAACTAATCAGGTTATTTGCAGTAAAATATTATTCTATGTTAACAATTGAACCCTCATTTATATATATATATATATATATATATATATATATATATATATATATATATATATGTGTGTGTGTGTGTGTGTAGCAAAAATGGTAATTAGTAAGAACATGAAGAAAGTGCTCAGTACTACTGCAGAGCAAATGTATATGTTTTTACTAGACTACCCGTGACCCGTTGGGTCAGTATGTTTTATTAGCTATGGAATTAATGTATGAGCGTGACACTTGCGATGTATAGAAAATAGTTATTGTTTTTTTTACATAACATAAACATTTCTATGAAAGTATATTAAAATGAAAAATCACGGACGGATCACTCAAACATGAAAAAAAGCCTCCCTATTCGGTTAAAGTTACCTATTTTCCCGAATAATCGCTAAAAAATCGAAAACTAAACATGACTTTCCTATGAATCGAACGCCTACAAAAGTCATTTAGCATCAAACACGCACATGAACCTACTGATGAGAACTATAAGAATGAAAATAGTGTATCCTTCAACCAAATTATAGAAACTTAAAATCTAAAAAAAATAATAAAACCTGAAGCAAAAAGTAAAACCTTAATAAATAAAATAAAATAAAACTAATATTGAAAGAGATTAGTAAATGTGTCAACAAATTCACCGTTCTCACACAACTATTTTTTATCTAGAAATGTAAACAAAAATAAAAAAGAAGAAAAGAAGGAAGGAAAAGGACGGGCAGAGAGTAGTAGTAGTAGTAGTAGTAGTAGTAGTAGTAGTAGTAGTAGTCTGGGCTTTACTACAATTGTTCTTATGTTTGTCAACGGGTTAATTTTTTTTAGTTGTAAATGAATAGCGACAGTACATTTGTAATAAAGAATAGTTGCAAAACACCCCCACTTTTCCCATGTTAAATAATAATTTCGAAATAATAACGTTATGATTTCAGTGCGCAGGTCAAAATCTGCAAAAGAAACGATTTGTGTTTATTTGTTGTTATGGGTTAATGTTTATGCGCGCATGCGCAATCGGATATCGTAAACCGGAAAGTGGGGTACATCACTCGTTACAAGGTCATTTTCGTTTTATGTTTATATATATTTAACGTAATAACCACTTCTGTTAAAGTCTGGCGTAGATACGATTTGGTTACAAAAACACGTGTTATTAAGCATATAAAACGGTAGTAAAATTATATATATATATATATATATATATATATATATATATATATATATATATACGAGCAGACCACTCAAATATGACATGCTAATTTATGTAGATTTTTCTAAATATGATGATGTCAATCCTTTGCCGATTATTCTATTGTACACAGTAGTAGTGCTCTCAAAGTTTAAAACATATGAGCAGATACTATTAACTAGAATCGATAAGAAAACATACAGTGCTACAGTCCTAATCGTTACTGTTTGGGCTATCGTTAAATGGATAAAAACTAGTTGAAAATGAGCCGCTGTAAACGTATAAATTTATATTGTCGCATACATAGAAAGGAACTTTATTCAACTTACGCTTGCTGAGTTCATTTTTCCCCTATTTTTCTGCCTACGCAGCTATCTTTACCGGCTAAATCCAACTCGTTGTTCAGCATGTCCTAATCTAATATAAATCAAGTTAGTAGTAGGCTACCAATAGACAGATTAGTTTATTAAAGATCGATGCTTCTTATCAGCATTAAAAGAATCGGAGGTGGGGGGGGGGCAAAACACCTTGTAGGCTTATATATAATGAAGTTTTTCGGCTTTCACTTGTGAAGTCATCCATTTCCGCTTCCAGCTAATGTTCATTATCAGGAGAGAAAACGGACCGTTTCAGGGCCTTCCATTTTTTTTACTTTATGCACTCGTTGCCTATAATTGTGCTGTTTAGTTTTTCTAATTTTATTTCCGTGAGGTATTTCATTTTGTCCTTCAGATCATATAGGGTCGTATCGTTTCGAGACCTTTCTCTCTACAGCGTGTTCCCGTATCGCCCTCTCCCACCTCACTGATGCCAAGCCCAATTATCTCACTTGCATTTGAATGAAGAAGATACCCAGGAATATTTTACTCATTTCTCGATGGATTTATTTGTAAATATCTATTAAATAAACGATCGTATTAATTTGATGTTGTTATGTTTCCACCTGTGAATACTTGATTGATAATTTTACACACTTCCTATATGTAACTCTATGTTATTACCCTTATTGAGCTTATCATAACTGCAATACTCAGAGTACAGCACCTTTAAATATAGTTTACTAAGAATTTACTCGCTTTATCCTGTCTATTACGCTCTTATATATATATAACGAACATTCCTGTAAAAGTCTTAGGAAGCTACAGACGGCAAAAAAAAAAAAACGGCTGGGTAGCTGAAACAATAATGTAACTTAACAGAAAGATACGGTAATAACAAAAATAAAACATATATACATATATATATATATATATTTATATATATATATATATATATATACACATATATATACATAAAATTTTTTTACCCTTCACCGGACTATCCATTCATGTGAAATTTTTTTATCATTTTTCTTTTACCTCCTATTCCCCTTACCTCACCTTTTTTTAACCAAGTAAGATCTGTGACTTACTTGTTGTTTCATTAAATACTTTTATATGCAAAATCCGATCCCGCATTTTGCTAATTCCACTCCTCTGATGAGAATGAGAGTATTTCTTCGAAACTCCGCGGATTAAGGACTATCCACTTATCTTGTGCTTCCTTTTTTTAAATTAAATATGTTTTTAACTCTTTTTCAAGATGTCTTTTAACATGTTTTATTAAGCATTTGTTCATATATATATATATATATATATATATATATATATATATATATATATATATATTGTAGGGCTGGTAGCCTGGTGGAAGGATGGCACAAAGCACGAGGAGGTTTCATTGAAACAAATTAAACTATAATAATCTATCGTTCTATCGAAGACTAAGGAAATGATACAAGATGAATTTATGCTGATAAAAGAAAGGTTAACAAAATGGGTAAAAATAATTAAAAGATAAAAAAAATGTTAAAATAGAAGAAATTAGGAAATAAGAGAGCATATTCAAAAAAAGGAAGAAATGATAAAAAACAGAAATGTTGAAAAAAAAGAGTTTGAAAGAAGAAAGAAATATTGACAAAAACACTGAAAGCCATTACAGTGCTTGCACTTCTCTTGTTATATAATGCAGTCATGTTAATGTCCATGCGTGATGAGTAATTGTACCTATTTACAATGCCTCCCCACGGGACAGAGTTAGACACCAGGCTCTTTTTTAACGTGGAGAAAAGGTATAAAAATAAACATTGTCTCAGTCGTGAAGTATTTCTCCTCCACTGAAAGAGAACTATATCTCACTCCCTATCACAAATTGTTACGTTTCCTCCACTATATATGTGTGTGTGTGTGCGTGTGTGTGCGTGCGTGTGTATGTCTGTATGTATGTGTATGTGTACACATAGATATGTATACAAGGAAACTGTTACTCGTAGATAATTCGATACCTTAATAAATTTCAGATAGCCGGCTTTCCTTTATTCATTTCATACGTCTGACACGCATTTAATTATACCTCAAATATTTACCTGGCTGACGATTGTCCACGGTTTATGTTATTCTATGGGAATATATGAAAGGCGTATCATTAAATAGGCAGGTTTAGCTGCGTGATTCCTCCCAGCACAAAATCGATATATTGCGGGAGCAGCCGGTGGCTTCCGACATTCGATGGCGTGTTGCTGACAAGGGGTCAGACTAATGACGCCAAACACGGACAGCCTGGAATCCTTTGTGCAGACCCATTCAGCAGCTCACGAGCATCAATAATTTCACTCGAAGTCTTGGGAAATTTTGCGTGTAAATTGACGAGCGGTTTCTTTTTATAATGAAAACCTGTTGTGAATTCGTTGTATCTCTCAACAGAACAAGGAATAAATAGGTGCATTTTATTTTAGACTTTCCGTACTTTGTACGCATTTCCCCCTTAATATTACCCTGTATTTGTTTTCAGATTGAGGCTAATTTTTTATAACGTATTAAGGGTATATTTGTTATCTACATTATACAATCTTGATTTTATTTTAAATTTTAATTTCGTCAGATTTCATTTATATATTAGCTCACATTTATCTTGCCTTCATTAATTTGTTATAAATTTACTCAGACATCTATCTTCTACTTCCACATTGTCTCTCTACAATTCTCTTTCTTCCCTTTTATTTTTTCTTATTCGTTCTCTTCCTCAATATATATATATGCATATATATATATATATATATATATATATATATATATCGATTTAAATAAAATGTACAGAAATTTCTCGAGGGCTCTGTCGCCTATAATCTCCTCATGCGAAAATCGATAGCATACAAAACAATATTACTGGCGAAATTAAAGAACACTATGAGCGAATTTGGATATCATAGAAGAAAGAAAAAAAACGATTAAAAGAAAGATTTATTCGGAAAGTACTGTGTTTAAAAGCGACTAAAACTAAACGGGAAAGAAACGGGTGAAAGTTCACCAAAGAGAAATAATGTTTTCGTTGTCTCCTTTTGCTTGTATAAAAAGATTTTCGAATCGCAATAGAGACAGACTCCAAAATCTTGAAATGATTTTTTGGAGTCTGCTCTATGTCACACTTCGACCCACTCTATTTTATATTTATCAGCACAGCATGGATTGTCAACCAAATGCTGGCGAATAGCAGAGTCCAAGGCTACGGAAGGAGGGAGACTACCGGATCTTACCCTCCTCTGTCTGAATTTAGATGGAACGTGCTGGTTTATACGAGTTAGCAAATGCAAAGATGTTCGCCCGACATAACTAGCAGTGGCATTTAAATTGATAAACAATATTACTAATTTGAGTGTAAGGCAACACATCATCACCATCATAATAATAATAATAATAATAATAATAATAATAATAATAATAATAATAATAATTATTATAATAATAATAATAATAATAATAATAATAATAATAGTAAATAATAATGTCATCTCCTTTAAGAAACTTGTTTCTTATCGTTGACCACTTTCAGTTGTAATAAAGCTATTGCCCGTGCTCGACTGGGTATGGCATAAAGGTTTACTTCACAAGATCCCCAGCTACGGTATAGCTGGAAATGTCTTCTCAATTATTAAATGATTTCTCTCTGATAGGTTCATAAGAGTAGTAGTTGATTGCAAAATTCAGAAGCTCACAGTATAAAAGTTGAAGTCCCTCAAGAGTCCATCCTGAGCCTTACTCTCTTCCTGATCTTCATTAATGCTTTTCCAAATAACACCCTTACATCATGCGTAGATATTTATGCTGATGACACTACCATCTAGGATAGCACATCTGAAACCGTAAAATGATCAAGTTCTCTCCAATTCTCTCTCCTTTGATCTGAGTACGTTGTAAAATGGGGGAAAAAGTGGCTGGTTACTTTTAATGCATCTAAAACCAGGCTTTTATCTTTACATCATTAACGCTCTGACCCCCATCTGGCATCAATTGGAATGGATGGATCTAGTCTAGGGGAGGCACTATGTTTTGACAAGCTTCTGGGCTGGTCTTTAATCCTGATCTGAAAGAAAACACGTGCATAAAATCTGTTACCAATGCCGCTGGAAAAACGGTGGGATTTTTCTATCGATCCAGTAGATATCTCACTGCTGATACAATTCTCTATCTATATAAGAGCCAGGTACGTCCTATGATTGAATACTGTTGCCACATCTGGGCAGTAGCTGCTAGAAAGGACTTGTCCTGCCTTGATAGAGTTCAAAATAGACTTCGTAGCTTCGTAAGAGATGTCATTTTCTCTTCCTTGCAACCTCTATCTCACGGAAGAGATGTTGCGAGTTTGCTTTATCGCTATTTTCATGGTAAGTTTTTTTTTTTTTTAAATTATATTTTCACCCCAAACAAGGCACATTGCCACTTTGGTGTAGGGGGCTACTATCAGGGGAAACATCTACTGGGGCACTATGTAGGGATTAGGGCAGCGAGATGTTGGTTCACGTTGCACTTGAACTTATGCATGTCAGTACAGTTGGGGAAGCAGTGACCTGGAATGGAATTCCAAAGTCTAGCAGTTCTGGGGAAGAAACTACTGGAGTAGAACGATCTTTTACATCTAGGGATCTCTACAGTGTGGGGGTGGGATTTTGCAGCTTGTCGGGTCTGTCGAGGGTGTTCACGTCGTGGGGGCACAAGTGCTTGCAGTTCTTCAGAGCATTCACCATTATAATACTTGTAGAACAGGCAGAGGGATGCAACGTTTCGACGATGGGACAGAGGCTGAAGTTTTGATGCCAGTTTAGGGCCTATCAGATTTGCGACTCTCTTTTGAACCCTGTCAAGGAGAGAGAGACTAGTAGCCGATGCACCGGCCCAAATATGACAGCAATACTCCATACATAGTGGCCTTATAGAGGTACAGGATACTTTCGGGTGTTAGAAGTTTTCTAGCACGGTAGAGAGAGCCAACCTTCCTCGCAGCGGCCCTGGCAATGCCCTCGATGTAATTGTTCCAGCTCATGTTTCCTGTGAACGTTAGGCCAAGGAGCTTGAAAGACGTACTCTCAGCTAAAGAGTTGTTGGCCATTGCTATAGGTGGTAGAGAAGGTTTCCTGTAATTATTGAATGAAACTAGTTTTGTCTTGGTGGCATTGAACGTTACCATCCATTTTTGTCCCCATTCCACTACTTATTTGAGGTCATCCTCTAGTGTTTCTGCCATTACTTTAGATATATGTTCATTTGTTTTCCTGTCGTGCCTGCTATAGAGTGTGGTGTCATCAGCATATATACCCATCTCAGAGGCAATTTTATCGGGGAGGTCATTTATGAATATCAGGAACAGCAGAGGACCAAGGATAGATCCCTGGGGCACTCCGGCATTTATATTATATTGTTTAGACGTACGACCGTCGAGGACAACCTGGATTTTTCTCTTATCTAAGAAGGATTTAATTATGTTAAGTATTCTACCAGTGATACCGTAAGATCTAATCTTCCTGAGGAGACCCTCATGCCATACCCTGTCAAAAGCCTTAGATATATCTAGAGCTACCGCTCTGCCCTCTCCCGCTTTGTCCAGTGAATGGTATATGCGTTCAGAGATTACAGTGAGGATGTCTGTCGTGGAACGGGCTTGTCTAAATCCATATTGATGGTCGGTCAGAAGTTTAGCATCTGTAAGGTGCTGGACTAGAGCATGGTTAATTAAGGTCTCAAATATTTTGGCAAAATGTGGGAGGAGGCTAATAGGGCGATAATTTAATGGGTCAGTTCTTTCGCCAGAATTCTTGAATACTGGTACCACAGAAGCAGTTTTCCAGCAGCTCGGAAAGCAAGATTCATTAAGGCATTTGTTGTAGAGTTTGGAGAGAACTGGAGCTACTTCGGCTGAGCACTTTTTTAATAGCACAGCTGGGATGAGGTCGGGTCCACATGCTTTGGAAGTGTCAAGGTTCTCAACCGAGCTTCAATCTATGGTCCCCTCTCGCAAAACTCTCACAAGAAACACTCGTCTAGCTGAAAATACTATCAATAATTCCCCCCCACTCTTTATCTGTGCCTAACCTTAACGTAGATTCCATGAACAAAGCTTCTTTCTTAGAAGTGCACGCCTGTGGAAATATCTTTCATTTTCCTGCTTTCCAGCTGACTGCAATCTGATTGTCTTCAAGTTCAACGCAAACAAGTTCTTGATGAGCCGTTCCACTTAAGTTAACAAATTTACCGAATTTCTATTACTAACGGTTATTATATTGCCCAATTGTCTGCTGTACACTCTTAACTCTTATCCTCGAATGGTACCTGGGCCTTGATAAGTGGTGATGCTTTTTAAGAAAAAAACTTTTCTTAAAATGTTTTTGTGAGCTGTATCTTCTGGCATCCTTATGAATAATTCGTAAAGCTGTTTTTTTTTCTTTTTGTCTTTCCTCCTCTTAAGTATTGTTTCCCTGTTCTGTGTTTTGTTCATTTTTATGATGGTGTTTGTTGCGGTGATTATTTATTCTGTGTTCTGTGGAGTGGTAGGTTCTAATACTTTTTTGCCGTTCACACAGTAATGTATACTAACCAGTTCTCTTTCCCTGTCTTTTTTTTTCACGTAGTCAGTCAGACTCATCTTTTTGCGTGCAATGTATGTCGGGATGCCTCAGTTCTTCTTTGGTCTTACCTATGAACGGTCTAGTGTATCTTACTTGTCTTACTGCCCATGTATTTCTATCTTTTATTCGGGCTTTACTGTACATTTTTATACTAGTGTTTTTTTTTTTTCTATCTATTTTTCCCAATGTTACCTTTTCTTTCCGTTGACTTTTTGTGTCTGCTTCCAAACTGAAAAAATATTTGCATTGACTCATATTTGTCTCATATTCACATCTCATCTTTGTTGGGTAGATCCATAATTTTCAGTGTTCCCGGTTTTCTTTATCTAATTAGCAGTAATGAACACTTTACCATTCCTAATTGCAATTCTGGATGAATGATCTGTTTGTGTTAATTAGTGTTTTAGTTTCGTTTTGTTTCTTGCGAAAATTTCAAGCCATACATATACATTAGGTGATCCAATGTTTCGTCAGATTCATCAAGCTTTTATTAAGCTTCGCATTTTAGTTTAGTTATGAAGACGTATGATCATTTTGAATAAAAAAGTGATTTTTTAAATACCCGTTTAAATCTTTTCGACCTTCTCCTTTTTTCTCCACATTCACATCAGTTGATATTGCTATATCAATAATTATTGCCTCATGTTTCTATTTTCATTATTATTATTATTATTATTATTATTATTATTATTATTATTATTGTTATTATTATTTGCATTAGCATTATTATTATTATTAGCATTAGGGAGACGATTCTACAAAAAAGTGGTTCTAAGAGAGGAAGTTGCTGCAGAATGCCGGATTTGTGGTAAAACCTCAAGTAAATTGCACACTTTGCAGCAGGGTGTATTGGATTGGCACAAAGAGAGTACCGCAAAAGGCAGGATCGCATGGGACTCCGGATATATTGGGAGGTGCATAAGAGAGTTGGGGTGAAGTGTGCTGGAAAATGGTTTGAGGAGGTACCTGATGACGTGAGAACAAGGTGGAGGTATGGCAAGGTAGAGGTATGGTGGGACAAAAGTGTCATAACGACCAAGCAATTGGAACATAATCGTCCGGAATTGTTTGTCATTTACAAGGTCTCATAAAACTGACAGATTGTAGACTTTTCAGTGTCCTGGAACAAAAATGTGAGAGAGAAGAGAACGAGAAGTGGAGCAATTAAGTTCCATTGGCCTTGGAGATAAGGCGTATACACGGGGTTAAAACACAAATAATCACGGTCATAGTTCGTACACTAGGAGTAGTATCAAGTCGTCCGGAAGGACAATTGAAAAGAACTACAAATCCTCGATGTTTTAGGCAGCCTTCAGATCTCTGCTATTGTAGGTATGACCAACATCCGTAGGAAAACCCTTGATCTTTGAAGCTCCTGGTTTGAAGCCGGGATTAAGGGAAATCCTCTGGAAATGAATTCCATCCCCTTCCAGAGAGACGTTGATAAACGAAAACAGAATTATTATTATTATTATTATTATTATTATTATTATTATTATTATTATTATTATTATTATTAATAATAATAATAATAATAATAATAATAATAATAATAATAATAATAATAATATTGGTGTTGTTTTTTTATATTAAAGTAAATTTTACCCCGTTTATACAGTTGTATGCTCTTTAAGTTATACATTTTGTTGTAGGACTCTGTAAATTTAAAGTTTATTTTTTTTCATTTATACATAATCTACCTGGGTCCTCTAAATTTCCACATGTACTAACACCGTGCAATGTTTCACTGGACTCTTAACAAGCATCAGCTTCCATAGAGCTTCCAGTGTAGGTGTTCAGTGATGTTTTTATACGTTTTTAATTGAATGTGATTTTATATTCGTAATATGGAGTTAAAATCTCGAACGACAACGCCCACGCATTTTTGTCGTTATTTCTATTTTCTGTAATTAATTTTGTGTTTTATTAAACAATGCTTTTAGTACAGCATTACTTTTGTGGCAGACAGATAGCTCCTGTTTTTCGGTGTCAAATTTAGTTTTCATTAAGTTTCTTTTAGAATTTGGATGTTTACTATTCGAATGGTTATATTTTTGTCTTGTTTAATGTTATTATTATTGTTGCTCCATTTTCTATTATTTTACGCGTGTCTTCTTATTTTTCATAGCGGTATCGTAATTGTATAATATAATAAACACATTTCTAAGCTGTTGCAGTAATTTCAACTCAGTTTAAATTTACTTTGTTGCTGCGTCAGACGTGTATATGTTTTTATAAAGATCAGGCCCCTATAAATAACTTATGTATATATTTATCTTTTTCTATGTTATTATTCTTATCTACTGATTCTGTACAACAACGCTCATACAATTTGCATAAAGTAGTATTGTACTCTATGAGCAAACGGTCTTCTCTTCTGGCGTAATCAACGTATTCAACGTAATTCACTGTCCACATTCTTGTCGCATTGCTTACTGACACAAGCGCCTTAAAGCAAAATAGATAACGAAGAAGGAAGATATAGTAATAATCAGATAGATTGAATTATAGACAGATAAATAGATAGATTGATAGATAGATATACAGATGGACAGATAGATGGACAGATAGATAGACAGACAGACAGATAGATAGATAGACAGACAGACAGACAGATAGATAGATAGATAGATAAATAGATAGACAGCCAGACAGATAGATAGATAGATAGATAGATAGAAAGATAGATAGATACATAGACAGGCAGATAGACAGATAGATAGATAGATAGAAAGATAGGCAGATAGATAGATAGACAGAGATAGATAGATAGATAGACATACAGACAGACAGATAGATAGACATGCAGACAGATAGATAGATAGATTGACAGACAGACAGATAGATAGATAGTCAGATAGATAGATAGATAGACAGAAAGACAGATAGATATATAGATAGATAGATAGATAGATAGAAAGATAGGCAGATAGATAGATAGACAGACAGATAGATAGACAGACAGATAGATAGATAGATAGATAGATAGATAGATAGACAAGGAGACAGATAGATAGATAGACATATAGATAGGGAGACAGAGAGAGACGAGTAGTACATTTTCTGATCAAATTAAATTCTTGCAATGGCTATTCAAAACTCGCCATCGACTATATTGTCCGAATAATTGGAGATCTCTTCGCAAACCTATTGATTTTTAACTTTTTTGATTTTTATTTTTCTTGATGTGATATCAATACGCTTATAATTTTGTTTTTTAACAATTATGTTTTGCTAATGACGAATCATCCAACCGGATGCCAGTTAATATCAGATACATAATCCGAGATATTTTGTAATTGTAACTGTTAATTAAAGCGCAATTAGTTTTATTCCTTTTTACTTGGTTATCCGGGTATATTCAATATGGTGATTTTGAAATGTTCTCTATGAAGTCGGCTGATGCTATAACTCTATCTCATTTATGTTTAAGTTCGTATCATTCGAGACACTGACTTCAAATACATTTGAACATGCTTTCTTGCCCATAGTGTCAAGTTTAATAGCCGCATCTTCTAGGTGTGTAGCTGTGTGAATTGCACAGTAGACGTAGTAGAAGTAGATGGTATACAATTTAATTCCAATTCATGTGTCAACAACATTCCCTAAAATCCATGCAATTTTCGTTCTCATCGAATAAAAGCCTGCACCCATTTTCACGCCTAAGTTCTCTCATCCTGCTAAACCCGTCGCGATAATTTGGGTTTATACGAGCAGTGTCTGATGCAATTTTTGAAAAAAAAAGGGGGGGATACATTTTTAAAGATTGTTGCTTACTTTGTTCCTTGAGTTCAATATTTTCAATATTTTAGTTGTTTTTATTGCATTCTCATTCGAAACAAGGTACAATACAACTTTGACGTAGGAGGATACTATCTGTGACATTATTTGAGTAATACTACCGAGGGAGTTGAGCAGCAAGATGTATGTTTACATTACACTTAGACTCCTCCATATCAGCACAATCAGGGAAGCAAGTACCCGGAAGCGAATTCCAAATATAGCAGTCCTAGAGAATAAGCTAATAGAGTTAGAGTCTTTCTGACATCTGAGGAATTCTACTGCTAATTTAGTCTGTCACGGGTATTTACATCGAGTGGGTGCAAAGGATTGTGGCTCTTCGGAGCTCCTATCACTAAAATACTTGTAAAACTTGCATAAGGATACAAAATTTCGTCGATGGAACAGAGGTTGAAGCCTAGCTGATAGTGCGGGACCTATTAGTTTGGCGAATCTATTTTGAACTCTGTCTAAGAGTGAGAGACTAATTAGCAGATGTACCAGTCCAAATATGGCAATAATACTTCATACATGGGCGAATGGTAGCCTTGTAGAAGTACAGGATACTCTTAAACGTAAGTAACTTTCTAGCACGGTAAAGAGAGCCCATTTTCTTCTGAGCAATGCCCACGATGTATCTGTTCCAGCTTAAGTTCTCTGTGATTGTAAAGCCGAGGAGTTAGAATAAAATACTGCCAGGCAATATATCATTAGCCATGGCTATTAGTAATTTAGAAGGTTTATTTTAATTATGAAAGGGGGAAAGCGTAATCTGAACAACCTCGAATGTAACCATCTATGTTTGTCCCCATTCCAGCAGAGACTAGAAAATCCAACTGTAGGATTTACGCCATTGTTTCAGATATCTCTTCATTTGTTTTCCCTTCGTGTCGGTTATAGAGCGTGATGTCGTCAGAAAATATACACATCACAGAGATTATTTTGTCAGTGAGGTCATATCAGGAATAATAAAGATCCAGGGATCGATCCCTGATGTACACTCACATTTATATCATATTGTTTTGACATACGACCATTGAGGACAACTTGGATTCTTCTCTTATTCAAGAATGATCTAATTATGTTAAGTATTCGTCCAGTAATACCATATGATCTGATTTTCCTTGGAAGACCACCGTGCTGCACACCGTAAAAGACCTTTAATTTATATTAGGTTCCCATGTTGCTTGCTGGCATTTCTAATAGATGTGAAACAGATTTCCCTATGATAACATGTTTTTATTAATACTTTCTGCTATGTATTCGCAACCTTTCTTTGAATTTAATTTCCCTTTTTTCAGATTTGTGTAACAGTTCTTAGTACCTATACAGTTATTTGCATTATGTTACCTTTGTTAATGTCCAGTGCATATTTTCAGTTCCGTGGCATATACCGCGCATTGACCGCATTTTCAAGTCTCTTTGAATGTCACTTTATTGTGTGATGGAACAGAAATATCTAAAATTTCAAAGATCCTTTTGTCTTGTTCATTATCAACACGTCTAGTTTCCATATTTCAATAAATATATCTGTTTGTACTTCTATATAACATAAGGGTTGGTGTTTGTCGTTTTCCAGCGCTGTGTCTGTTTCTGTTAGCTCCACTTGTCTACAATTATTATTATTGGCTGACAAGGAGCTTTCACACAGGTCATCAAGGATCTCTCCTTGAAGACAACGTGGAGTGTTCCCTGGAAGCTGAGTGACAACGAATCTCTCAAGATTTCGAGCACTCTGCTTTATCACAACAGCCGTTTATCATTGGTTTCTCGCTGACAGCTTCCATTGGTCTCCACTGGAATTTGAGTGGAAATAAGCCTCCCCAAAGTCTCAGTTCTCTTAGCACTTGTCTAGCGATTGTCTGGTAAGCACTCCTACTTCGGTGTTTTTAACCCCCTTTACTCTTTTACGATTATTTGATATCACTTTATTTGGGCGTGACGTTGATAGGGCAATATTAGTTTTCGCATTCAAGGGTTTTCTTAATAGTTTAGCTGTTTTCATTATTGTTATCCGTTGTATCTTTCCGGACATTCTTCTGATTCCAATTTCACTCATTCATTTTTCAAAGCTTTTGGGACATTATTCCATTGTTCCCACTGTTATAGATACTTTTATTTTCTTTCTCATCCATATTCCTTTCAGTATTCTAGATAGATCTGTGTATTTGTACTGTTTATCCATTTTCTTTGTTATTCACTCTGTGGTCAGCTTGGACAGCAAAACCGACGATTTGAAAGGAATGTTCTTTCTTGTTAATTATTACAACATCCGATCTTCTAGGTTGGGTGGGTTTGTTTGTTTCTATGTCCATGTCCCAACTGATTTTTTGAATCTTGTTTTCAAGTACTGTTGCTGGCTTATTATTATTATTATTATTATTATTATTATGGTCGTTTTTGTTGCTGCTGTTGTTATTGTTGTTGTTATTGTCATTATTATCAGTACTGTTATTTTTATTATTATCGTTGTTGTTGTTATTATTACTATTGTTATTATAATTTTTATTGTTATTATTGTTGTTATTATTATTATTATTATTATTATTATTGTTGTTGTTGCTGCTGTTGTTGTTATTGTTGTTGTTGTTGTTATTGTCATTATTATCAGTACTCTTATTTTTATTATTATTGTTTTTGTTGTAATTATTACTATTGTTATTATATTTTTTATTGTTATTATTATTGTTATTATTGTTATTATTGTTATTATTATTGAGTCAATCGCACACCTTACAGCAGGAGATAGTGGATTGGCCCACAGAGAGTACCGCAAAAGACAAAATCGCATGCGACTCCGGATATATCGGGAGGTCTGGAAGAAAGTTGGAGTGAAGTGTGCTGGAAAGTGGTTTGAGGAGGTCCCTGATGAAGTGACAACAAGTGAGTATGGTACTGTAGATGTGGGACAAAAGTGTCATAACGACCAAGCAATTGGAACATAACCGTCCGAAATTGGTCGTTATTGACAAGGTCTCAAAAAACTGGCAGATTGTAAACTTCTAATTACCCTGGGACAGGAATGTGAGAGAGAAGGGGAACGAAAAGTGAAGCAATTATACTCATTTTGCCTTGGAGATAAAGCGTATACATTGGGTTAAAACACAAACAATCCCGGTCCTAGTTGGTACGCTATGAGTAGTACCAAGTCGTTTGGAAGGACAATTGAAAAAACTACAAATCCCGGATGTTTTAGGTGGTCTTCAGACCTCAGCAATTGTAAGTACCACAAACATCCGTAAGAAAACCCTTGATCTTTGAAGCGCCATGTTTGGAGCCGAGATTGAGGGAACTACCCTGGAAATGAACCTCATTTCTTTTAAGGGAGACGTTGATAACCAAAATCAGAATTATTGTTATCGCTATTATTAGAATTGTTATTATTATTGGCTCACATCGAGCGTTCACACAAGTCAACAAACGATCTGCTTGGAAACCTGGTGTGTTCTCTGGAAGCTGAGTGACAACAAGTCTCCCAAACGTCCAGTTCTCTCCACCTCCTTCGATAGCATTTGCAAATGAATTTGCATAGTCGCAACATCCTCTTGCCATTGATTTCTCGCCGGCAGTGGATATTGGTTTATATAGTAATTTGAGTGACACTAATCCTCCCCAAATTTCCAGTTCTCTTTGCGCTTGCCCAACCGAGGTCTGGCTGGCGCTCTCTCCTCGGTCTTTCTATTATTGTTATTATTATTATTATCGTTGACATTATTATTATAATTATTGATATTATCATTATTTTTTATGTTTGTTGTTATTTTGTTGTTTTTATTATTATTGTTATTATTATTATTTTTTGTTAGTAGTAGGTATATTATTATTATTATTATTATTATTATTATTATTTTTATTATTATTATTATTACGGTTATTTTTATTACTATTATTATTATTATTATTATTTTCATTGTTATTATTATTATTGTGGTTATTATTATAATTGTTAATCTCATTGTTATTCTTATTGTTGTAGTTGTTATTGTTATTATTATTGCTATCATTATTATTTATATTGCTGTTATTGCTATTGTTATTTTTATCATCATTATTATTATTGTTGTTGTTGTTGTTATTATTATAAATATTATTATCATTATTATTATCCTTATTATTATCATTATTATTATTATCATTATTATTACCATTATTATTATCATTGTTGTTATTATTATTATTATTTTTATTGTTGTTGTTGTTGTTGTTGTTGTTGTTGTTGTGATCGTTAATTTTACATTGATGTGATGCTTTACACCGGTTAATTGTTCACGGCAGAGTATGTTTTTGCATCTGAACTAGTGAGCATATGTAAAAAGGGTCAGTTAGGTGGAAAACACATGGCGTGAGGTTTTGGTAGTGCCAAGAAGAACTGACTTCTGGAGTAAAGTGATGTTGTAGTGTATTTTCAAGGAGCTCAATTGCTTTTCAAGATTATCTGGAATTGATCCAAGCGCACTTATCATGATTGGCACGGGTAGAGTGTTATTTTTCCACAGCTTATCAATCCGCAACTTCAATTTCTGTTAGTTCCATAGCCTCTCATTTTTCTGTCCTGCTTAATTGGTGTCGCTTGGGCAAATATATATATAATTATTATTATTAATATTATTATTATTGGTAGTAGTAGTAGTAGTAGTATTGCCTCTATTATTATTTTTATACGCATCATCGTTATTATTAGTACTAGTAATACTGTCATCTTCACTATTATTAATAGTAGTAGTAGTATTAATACTAATAGTAGTAGTAGTAGGATCATAGAATTAGTTTTAATTGCATATATTAATTATATTTCCCTATAAATAATTTTATCTTTTAATGTTTTCGATCTTATAAAAAAATTAACGTTATTAGGAATAAAAGAGAATATTAAATTCTTTACAACTTTATCTACATTGAAATTCATCTACATTGAAATTCATCTACATTGAAATTCATCTACATTGAAATTCGTCTACATTGAAATACATCTATATTCATACAATATAATATACCGAGACTGACTAACGAATGATTTAAAACTTATCTGGAGAAACTTATGCTAAGAATAAATACATTTAGATATTATATGTTTTGCCTGACTTTCTCCAGGAAAACGTTTGTACGCATCTCCTTCGAAAAATGCGCTGACGTCATAGATACACCCTCGCCTCTGACATTGGCTGCACTATTCTGAGATGAATACGTATCAATCAGTTACTCTTACGATATCAACAAAGATCGAAACCCTTAAAATACATTTGCTCCAGAATTGCTGAACCATATGCCGCCGCTCGTTTTAAACAAGTTCTTGTGCTATTTGTAAAAAATGTATTTGAAAGGATTCGACCCTTATCAAGTATTCCACAGAACACCACTTCAGCCTCTATCTCACTTTCGCTATATTAAGGCATCCTGCTCACAGATATATTCAGTTCAAGTTGCTGCGTTGTTTGACCTTCCCCTTATTCAAACCAAGCGGTCAAGTCGATCAATGTCACTGTTTCATCTCATCAGCTATCGCCAAGGGCTACCGAGCACACTCTCCTTTATCTGACGCTAACTCAACCCCCATCAGCGTCTGGAAGTTATGTGCAATCCGCCATCACAGCATTCATTTTATTTTGTGTTTATATTTTCATTGCAGTTTTAAAATAAGAAGAAAAAAATGAAAAATCAGCCTCTTTAATAGTAGAAGTTCTTTTTGTGTGTGTAATCAACGTACAGGATATTCACCCAAGTAGATATATATCATGAGCGGAGATATTGATTTTTTCCGAAAGCAAATCATGTTTTCAGCGCACTTGAATATGAAAGTTAAGCCATCATTTATGTTGCTGTAAATATGTGTGCTTATACGCGTGTAATTCTCTTTACATTAGTGTGTAATTGTGTGTCCAAGCGAATAGTTACGTATGATATGTAGGGCGAATGGCATGCGATTTGATCAGTTGATTCTCTATATAAGTTATACATCGGTAGATCTGTAACGTTTAATGGTAAAATACAAATCAAATTCGAAATCTAGATGGAGTTACCTCTTCGATTCTCTTCCATACATTTGTTCACAAAAAGTACAGAAGACAGAACTAGTATACTTCTAGTTTGTTTATATTCCCGTCGAAGCAGCTCAGCTGAGCTGTAAGTTCTGTTTCCCCAGTCTACGTCATTCAGAGCGAGAACTCAAATTTGTTACAAACAATAGTATTAGTCTGTGGGTTAACTACCTGGTGTTTATTTACGAACGAAAGTTTTTTGTTCTGGAAACGTTGGCATAGGACTGCTCTTCAACAGATTGCATCATGGCTGTCTTAAAATTTTACGTGAGCAGAATAGTCATACAAAGCGTTCCTATTAGAACTCAAACTTATATCGACATACATTCTAAATCGTCTAATAGGGATATTCAGTTTTCAACCAAATGTCATTCATTTCGAGTTCAGGTCGGAAGAAGCGGGGGCCAATGAGAGAAGGGTAAAGACTCTTTCTAAAGCCAAGTCTGGGTCTCTTTGTATTTGTGGGTCGGTGCCGTCCTGCTGCCACACCTAGACTGCCAGTGACCACTTGATTGCACTAGAGGATGGCCACAATCTTAGACACAGCCAGGTACACTTGGATTTTGAATTCAAGCCAACTTCGAAGATGAAAAGTGGCATGATGTTGGCCTTACTTAACCCAATACTAAAAACCATAACCGTGAACGGAATCTTTGTTTTCATCCCTCAGGACATACCCTAAAGCAATTATACCGTCCGGATGTTCATTTTGAGGGTGTTAGAAATGGGCCTGTTTTCAAGAGTCGGACTGATAGAGAGCATGATTGTACAGCGGCGCATCTCTGATCTCGCCCGGTGAACATTGGGTCACTTTCAGAAATGATAGAAGGTTCCTCTTGCTCTTGGGATTTATACACAACGTATCAACTAGTAGATGAAAAGGAAAGCTGGTTTGAAATTGAATCATGTCGTCTTTTCGAGGGCTTAAATTTCATCGTTCCCCCTATATATATCTATATATATATATATATATATATATATATATATATATATATGAATATATAATTATTGTCTACTATAATAATTAAATACCTACAGACACTAGTGTTTCATCCTTTCGGGAATCTTCAGTGCAGGGTGTCACGATTACTACCAGT
Source organism: Euprymna scolopes (assembly GCF_053919585.1). NCBI lineage: Eukaryota > Metazoa > Mollusca > Cephalopoda > Sepiida > Sepiolidae > Euprymna > Euprymna scolopes. The sequence continues at coordinate 4,774,618 of NC_136491.1, forward strand.
CGAATGATTCGAACCCCGCATCACGAGAAACCTCTAGCTCGATTAGCGGAGACCGTATCCATTCGGCTACCATTAACCGCTTGAAATAACGTTGAATTTTAAACATCTTAATTTTAAGTGTTCATTTACGTCAGGCAGACAGTGATCTAATCACTATATATATATATATATATACATATATATATATATATATATATATATATATATAACACCAATTTGTATACATTCACTTGTCTTAATGTTTATATTCTATATAAATTATATTTTTTTTTTTTTTTTTTTTTTTTTTTTACAAAGGCATCACCACATTATCAAGGCCCAGAGGCCACTCAAGGATAAGGGTTAAAGAGTGTACAGTAGAAGTTGGTCAATATAGTAATCATTAGTAATGAAAATTTGGTAAATTTAATAACTTATATGGAACGGCTCATCAAGAACTTATTTACTTTAGACTTGAACAAAACCATATTGTAGTCAGCCGGAAAGCAGGAAAACGGAAGACAATTCCACAGGCGTGCAGTTCTAAGAAAGAAGCTTTGTTCATGGAATCTACGTTTAGGTTTAGGCACAGATAAAGAGTGGGGGAAATTATTGATAGTGTTTACAGCTAGACGAGTGTTTCTTGTGAAAGTTTGGCGAGGGGGGACCATAGATTGAAGCTCAGTTGAACACTTTCCATGAAAATAACGATACATCAGAGACAAACTCGCAACATCTCTTCTGTGAGATAGAGGTTGCAAGGAGGAGAAAAGGACATCTCCTACGAGGCTACGAAGTCTATTTTGAACTCTATCAAGGCAGGACAAGTTCTTTCTAGCAGCTCCTGCCCAGATGTGGCAACAGTATTCCATCCTTGGACGTACCTGGCTCTTATATAGATAGAGAATAGCATCAGCAGTGAGATATCTACTGGATCGATAGAAAGATCCCACCATTTTTCCAGCGGCCTTGGCAACAGATTTGATATACGTGTTCCATTTAAGATCAGGAGTAATGGTCAAGCCCAGAAGCTTGTCAAAACTTGAGGCCTTCTGAAGACGAGAGCCATTCATTTCAATTGATGACAAATGTGGATTAGAATGTTGATGATGTAAAGAGAGAAGCTTGGTTTTAGATGCATTAAAAGTAACCAGCCACTCCTTTCCCCATTGTACTACGTGCTCAAGATCAGAGGAGAGAGAATTGGAGAGAACTTGCTCGTTTACTGTCTTAGATGTGGTACCATAAATGGTAGTGTCGTCAGCATAAATGTCTACAAATGATGTAAGGATATGATTTGGAAGATCATTAATGTAGATCAGGAAAAGAGTTGGGCCCAGGATGGATCCCTGAGGGACACCGGCATTAATATTGTGAGCTTCTGATTTTTGCCCCTCAACTACTACTCTTATGAATCTATCAGAAAGAAATGATTTAATAATTGAGAAGACTTTTCCAGCTATACCATAGCTAGCGATCTTATGAAGTAAACCTTTATGCCATACCCTATCAAAGGCTTTAGATATGTCAAGAGCAATTGCCCTAGAAAGATTGCCACCGTCGAGAGATTTGCTAATCCTATGCGATATAACTGTAAGGACATCTGCTGTAGATCTAGCAGAACGGAAACCATATTGAGTGTCACTAAGAAGGTTATTTTTGTTGAGATGTTTGATTACTTCTGTATTTAATACAGATTCTAGCAACTTACTCATGACGCACAGGAGACTTATTGGCCTGTACTGAGAGGGGGATGAGCGATCACCTGAATTCTTAAATACAGGGCATACTGATGAGATTTTCCAGGGAGATGGGAAACTATTCTCCTTAAGACAACGTTTAAACAGTTTTGTAAGTATGGGCGCTAGTTCAGGTTGAAGTTTTTTGAGTACTATAATTGGAATACCATCAGGGCCAGTTGCTTTACTGGAATCAAGGTTTTTGATTAGTTTGGCAACATCACGTACAGATATACGTATATCACATAGCGTGTTTTCTGATACAAGAGGAAATATTGGGGGTTGGCGGTCTTGGTCGCAAAGGGTAGAATTAGCTGCAAAGTTCTTGACAAAGAGTTTGGCTTTGTCTGATGCTGACGAGATTACCTCAGATCCATTGATAATAGTTGGGATGGAGCACACGCTTCTGTTCAGGATTCTGTTTGCTATTTGCCAAAACTGGTGGGAACCAAGCCGCTGCTCAGCTACTTTGGACTTAACAGATTGAGCATACAACTCTCTTGCGTTCCTTATTACTTTCTTACAATGGTTGCTGGCAGTCCTGAAAACGGCTTTAGTTTCCATACATCTATTACGTTTGAAGCAGTGGAAAAAGTGATTTCTGTGTGCAATGGCAGCAGCACATTCTGGAGAGAACCATGGCTGGCTGTTAGGTTTTTGCTGAAACTTTTTAGAGGGTATGAAATGGTCAATACCTACAATTAACCATTCAGTTAGGTCTAATACTATAGAGGACACATCCTTTTTAAACATGGAATGCAGAGGTAGATCAGATATAAATGTACGGAAGCTATCCCAGTCAGCCTTAGTGTATCGATATACTGTACGATGAAGAGGTACGTCTGGGGACTTATTACATTTCATTTTTATCTTAATTGATACAACAGAGTGGTCGGAAGATCCAAGAGGCGACAGAACAGAAACTGAACATAGTTCAGGGCAAGTTGTGAGAAAAAGGTCTAGTAGGCTCGCATACTGGCCGTCATTATCGGGCACACGGGTAGGTTCCTGAACAATCTGAGTGAGGTCATAGGCAATGGAGAAATCATGACAGAACCTCCCCTCATCATCGGTCTTGTTTGAGTGGGTCAACCATTCGACGTTGTGAACATTGAAGTCTCCACATACGTGAATGTTAGCTGAAGGATAAGTAGAAAGGACTTGGTCAATTTTCTCAGATATGCTTTGAAAGATAGTAACTCCGCTGTTGTGGGGGCGATAGAGAGTAAATATAAATGCAGTAGTGTGAGCTAAAGCAACCCGGAAGCACATATAAGGTAAGTTAGGATCTTCCCTGGAGATGTCCCTCCCACATGGAAAGCTATCTTTAATATAGGCACATATTCCATGCCCATGGCGATCTTGGGGGTCAGATTTAGAAGTTAAGTTAGAGTATCCTGTAATTGCAAACTCATCAAGGGAAATAGCCTGTCCAATGCCATATATTCTATATATATTTCATCGTTCCCCCTATATATATATATATATATAAATATATATATATATATACATATATATATATACATGTATATATATAAATATATATATATAAATATATATATATAACAACACACCAATTTGCATACATTCACTTGTCTTAATGTTTATATTCTATATACAATTTGTGATTTGAAAAAGTTAAATTTCAAATATAGAAATTTTATTGTATGCAAGACAAAGAATGCACTATAGTAAAATATATTTCCTTAACCCATGAGTTTTCGATGTTTATACATTTCCTCAGAGAAAAAATACTAGCAAATATTATAAAAGGTTTGCACCTAATTTACTAAAAGTAATAAACATAGTAAATTAAATTAAATCTTTTAAAAGTTTTTAAATAGAATAAAGGGAAATTGAGTATTGATGCAACAAAAAGAAAAAACAAAACAAAAAAACATATTGTACTTGGATTTACTACAATACACGTTGCAGAACTTCCATTACAGGATTTAGCATACACTTTCGATTTGAAGTTCAATATCCATTTTTTATAAACATCGAAAACTCACATGTTAAATAAATATATTTTATTATACGGCATTCTTTATCTTGCACCCAATAACATTTCTATATTTGAAATTTAAGTTTTTCAAATGAAAAATGTTAAATTACTAAATTATTAAAGAGAAGGGGAGAGGGAGAGAGACATGCTGAAATGATGTAGTGATACAGATTGCATAATACTGTAAACAGAAAGTTCAAATAAATATTAGCATCAATATTATAAGACAATCACAAGCAGATAATAAACATTACTATGCGAGATTGAGCAATAATATGAATGAAAATTTTGAGTTCAATTATGCATAATTACAACAAAATGCAAATGTCAGACTATTAATAAATTTTGTTGTAATTCTCTATAATTTAACTTAGAATTTTCTTTCCTATATATATATATATATATATATATATGTATATATATACATATATATATATACACACGTGTGTAGACGCATTTCTCACAGTCTCTTTCTCTGATATGTATGTATATATATATATATATATGTATATATATATGTGTGTGGGGGTATGTTATATATATATATATATATATATATATATATATATATATATATATATATATATATATATATAATGCTCCCTATCTTGGGTTGAGCATATCGGCAAGTGACATACAAACATACATTTGCGTATTATGCGACGCTCTTTGTGTTAACAAATCGAGCGGAGGAATTTGGACGATGTCAAAGCATCGTTAATTCATTACCCACACAGCATCAGTCGTATAGTGCAATGGTAAGAACCTTGACTGTTATTTGGGCATTCGGATTTCAATCGTTGCTTGAGGCAGTTACCTGTCTAGCCGCATTGATGAGCTGTGAAACAGCGAAACAGTACTCTATGTAGATTACTATATATACATATATATATGTGTGTGTGTGTATGTGTGTGTGTGCGTGTGTGTGGATTTATGTTTACAACGCCAGACAATGCGTTATTTAATAATAATCTTTAAACAATTTTCTCAGCCTTCAAAGTTTTAGACATTGTAACGTTTTCTATTTTTTGAATAAGACATTGCATCACCAACAATGTGAAAAATATTAAATAATTAAAAAGAATTTCCATAAAATATTCCATTGTTTCACTTTATGATTAAAAAATACAGCAAATTTTATAAATAAAACAATAAAGAGAGGTGTTTACTCATTAGACGCTAAAGTAACGTTTTTGCACGGTCCAAGGCATAATTTTTACAATTTTAATTTTGCAACGCCAGGAAAATATAGCATCTACTTTTTACTCTGTACTATTTTTGAGTTTGAGAGTTTATGGCTATATTCTATGGATGCATGCCATTTTATTGGAAATAAGTGCCTAAGTAGGGCTTTTTTCTACATTTATTTTTCAGGTAAAATAGAAAAAACACCCTAGTCAGATGATATAAGTTATATTCGCATATGTTCGTTTTAATCTATATAAAAATATTTTTATTAACTAGGTTAAGCAAATAAAATTGGAAATTGTAATTCGGAACTGATTATATGATGAGATAAACCTGTATATGTTTGCAAATATTCCGTAGATATTACGTGTTTTTAAATATTTTGTAGATGTTTATAATAAAGAAATCGTAATTTCTATAGTAATCCCTTGGGGCGGTAATACTAATGCTTCCCTTTCTAGTTTTTTACGGACTCAGATGATTAATAAATGTCATAGGCGTAATGGTAGGTGCCTACCAATTAGACTAATGCGCATTTCCGATCACATTTCAAATTTATTTCATGATTATTTATTATTTCAGGACTACCTAGTAAAATATTCGAAGTTAGATAACATTTAATAGATCATATTATGAGTAAGTCGTACAGAAACGTATGCATAATTTTTATGCTTCAATTTTTTTAAATTTGCGCGAGTATATATTCAATAATTCAACGACTCACTCAGATTAGATAATCCTGCTATGATTTTGGCATATCAACTCGTAAATTGTAACTAGTTACACACAAAGGGAAAGGAGAGACACGACTGCCGAATTTGCTATATAAGAAAATCACACACGTGGCTGTCTGTTTGTATTTTTTTTCTGTCGACACAAAGCATCCGTATTTTATTGTCGTTCTATAAATCGAAATCTGTCGGACATATTTGAGAACCTGGTATTTTCCAGCGGTGTAATCAAAGAATATAATACAGTCAAATACTAAATTAGGACTGAAAATTATTTAAAGCTTTCCAATATCATCATGACAGCACTAATCAGAATAGTAAGTGATAAGCAACTATCGACACACATGAAATAGAATATCAAATAAAATGAATATGAAAGTTCATATTTTATTGACAATGCAAGAACAAGGACTAAAATTATTGTTGCGCATTGTTTTTCTGTTTAGTTGGAAAATAATAAAAATATCGTTATTCGGTTGTGGAAGAGGCGTAGAACTTTGTACAAAAGATACAATTGCAAAAAATCTATCCAATTGCACCTAAAATTGCTGCGTCGTTTTCGTATGTTTATAAACTCATACTGACCAACTAAAAACAAGAAAATATAGGTGTACTCAAATCTATAACATATGAAATACCAGCATATTCGATAAGTAAATAGCAATAGTTTATTTAAAAAAAACTGAAAAAATATATTTTCTATTTCAGATTCTAAGAGAGTGGCGTTTTTAGAGAAACTTCTTCTGGCTTTGGACGCAAAACAATTATATTATTTTTCTTACCTAATCCAGGTAAGTACTAATGGGTTAATTTATTGTGTGAACTAATGCTTCAAAATCAAATAATGCAGTATAAACATGTTTGCAATTGAATTTATAGTTTTACAGAAACATTGCGAGATAATAGTGTAACCCATTCAACTCGTCAGGCATTTTGTGTGATAATTATAATGTTGAAGAGACAAATAGATACACATCTTAATTGACTGGGTGGTTGCCTCTTTTCCATAATGGTGCTTATTCGTTAAACCTTGTCACTCTGGCCATATCATTATAAATTACCTATAACAAATGTGAAGAGAGTTAGTCATTAACTACTTATACAGGGTGTCCCAAAAGAAGGTGTCGGATTTTAAATTTAACTTCCTTAATATTTAAGGTATGCTTACCAATTTTCATATGACAGTAGATGAGCCTGGGCGATCATTGTTTTATTGAAATATAGTAAGATAGCATAGTTTAATTATTCTAATTTTATTTATACAACTTAATCTAGGGTATGCTTTTCACAAGGTCTAATTTTAGTTATGTAAAATGATGTTACTTAAATGTCCACCATTTTCATTTTCACATCCTCGTGCTTTCTGCAGGGCATTGTCCAGCACATCACTTAATGCTTCATGGCTTATGGCCCTAATTTCCTCCTCTATATTCACTTAAGGCCATTTATTGTGGCTGGTTTGTTTGCGTATACCCGCTCTTTGGGGAAACCCCAAATGGAGAAAATTTGCACATGTGAGATCTGGCGAACGGGTGGCCAATTTATCTCACAGCAACGAGAAATTATTCGGTTGTCGAATATGTTCTGGAGCAGATTTAATGTCTCTCTTGCCGTATGCGCCGTTGCACTGTCCTGCTGGAACCACATTGATCGAGAGACCCCAATTTGACTATCTCCTTCTTACTGATATGGATTGATCCTCGACCACACTCTCTGCTAATCTCTGACGATTCTCATCATTTCTTGGCGTACGGGGTCTACCAGATTTAGGGAGGTCACATACAGGCCCTTGCACATGAAATCGATCCACCATAGCTTTTATTGCATTGGGAATAGGAGAATTTCTTCTGTTGAAGTTTCGTCGAAATTCTATTTGAGTTTCTGATATTGAGAATACGACTCTACGATAAATGTCCGCTCCTCGGTAGTGTAACGACTCATGATGACCTTGGAAGGGTTACTCTAGAGGATCTGAGATAATAATAAAAAAATGTAAAAAATTAAGAAAGTTATGTTTTTTTAACCATCAGCTTCTTTTGGGACAACCTGTATTATACATATGTATTTTGTAGAAGAAACCAGAGTGATAGAGAGAAAGTAAGATCGACATAGGAAGAAGGAGGAAATAAAAAGGAAACGAAACGCGGTTCTTTCGTGAACCTACATTTAACGACGTAATTAATCCAAGAGATTTTTCGAACTACAAACGTTCTGATTTCTAAGTCTCTTTTGTATTTAACCTTCTCAAATATATAAAGGTTAAATAATAAAATGCTTAACAAACAACTTTTATTTCAATTACTGTCACTACAACTACAATACACAATAATAGTAATTTTCACATACAATTATAGAGGTATCTTTCAAAGATACTAGTATTCAAAGTTTTATTAATCATAAAGAGAGTGCTGAAAATTAAAAATAAAATACATTTTTAAGTAGTAAATAAAGTTTCGTATTTCCTTCACATTTTTACGGTAAATAGAAGTATTACGAATGAAAATATAAGTAAAAACATTTCGCACACATTCAAGTAGTGTAAATAAACGAGTGTTATTCACCGATTCAACAGTGTTATATGAGTTGAGTAATATCAAGTACATATGAGACTACATATTATTTGTAGTCTTCAAACAGGAAATAGAAATCTTACTAGATTGAGGCAATATGGTAAGTAATTTTTGTAAGAAATGTAAACTAATTCATATATATTTATATGGCGGAAAAAAGAGGGAAAAAGAAAGAGAAAGAGAGAGTAATTGAGAACATTATGTGTTTTAACTTAAAAGAAACATTTTATCATCAAACATTCCCAAATAAAATAAAAAAAAGTTGAAAAATCGTATTTCAATTATAATATACCTCACCATAAAAATGATAAAATACAGCATTGCAAAAGTAGGAGATGTTTATTTTTCGCTGTATCTGATAGATGGCATGTTGAGAAACTGTTCTTTAAATGATGGATTTCACTCTGTTCTGGAATGTGTAAAATACGTACGAAATATTCTTACAGAGTAATCGTTCAATATTTCATACATTGATCAGCAATTCCACGACTGGGAAATTCCTTTCGTATTACGTATCTGAGAAAGTGGGAAAAAGAGGTTAAATTATACGATGAACGAAGAACTAATTAGCGTATTCTTACACGAGGTATTTGCTTGAAATGATGAAAGCAACAGATATGCATAGAAATGTCCGCATTGTTTAATGCAGTGTCGAAAGTGAGACGGGATTAATTGATTCTAATTTATATATATATATATATATATATATATATATATATATATGCGCGTGTGTATATATATATATATATATATATATATATATATATATATATATATATATATATGAATAAAAATAAGATAAAGCTACCAGCGACGGTTGACGTTATGTTGTTTTGAAAAGGGAAAAAACGAATGAATTTATAAAATGGTGATCAACGTTTCGCCCCTTATTACAGGGGCCATCCTCAGGATATTAAAAGACAAAATGCAGAAGAAGAAAACGATCGTAGACCATACATAAGTGAAAAGGAAACAGTGTTAGAATCCTACCCATATCTGGAAGAAAACTATAAATGTGCGTATGGGAAGGTTGGGGTGTTCACTGTCTATATATACACTTTTAAGAGTACTTTATTTAAATACCTATGTACATTTTTTCTTCTCTCTAATCTTATTCATTTTGTGTAAATTATTTAAAGAAAAACGGTCTGGGATAATAGTATGAATTCACCAGAATCTTTCTTCATATTTTGTTCTTTGATTATTATTTTCCCTATACTAGGGGCTAAATGATAGAAGCTCTTTCTTTGCGTAATAGTATTAGTGTTTAATATTACTCTAAAAGTCTTCTTTGGCTCTATGTATCACGTATTTTATAATTTTCGCATAATCTTAATTAAATGAATTATCGTGATATGCACAATGGCAAAATAGTGCATGTAGGGCCTTACCATTCTGTGTTCGTAAAGCCTTAGTTTCAATTCATGCTATGACTCACCTATGTATGCTTGTTGACAGTTATTACATGGGATGGAATATATACCGGCGTTGGATGTGAGGGTCTTGGTAATGTTTAATGTATGTATTATTGTTGTGGCAATTGTTTGTATTAAGTGAAAACCAAGTCTGTTAAGAGTGTCTTTGATTTTTGTATTTTTAGTGTGGGTGGGAATGAAAAGATTTCTGTTTAATAGTGAAGTATTTGTTTTATTTTTCTGTCTGTTTATATTATAGTGTATGTTCGTAGCTTTTTTCTTTGCGTAAGAAATTAAATAGGACGGGTACTGTAATGTTTTTAAAACATTCGTAATGTGTGGAATTTCGTATAGAATAGACTAGGTCTCTCCGCCTCACTTCTAAATTATACATACATATATATATATATATATATATATATAGAGAGAGAGAGAGAGAGAGAGAGAGAGATAGATAGATAGATACATACATGCATACATACATACATACATACATACATACATACATACATACATACATGGATGACTAGATAGACAAAAAGAGAAAATTAAAAGTCATTTTCAGGAGCAAGATTTAATTATTATGTTGTCGATATTTTCTCCATTCTTGGATGTTTGCGAACAAAAATAAAAATGTTGGCAGCAATCCGAGAAACTGTGATGTAAAATAAAATATAATGAACACTACACACTTTCAGTAAAAGTGCCAACCATTTAGTGTGTGCGTTTACGTGTAACTGACAGTCGCTGGTAATTCAAACTCCATAGACGTCAAATCAGAAAATGGCTGAACATATAAAAATAAGTGTAATATGTCAAAAGGTATTAAGCTAAAGTAATAAAAACAAACATCTTGGATGCTGAACCAACTAACGAGAGATGAAATAAACGATAGAGTTCAGAGTCGATGCTAATAGCCATAAGAAGTGGATGAAGATGATATTTAACCGAAGATGTTGATGTTGGATGGGGATAGACTAATGACTATTTTCTCTGACACTTGACACCTACATCTATTTTAAGAGTTTCTGAGTAAACTTTTATAATTGGACACTAAATGTATATTTTCCCATTCCTATTTTCAATATTTGTTAGTGGTTCTCAACGATGAATATAGAATTCTCAATTATTTCCATAATAATATTCCTATCCCTACGATGTTTTAATAATATTGATGTTATTAGCACGTAACCTTAACAGGCAATATAAATGCTCATGTCTAGATATGTACAGTACTAGATTAATCACGCGGGAGCGCAGCAATACGTAATTTAGAGTCTAGGCGCGAACTTACTTCTCTCGGTGCTTATAGACCTATAGATCTGATTAGTCATCTAAAAATCTCTGATTTTTAAATCTATGCTACTGACATCATACGCATTGGTACCAAACAAACGGGGAAGACAAGGCCTATGTAGTTCTGGTCACCAATCTTCCTAGGACAGTTAATTTTTAAAAATACCTGTTTACAAACATAAACTGATTAAGGTGTAAGTAGAACTTACCTACTGCTCTATTTTCATATTCTTTCTTTGCCTATTAGTCAGGTGCAATGGTAAGGATACAGTACATACATCCAATGCTTGAATATATTTCTGCATTAGGGCAATGCATGCCGTCCCCGCCTTATTAATTTACACTTGAAACGGGTATTTTTGTGGTGCTTGTTTGTTATATATTTTTGACGGGATTAACTTAGCACGACTTGTCTGAAAAATGTGAGAACTCTGATCAGACAGGTTGTCAACTGTTTTCCAGTTGGCAGTATAGGAGCCTGAATTCTTTGGTAACAGTTAGAGTAGTTGCTATATCATCAGTTGTACAATAACATGGTGATTTTAGTGCAATGCCCCTGGTGGCTTTTCCCGAGGTCACTATCTTGTGGATGAAGTTTCGGCTGTTGTATCTTTGGTATTATCAACATCTATTTGCTTAAACCACCTTACCTTTAAACTCAAACTAATAAATAAAATGACAGTACAAAATTAAAACACGATCACACAGGACACACAATGAAAACAAACAAATTCGCCTCCTCCTTGAGGTTCAAATACGCAAATATATCTGGGCTTAGAACTAACTTTAACGATGTTGAATCCTTTGTCCTAGCAAAATCATCAGATACGTTGCACTAATAAAACTGACCTACATTACTTCATATTCTCTAGACTCTTTAATACGTCTGCTTATAACTCATATTAATGTATACATTATTTAATGAAACAAACAGTCTCATGTATAGACTTGGATTATATTCGTAATAGCCTCCCCTTGTCTACGGAATCGAAACTAGTATCAGATGGCCAGACTTTAGACTTAAGCTGCAAGAAATATTTATGTACTTATATTTTCTTTGCTCTCCTCACGTGACCCAAGACTATGCACTAATTATCTATGTATCTGACCGCATATATGCAGACTCTCCCAAGTGCATATATTTGGTGATTTTAAAGCGTACAACAATAATATGCTTTCTCTAGTTGTACACACACTTCTGGTAGCATTACACGCAACTTTTTTATAACTAATGACCTGACACAGACAGTTAGGTTCCCGACCTGTTTCCCAGGTACAGTGATTTTAGCAAGACTCGTTTCGAGACATTTCTGACAACAGTTACCAAAGATTGTATAAAACTTCCCATGGCCGAGAATGTCGAATATGTGACACTGGTAGATATGACTCCAAACTCTCGACCTCAAATTAGAAGAGCGGCAACTCAAAACGATAAGGTACTTCAATAAGGTTTACTAAAGGCCACTAGGAATAACACCAAAGATGTCCCATGGTGTATTCGTTTTTCCTTCGTGTGGAACATTGTGAGATTAAGGTTACTGAATGCTTAAAAACAACAAATGAAGCGAAGGTTCATACCCGGGACTAAACTCTGTTCTTACCAATAATTGACTTCTACTTGCGAAGGTTTCATTGCTCAAAGAAAGCATGCATTCTTTAGACATCAGACATATCCAGTACAGATATTCAAATTTATATAAAAGCTATAGGAGATGACATACCGCAATGACCAGAAAAGACATTGGTTTGCCCATGTTTAGAACACGTGATTTCTAGAAAATGCATAACAAACAATAAACAATTCTCCAACTATTCAATATCCGTTAAGTTGTTTGAACCGTAACCGTCAAGTATAAACTTCTAGCCGTCGGTTAGACTCCAACACAACTTCAGACGTAATATTATGAAAAAAAAACACGTTGAGGACGTGTAGCCGTAATCTCATTTCACTTACACTATTAAAATGGCTCAGTTCATTTCAAACTTTCCCACCGTATCTTGCTTTACTAACTGTTAAAAATACTTCTCTGTCACCAGTTTTCAAGAATCATGGCGAATAAACTGATCCATCTAATTATCGCCTCAAATTTTTCCCTCTTTTCGCTAAAGTCTTTGAGTTCTTAATCAATGAAGCACTAATTCAACACTTCATTGACACTAGATTTCTTTCAAACCGACAGCATGGATTTAAGCAAGCCTGTTTTACACCATTTATTTTAATTGTAATATTTGAACGTATATATGACACAGCGGATAAAGCCGGGTAGACAAAGGAAACAGAAGTAGACATATGCCAGTCTTTTGAATCTTTTCATAAAATTTGAATTATATGGCATTACTTGTGAAATACTTAGTATAACCAACTTTTACTTAGATAATAGAAAAATCAAGTTAGTTTTCGATTACCATACGTCAAAATAACATGATATAAATGTGCCACACGAGGCAATTATATTATTCGTCACATTCATAAACAACCGGTCCTGAATATGACTTTAAACTATATCCGATGGTGAGGTCCAATTTGATGGGATTTGGGGAGTGTTGAGCCACCCTTTAATTGCCACGAGTGGTAGTACCTGTTAGGGTCCAAAAAATGGGTTTAATGGAAATCGGCTTGAAAAAAAAAACAAATATATTCTATTAATAATTTTTTCTTCAAAATCACGGGATTCGGCATTACATGACCTGAAAAGGGTTGATATGCTGTGAAACAAAAACAAGCAACCCCACCATACATAACTTACCTCATATGATTGTCTTCGAGATAGGTAAATTTGCTGATGACATCAGACTCATAGCAGACACGAGAGGAAAACGGATGAACACATAACTAAGAAAATAGTTGAAGTAGGAGAAACCCCAGTCTCTAGTGAAATAAGAGTTTAAATAGATGGTAACATTCAATATTGCTAGTACTAAGCTTTTCGGCTTTCGTAAGTATAAAATAACTGGATTGTCATGATTAATAGAACTCTACTTGTAAGCTCATGGTTTAAACTCCTCGGCGTAATATTTATAGATGCAATAATTAGAGCAAATAAATTGGGAGCATTTCTGCGCCCCAAATTTAATCACACCTGTGGATATCCGGTATATATATATATATATATATATATTTATATATATATATATATATATATATATATATATATATATATATGTACAAGCCCACCATTTACCCATGCATAGAGTATTATAGCGCTATACGGGCAGGTTCATCTGCCCCTAGTCTCTCGATTATAGGCAGGAATAAAAATGTGTTATCAACACGAAACAAACAAGCACAAAACTGTCGCATCGATAACATGTTACATCCTTGAAAGAATTTTAATTGAATGCGCTCCGACGTACCTGGAGAACTTGAGTCACTCGACAAAAATAATAAGCGGCAAAATCCTTCGAAAAAATTCGATCTAAAAATAGTTTTTCCCTTTTATAGATGACAAAAATATCATGTAAAATCGCTGAAAATGATCTCTATTTTTGCTTATTTTAAAACTAAACATTAATCAGGATTGACTTTTTGAAGGCATTCATGGTAAAGCCCAAATACCAGCTGACGTGATATTGTAAACAAACACAGAAGAAATTTGATAGACGCAATTGTCATTTTCATTTTTTTTATTTTATATATTTTTACAAATTTGTCGACCAGGCAAATTATTCCCCCTAATGTATAATAGTCAATACAGGATTGGCCCTATAAAAATATATACACAGTCTGCATAAATTAAAATATCATGTTTAAGTGTACCGTACTTTGGGGTAATTGCTCTAACTTGCTAAAAGTTCTCTTTTTGGCAACCAGGCAGATAAAGACACTTTTTTTTTAGTTGGCGCAATTACCTCCGGATTTGGCGCAATTACCGAAAAGTATGTCAAGCTAGTTGCCGTACAAAATTTATGTTTTTAATATTTTGGTTAAAAATGACATAAGTCTTTTCATTAAATATGGATTCGCAATAACCAGAGACAACACGAATGCGAAGACTTAGAAAAGGTCCATGCAGACCTTGATCGTGAATTATGTTAACCTATTTAAAAGAAGTACTTTCTCTTACTTAAATTTGCTTAAATTTTGTTGATTCGCAAGTTAGACGTCATACATTACAATTCTAAACGAATGTTTTTCGAAAATTTTATTGCAAGTCATTACATTTTGATGTTTCCAAATGGGATCATCGGCTTATTTGAGGTTAAAAAATCTAATAATTTCTTTTTATTTGTTGTTGTATTCTAGACACAATCTTCGAGGTACCACGTGAGAGACCTTCTTGTGTGTGTAATGTAGACCGACTTTCGTTCAGTAAACATGGTTTCATTGGGAGTAGATCGTATTTCCCATCATTTGGTCAGATTCCGTTTATGAAATTTCAGATTGTTGTACCTGAAACATATTTTTTACACCATAAGCAAAGATAATTTAAAACAACGGTAGTATTTTATGATATAAACATTTTGCAAATACTAAAGATAGGATAAATTATGCCAATTAACTGTGATATTATGAGAAACAGTTTACATGTGATTGGACATTTTAGGTTGCACAAAGTTTGCGACAATGCTTCCGATAATACTAGCATCGACCTTGTGACGACGACTCCAAAATTGAAGATTACTGTCAGCTGAAACTATGTTAGGAATGCTGAAATTTACTGGGTTTGTTTTACTTCGTACCTTATGCTGATGAGGAAAGATGCTCCTAAAAGATTCCAGCTGAGAGATTCGTTTTTCCGAGTAAAAAAAAAATCGAAATGCCATTACTTACATTGAATGAGAAGCGTTTATCAGTTTGTCCCATTGCCACTTTTTCCCAATGATAAATGGGCGTATGTTGTTTAGTTATCCACAACCAGTTAAAAACTGCAAGCAGCTTTTGACCCAATGATCCATGTTTGGCTCCAGAAAATTTACTTGTATATAGTATTGAAGGTTTATCTATGTTCTGAACAGAAGACCCACTTTTTAAATCCAAATCCGATTGGTTTCCCTCTCATGAACGTCTTACATGAATGACATACAAAATAAAGAACTATTTGCTCGTCAATAATGAATTTCATATTTGTCGAAAGTAAGTTTCAGCGACGAAAGCAAGTTTAATAGACTATGAAGTGATAGTAGGCAGTACGTCCGTCAAAAGAAGGACAAAGAATTTAATCCTAGGTGTACAGTTTCAATACTCAAAGTTGGTGGATGTTCAGTACCTTAAATATAATATAATTTTGACATCAGGAGTGTAAACCACAGCTCTACTAAAACGTTTATAAACTTCCAACTTATTTTAATTTCTCTATATATTTTCTTCGAATAGGGAGAAAAAAATCGCAAAAATATCCAAGTTGTATACAGGTGGTAACTAACCAGTGATATAACTACAAACATGTTTAATCTATTCAAAAGCACCAACATCTGAAAAAAATCCCCATTAACCTGATAATCTAATATAAAGTATCCCAGTGAAAAATCGGAAAAATTCATATGGTGGTTAAAATCATGGCTTTGGAAATTTTTTGCCTCTAATATCATTGTTAATAAATAAAACACTTCAAGTGATTCGTAATAAATAGTGGGGTACGGATAGACAATGTTCTCAAAAAGGAATATCGACTTTAAACAGATTAACCGTATTTTTTTATGAGTAATATAATAATAACTTTAACTTTAACTGCAATGTCTAAATTAAGAAAAAAAAAACAATTGCTTAGACCATGTATTCAAAACGTTGCTCAGAAAAGGAAATAGGAGAAATCGTCAGGCTTATATATATATATAGACAGTTGTTCCTTTGTTATTTATTTTTTCTAAAATCCGATTGCTGCATCGGAAAGGCCAGTTAAAAATACATAATATACTTTGTTATTTTCTTTAATTTAATCCCTTTTTTTAGAATTTATTAGACAAAATTTAACTTTTATTTTACCGTGCCAATAAATATGATCATCACTATATATATATATATATATATATATATATATATATATATATATATATATATATATATATATATATATATATATTAATAACTTGCTATATATATATATATATATATATATATATATATATTAATAGGGAATACAAACAATCTATATTATAATGAAAAGGTCTATTTACTTGTCACAATATGTTTCGTTTGTTATGGATATTTAAACGTTTGGCTGTTGGAATTTTAAGTCAACACATTGCATGTGAAAAGTATATAATTACTTAGGTTTCAAAGGCAAATCAAGTTACATGCATAAGTTTTCACGATTTTTTTATCTTTTCAGAGTGTTTTTTTCTTTCAAAAAAAGTTGTGTACAACCCATTACTGTAACGAAAGGCAAGATAAGTTACTATTACATATGAAATTAAACTATTTGTACAATATGAGAAAGCAAACACAAGTCGTAAAACAATGTAATTTTAATTAATTAAATTAGTGTTTTTAGTAGCTACCTGGAAGCCCGCTGATTTATTTTTTAATGTAAACATTTATTTATTTTATTTATTATATTTTTCGAGAAGGTTGTGGATCATTTTAGTTTTAAAAACAAAGAAAAAGTTTTAAAATACACGTTAAATACACTTGGCTAAATAATTCGTTCATATTGATGGCCCTATTCAGTAAGCATGAATAAACATTGGAGCAGTAAATTATGATGCTGAATTATGACACTCAATAAACAGTATGTATTTCATAAAATTGTGCTCAATTCCTCACATTTAACGGGTGCGTTCAATAGCGCAGTAGACAATATGAAACTTTGCCGATATTAAATTCAAATTTACTCATTGTCTAAATACAACTAGTATATATTATAATATAATTTTATTCTTATTAAGTTATAATGGATTGAAAAGTGCTCAATACACTTGATAAAATGTAGATAAAAGTTAAGAGAAATAGAGAAACAATTGAAAAAAAAACAGTAGAAAAAAGTAGGAAAGACATATTTGATCAAATGCTTTTGTGATTAACATTTTTGATGTTTTCTATCAGATTTAACAATTTTTTTAATAGTTAAATTTTCAACAAAATAAATTTTCAACCAAATAAATTTTCAACCAAATACATTTTCAACTAAATAAATTTTCAACCAAATAAATTTTCAACTAAATAAATTTTCAGCCAAATACATTTTCAACTAAATAAATTTTCAGCCAAATACATTTTTAACTAAATAAATTTTCAACCAAATAAATGTTCAACCAAATAAATGTTCAATCAAATAAATTTTCAACCAAATAAATGTCCAACCAAATAAATTTTCAACCAAATAAATTTTCAACTAAATAAATTTTCAACCAAATAAATTTTCAACTAAATAAATTTTCAGCCAAATACATTTTCAACTAAATAAATTTTCAGCCAAATACATTTTCAACTAAATAAATTTTCAACCAAATAAATTTTCAACCAAATAAATTTTCAACCAAATAAATTTTCAATTAAATAAATTTTCAACTAAATAAATTTTCAACCAAATACATTTTCAACTAAATAAATTCTCAACTAAATAAATGTTCAACTAAATAAATTTTCAGCCAAATACATTTTCAACTAAATAAATTTTCAACCAAATAAATTTTCAACTAAATAAATTTTCAACTAAATAAATTTTCAACTAAATACATTTTGAACTAAATACATTTGCAACTAAATAAATTTTCAGCCAAATACATTTTCAACTAAATAAATTTTCAACTAAATAAATTTTCAACTAAATAAATTTTCAATTAAATAAATTTTCAACTAAATAAATTTTCAGCCAAATACATTTTCAACTAAATAAATTTTCAACCAAATAAATTTTCAACAACTATGCAGAAACAACCATAGAATAATTAAGTAAACTATAATTTTTAGAAACGTTATAAAAATGAAACAATTAAGTAAAATATAATCTTCAGAAAAGGTTATAAAATTTTGAACATAATTTTTTGCAAGGTATGGAAATTGTCTTGGGTATATTTTATCGTGAATATTTTGTTGCACTATTTAAACAATGTAAGCTTAAAAGTATATATCTATATTTTAATTGATTTATAATAGGTAGATTCAATTTTTCCAAGTGCCAAATAATGTACATAACATAAAATTCTAGGTAATTTCTGGCTTCAATCTCAATTAAATTTTTTAATTTCCTTTGTAAAGTTTATAAACTTGCATTTTGAAGATTAATAAATCGCAAAAAAAGACCTTGTACTTTAATATGTACAGTTTATAAAAACACACTGTTTAACAATTATAAGAAAATGTTTTGAATGAGGAAGGAGCATAATTTTTTCATATTTACGCTCACTGGCAAATCTATTCTGCCTGTATTAACTGTAATTATAACGTTATCATGTTGTCACGTGTGTTTAATTTGCATGTACTTCCTTATTTGCATGTCAGTTAATTTACCACACGCGTTCATTTACATAAAGTATTTATTTTAGTACCGAATAGTTATTACATTCATTGCATTATTTTTCAGTAATAATACATATATGTGTGGTTTCTGTTCTTAATACTATTGCTGATATTGTACATGTATATATTAATTGGCATTAAATATGTTTTATTCTATCCAAACAATTTTGTCTTTACTCTTATTTTTTCAGAGTAGAAAACATCGTGATTTCATTGGAGATCTACCAGAGCATTTGGCAAAAATGATTCTTACTTATCTTTCAGCAAAAACTCTCGCACTTATTTGCCAGGTACGTACTGCCATTATTCATCTATTTGTTCATCTACTAATATTATATACATACATATATATATATATATATATATATATATATATATGTGTGTGTGTGTGTGTGTGTGTGTGTGTATGTGTGTATCCATACATAAATATATCTATATATCTATATATTGGTATATTTAGGTATCATTTTTTCATTCAAGAAAATATTATTAAATGAAAACGAGGCACTTTGCTTATGTATTTATTTTTAAAAATTTTCGTTTTTCCGTAAAATCTTTTTTGTATAAAAATACAAAAATTAATAAAAGTTCCAAAGTTGTTGATATCACGAGCGCTTTCGATTCGTCCACGAATCATCATGAGATGTTGAAGCAAAAGTCCGAATAAGCGAAAATGAGAATAAAGTAAAACTAAAATATACAGTAAATGTCGATAAGTTAAAATATATAAAGTCGATATATATATATGTATACATAATCTTGGAAGATCTAAACCTTATTTTTTTTAATGTTTGTGATCACTCGTGAGAAAACTAGAGAAGTCAGTGAGTAATTAATTAACCTGCAATCACTGCGCATATATATATATATATATATATATATATATATATATATATGTATATATATATAGTAATTTATGAAATATATATATGGCGATTAAGCTACACTGAATATTCTGCGTTTCATCCAACTATAGGATGCGTCAGGCTTATGCGCGGATTCTGTTGTTGCTTCTTGTTTTTATATATGTTGAGGAGTTCTAGTTGGCCAATCAGCTTTCTAGTATCCACCGCGCCCCTTCCTATCAGCCAATGGGCATGCTTTTTATCAAACAAAGGATCTGTTTTAGAACTAGGTTAGTGGTTTTAGGTAGACGTTCTCCTTTTTTTTATACATATAAATATACCTATGTGTACACACATACACGCACATATATATACATATATATATATATATATATATACATATATGTGTGTGTGATCGTTTATGTATATTCATGTTTATTTAATTTATTTATTTGTTTGTTTTCTATTGTTATTGTTAGTTTTAAAGCTATTTTGTATCGCTATCCTAGAGTAAGTTTTATTTTGTTTGCTATTTCCCGCCTACAGTTTAATAGATTTTTAGGTTCTTTAAAGTACAGGATAGAAAATTTTCCATGGATGCATAATAATAATAATAATAATAATAATAATAATAATAATAATAATAATAATAATATTATTATTATTATTATTATTATTATTATTTTTATTATTATTATTTTTATTATTATTATTATTATTATTATTATTATTATTATTATTATTATTATTATTATTATGATTATTATTATGATTATTATTATTATTATTATTATTAATTATTATTATTATTGTTATTATTATTATTATTATTATTATTATTATTATTATTATTATTATTATTATTATTATTTCTTCTGCTAGTGTTGGTTTTATTTCTGTCATGGTGTCTACTTTTTATTGTTTATTTTTGTATATTTTGTTATCTTACAGTTGTTGCGAAAATTTAGAGATGATAATTAAGGCACATAATAACAAAATACTAAATGAAAACAATGTTAACAACAACAAAATAAACAATAAAAAAGTAGACACCATGACAGAAATAAAACCAACACTAGCAGAAATAATAATAATAATAATAATAATAATAATAATAACAAACCAACCCCGGACAAGAATAACCATACCATAAATAAAAATACTAATAACGAACAAGATAAATGCAATTGTAGACACAACACACTTTGCCCAGTTCAAAATAAATGTCTAACAAAAAGCGTAGTTTATCAAGTAACAATATTTGCGAAAGAAAATCCGAATAACAAAAAATATTACAAAGGCATTACTTCCTTAGATTTCAAAAACCCGATACTATGACCACAAAAGCACATTCAAAAATAAAAAAACACTGTATAAAAACAACACTAGCGAATAAATACTGGGAACTCAAAGAAAGCGGACATTCGCCGGTAGTCGAATGGAAAATAATGAGACAAGCTACCACATGCAGACATTTAGACGACCCATGTAAATTATGCCTCCATGAAAAATGTTCTAACCTGTACTTTAAAGAACCTCAAAATCTATTAAACTGTAGGCGGGAAATAGCAAACAACTGTGTTCACAAAATAAAACTTACTCTAGGATAGCGATATAAAATAGCTTTAAAACCAACAATAACAATAGAAAACAAACAAATAAATAAATTAAATAAGCATGGATATACATAAACGATCACACACATATATGTATATATATGTATATATATATATATGTATATATATATATATGTGCATGTATGTGTGTACACATAGGTATATTTATATGTATAAATAAGAAGGAGAACGTTTAAACAGATCCTTTGTTTGATAAAAAGCATGCCCATTGGCTGATAGGAAGGGGGCGGTTGATACTAGAAAGCTGATTGGCCAACTAGAAATCCTCAACATATATAAAAACAAGGAGCAACCACAGAATCCGCGCATAATCCTGACGAATCCTATAGTTGGATGAAACGCAGCATATTCAGTTTAGCTTAATCGCCATATATATTTCATAAATTACTAACTAGCTCTACCTACGTATTGAGCATTTTGAAATAAATACTTAGAGTTTACGCATAAATCTATACTTTCGTATATTAAATTTATGTGAATAAATTAAGTAGTTATATATATATATATATATATATATATTATAGCTTCACGCATATCATCCATACCCGTATGTATGTTTATTTCTTTAAAATTCGTGTGATTAAGTAATTCTAAGATCGAAAATGTTAGTTGAGATAGGTATGTGAAGGAATTGGAGCTGGGATTAGTTTTCATGAATTAAGAAAAACTTAGTTTACTAACTCAGTTAAATCTTTAAAAAAAAAGCATAAAATATTCACGATAAGTAAAGTTTGCTCACTATTTACTCGTCGCATCGCCCTCTTTCTTTTTCTCGTTTCCTCTCCAGCTACGAAGTATTATTAAAGAAGATACACTTAATTTTGTTCGTAACAGTGGATTATGATCTAATGTTTAACACTTTGTTTATAGGAGAGCATTATAAACAGCACGAATGATAGCACATACACATTACTAACTTACTTCTCCTTCATTCCCCTAAAATTCTGATTTAAAAAACATCAAAATGTAATCAGAACAAAATGTAAAATTTGCACAATTCCATCGAAATTTGAATAGGGGTTTCTTAAAATATACCTTTATAGTTAGCAGGAAATTGATTTAACAGATTTCTATATTTAACATCTTACCTATAAGTTATGTTCAAAACGTTAAATGAGAGAATAAAGTCTACAATAGTATAAATAATGTTATAGTGGATGTATATTTTATTTCGAATTTCAAATGTTATAAAATGCAATACATAACAAGTAATAATTACAATATTTACGTAATTACGAAGTAAAAACTATAGTGATTATAGAGAAGCCTTAAATTGTTATACATTTACAACTAAAAAATAAATTTCTAGTCTTGATTTAAAATATTTAAAAAAATCATAATTCATTGGCTATTTTTAATTTTTTCGCTAGGAAGCAATCAGACCTAAAATTGATTATAAACTTACTATGCCGAAATATTTTAAAATATCGTGTCAAATTTTATTTCCAATAATGCACTTGAAAGTTTGCACATTTAAAAACCTATTGCTAATCATAAACAAGTGTTAATTCTGTGGAAATACTAAAACAGATTTTCATAAATAAAAAGAAAAATATACACCGACGGAAACGAATATGTGCATACTGATCACGTGTTAGAGGATTAAATTGCCATCAAACAAAGGAAAGCAACATTAGTTTTCAATTACGAAGAAAAGCATTTAGTGAAAACAAATTACTATTTGCAAGAGTGTCGTTGAAAAATATATGCAATGTAATAATAACCAAATAATAAAAAAGAGGTTCATGTTTATATTAATTTGTTCCGTTTTATTTTTTATATACGAGTTATACGATCAATCTGATATCAATTAAAGAAATAAACAGATTGTCATAAACTAACGTATTATAACATGTAATGTTCATTATAGTATTTCATGAGTAGTCAAACAGTGCTATAAAAATAATAGTTTTAGATATAACTGTTATCGGCTATGAAGGTGATGGTGACTTAGTTGTAATCGACTGTGACAAGCGATCTTGGTGTAACAAGTCCTAATCCAGTTCATACCACAAAAATAACTCCAATGTTTTTTCCAAAAATAATTATGACAAGAAAATATTGAAATCCATACTAACAATAAATATTTAGATTCATAAAATATGATGATTATGGTCGGCTATGAACATTTAGTTTCTGTTGGTGTTTTTAAGCTTGTAACGAAGAGTTTTCTTAGTTATAAGCATTTGTAATAAAGAGAAAACAATCTCTTCGAGATGAGTAGCAATATATACAGAACCGCCACAAAGAAAGTCCGCACTTGCCATTTGTTTCAAATACCGCAAATTGAAGCAAAATTGAAAGTAACTGTTTAAACAATCTATACTTTATTTGAGTCGCCTTTTATTTCGTTATCATTTCATATTTGAATTTTAATTGAAGTAACCTAGTGTTCATGTCAGTTTTAAAAAATAGCTTCAAATGGAGAAGACAAAAAGAAACTCCGCGGCAACAAATGAGCTTAAAACATCCACTTACTACTTGTTAGCATCTCTAATCGTAACTGTTGTTGTTCCTAGGTTATAGAACCTAACATTTAGTTTAAATACCTCATTGCTCTCTTAGTGATTTTCAGGCGTTCATTAATCTCCACCTTTCTGGTTTATCCAATCGAGAAATCGGCCACAGATAGAAATGTGATAAGATAACGGTGCGAATGATTGTGCAAAAGCACCAAAACACCGGAAGTGTTCGTGATGTTCAAAAATCTGATGGTCGTCGAGTGACTTCTCACGGCGAAGACAATGCTATCAAGATCTGCAGTTTCAGAAACAGATTTTAAATGACTCTCCAAATCCAACAACAGTGTAATCTTGGTTAAAAGTGATCTCTTTATACAGTTAAGAACAGATTGAAATAATTTCATTTGCAAGGCTGTGATCTAAGACGCAAGCCAATGATTTCTGTAAAGAAAAGGAAGCGCTATCTGGCTTAGTCAAATTCAATGAAGATCATCATTTTTTATATTGGTCGAAAGTGACTTTTAGCGGCGAAATCAAGTTCAATGGACTAAACAGTGATGGTAGACAGTACGTCGATCAAAGGATGAGGAAATTTATCCTAGGAACATGTTTCAATAGTGCAAGTTGGTAAAGGCTTAGTTTTAGCGGTGGGCGTTATAAGAGCCAATGGTCCAGGGCCTTTAGCTCGCTTGCAAGGTCGAATTAATTCGTCTAAGTACATGACTTAGCATTTTCTACCCTACATTGGTCGGAATATGGAAGCTAATTTAATCTTCACGCAGGATAATGCTCTTATTCACACAGCTGACAACGTCAAGATGTACCTTGAATAACATGATATTTCCTCTTTGTATTAGTCTGCACAATTTACAAACTTCAATCCTATTGGAAACGTATGGCATTACATAAAGCAACAGCTACGCAATGAAAACAATTAAGATCTGGACGCACTTTGTACAAAAATTAAAGAGAAGTGGGATGCACTTTAAGCGGAGTATTGTAGCAGATTAATTAAAGAGAATGTTCCAAAATTGCCAGCTATCAAATTACAGAAAGACTATGTTACTAAATATATAATATTTTATTGTGTTTCTGTTGTATTTGTGTTGCACCAGTTTTCATTGTACGGACTTTCTTTTGCAATCTCGAGTTGGCGTAATTTTTTATTCAAATTGAGGTGAACACTAGGATATTCAATTAAAATTCAAATATGAACAGATTAAAAAAAATAAAGGAATAAAAAGCGAACTAAATGAGGCAGTTTAAACATTTACCTTCAATTCAGATTTTGAAAAAAATGACAAGTGCTGACTTTCTATTTGGCGGCACAATATATATATATATATATATATATATATATATATATTTATATATATATATATATATATATATATATATATATATATAGGATAGCAAATTGTAAACGAGGGGTGATATATTAAATCTAGAGGCTTTTTCATCTATAAGGAAAGTCAACCTTTGAAAACAAAAGATGCACACGAAAGAATATCTTCTTAACAAAATACCAAGGTTGATATCAAAGCCCGTGGTATTATGAATGCAGTAAACCCGTCTAATCTTAATAAACATTCAAAATCTAACAATGCAACGCATGCAATTTTTTATTCTTTTAAAATCTGCAGAAAGAGAAAGCCTTCAGCGGCGACCATTTTTTTTATCGCACATTCACCAAAACAACCTGATGTCTTTCAATCTGGATCAGTATACATTAATGTTCAAAAGTAAATAGATGTGCTTCTCTTATGTAGCTCTGTAGGACATTGAAGGCATCTAAATATATTGCTACTTAGAAATGTGAACGGTAAAGTAGAAGCATATATTATTGTTGACAAGCAGGGGCGTACACCGGGCTTCGTGCGGTCGTTGCATGCACTTAAATATATTAAAAATCATGCATATATTCACATTTATTATAACAGAGCCAATCCCCTATTGAATATTATACTGTAACGTATATATATAGTGCTGATTTAAAAAGATTTGAAAAAGCGTTTTGGGAGTCATCAGATAGACTCGAAGCCAAAACTGTTAACGGTCATATCGCGTTCCCTATTGTTTTAGCTATCGAAAGATATGCCAGGCAAGTTGAAAAGAATGGTTTGCATTTAAACTTTCCGACACATTTCTCTACGCGTTATTCATCCATCCTCCCAACAACGGTTTTACTGATTGTAATCCACCCTTGGTGTATGATGAAAACTTCACGTTAATTTCAGTGTTATGTAATCAGTAGTTGCAGAGTTGACTATTTTCACACAAACATGGCCGATAGACATTAGTCACGTGCTCTTGTGTAATGAATGAATGCGTGAATGTGGGGTTAACATGAAATTCTTAAAGATAAACAAAAATGACCGAAAAATGGGCTGAAATGATTTAAATAAATAAAAATTATATGACTTAGAATGACTTTAATGAACTTAAGGATGACTTGAATGACCTTAAGAATGACTTGAATGCTTAAAAATAACTGCATTCCTTCAAAACAACGTGAATGATCTGGAGAATGACTTGAATGCTTTGAGACTGACCGGTTGTAAAGTGGGTGATCATTTTACATTAAATTAATACAGAAAAGTGATCCCCCACTTTATATCACAAAGTTATAAACATAAGTACATCATGTAGTAAGAACAGATACTACACTTTGATCTTGGCCAAAAGGCCAAGAAACGTGTATTTATTTGTTCCTCCACCGAGTAAATTAGGCACATAGCCGATTTTTAATGTGAGGAGTGAAGGAGAAATGGGGACCAACACCCCGGGGAATAGGAGAGCTGGATAGAGACAATTGATATGAAGGGTTACCCCTACATTGACCAAGGTCTTATGTGTGGAGTTGCCCCCACATATGGTCTTTGCTTGCAGTATCTGCCGGAACAGATTGTATTTATTTGCTTCCCCACTGATCAAATAAGGCACAAGGCCGTTCTTTAATGTTGAGAGAGAGAGGGGGAGGGAAAAGGGGGGCCAGCTCCCGATGTGTGGGGAATGGGAACTGGATAGTGACAACTGGTATGAAGGGTTGCCCCTACATTGACCAAGGCCTGATATGGGTGGTTGGTATTTATTTGCTGCCCCACCGAGCAAATTAGGCACAAGGCCGATTTTTAAAGTAAGGAGTGAAGGGGAAATGGGGACCAACTCCCCGGGGAGTAGGGGATCTGGATAGTGACAATTGGTATTAAGGGTGGCCTCTACATTGACCAAGGTCTTATATGTGGGGTTTCCCCTACATATGGTCTTTGCTTCCAGTATCTGCCGGAAAAGATACTACACTTTGATCTTGGCCAGAACGCGAAGAAAAGCTTAAAAAGCTAAGAACAGCATTTATTAACAGCAGACCTTTGATCTTAACCAAAAAGGCCAAGCACAAAAGTGTTACGGGCAGACCGACAGACCGACCGACCGACCGACTGACGGAGTGACTTATAGAGTCGCTTGCACGCGACTAACAACCACATGTAAATACACCTACAGTTCTATTGTTAATAAAAGTTGAATGCAATGGATGACTGAACGTGCTAACCTGAAAATGGTTGTTATCGGCCCTGGATTTCATTATAAATACATGCATATATTAAAATAACGCATCTTATTTGTTTGGGGGTATATATTTATTTTGAGTTACTGGTATTTAAATGCATTCTACGTATTTGAGAAATAAGATGTAGTTTATGGAGGAAAAATCTTGAATGCACAAAACCAAATAATTAAAACACTGGAGATGTAATATTTTGCTTTAAAGGAAAATATCGAAAGAAAGCCATTCGTAAACATCCGTATTTCTCTTTTTTTACAAAAATAATATTTATTTTAGCTTTATGAGAATTATTATGTAGCAGACAATTAACAAGTTGAAGGTTACATGTCTAGATAGTCTAGCCGCACCTAATAATTGTTATACTGTGATACAGTTTGTCTGTTGATGAATATATATATATATATATATATATATATATATATATATATAGGTATACAGAGAGAGAGAGAGAGAGAGGGAGAGAGAGAGAGGAGAGAGAGAGAAAGAGACAGTTTTTAAAAGTTTTTTTTTTACATGGGGGTCACCACTTATCAAGGCCCGAAGGCCACTCAGGGATAATGGTTATTGCCTGTGCAGTAATCAATGAGATAGTATTGTAGAAATCATTAGTATTGGGGGTTTTGATAGAGTGTCTTACTTAAAGGGTCGGTTTGTCAAGAGTTTGTTTATGTTGGACTTGAAGATGTCCAAGTTGTAGTCAGGTACGCGACCAGAGAGTTCCACTGGCGTGCAGTTCTAAGAAAGAAGCTTTGCTCGTGGAATCCACGTTTTGGTTAAGGCACAGATAAAGAATGGGGAAAATTATTCACAGTAGTTTAAGCCAGACGGGGTGTCTCGTGAAAGATTGGCGAGGGCGGCGAGGGGTTGGAGCTCAGATGAGCACCTGCCATGGAAATGACCATAAAACATGGACAGGCTTGCAACGTCTCTTCTGTGGGAGAGAGGTTGCAGGGAAGAGAAAAGGGCATCCCCCACTAAACCACGAAGTCTATTTTGTACTCTGTCAAGGCATGATAGGCTGTTTTTAGCAGCTCCTTCCCAGATGTGGCAGCAGTACTCCATCCTTGGACGTACTTGGCTTTTATATAGATAGAGAATTGCATCAGTAGTGAGGTACCTTCTGGTGCGGTAGAAGGATCCCATCATCTTCCCAGCGTCCCTGGCAACAGATTTGATGTACGTGTTCCATTTCAGATCAGGAGTAAAGGTCAAATTCAGAAGCTTGTCAAAACATGGAGCCTCCCCAAGACGAGAGCCATCCATTTCAATTGATGCCAGATGGGGATCAGAGCGTTGATGATGTAAAGATAGAAGCTTGGTTTTAGATGCATTAAAAGTGACCAGCCATCTCTTCCCCCACTGTACCACGCGCTCAAGATCAGAGAAGAGAGAATTAGAGAGAACATTGTCATTTACGGCCTTTGATGTGTTGCCATAGATGGCCGTGTCATCAGCATAGATGTCAACGAATGATTTAAGTATGTGTTTTGGGAGATGATTGATGTTATTCCAGTCTCTTCCTTTTTTTTCTAGATAGGAGAATCCTAAAAAAGCTGGCAACAATTCCCTGGACGACACGAAATGAACACCTTCTCTTGAAAACTATTTCGTGTTGCTTACGTTCAGATTGTGCGGTGTGACATTGGTGGTGAGAGGCCAAGTGTGATCGATTGGAAAAGAAGAGGGCAGAAACGTGTTGTTGTCGAGCGAGTGACTTACTCCTTCCCGACCCCCAGAACTGAATTCTCAGTGTGTTATATTCCGCCATTGATCTTCTCTTTTTGCCGTTTACATTTTTTACTGTTTCATATTTTTCTAGACTTGTGATCCAGAACCGTAAGCGCTTCAAGCTCATCGTAAACCCGATTTAAGTGCATAGATTCGGGGAGAATCTTTTCGTTTCAACTTAATTTTCTGCAGACATCTGTAAAATATACTAAACAAAACCTCCCACTTAAATAATATGTTAGATGTATGAAATATCGGTATGATCTCACACAGCAAGAAAGTTTTTTTTTCCAAATCTGTATGCCACAGGGGAGCGAATGGAGAGTCTAACCACGTGCTTTCTTATTTTGTTGGATTTGCAACAGACGATATCTATGATGTTCTGATCTCCTGTAATGCATACAAAGATACATTTTATAACACTGATGCATACGTATGTGATATGCGTGACATCTCACACGTCTCTCCAGAGCTGATTATTTACCAAGTGATGTCTTTTAATATATTATATCCATTTCAACACCTGGTCGCTTCTTTATGCCGATTCCTTCGACGAGACTTACAAACGATCAATCTGTCCCCAACATTCTCATTACTAATATTTTTAACAGCCGAATATAGCGAAGGGCGTGAGGACAAAATCGATTAACGCATTTACGTATCGTGCTAGAACTGCAAATTGAATAAAGATTAATGCTGTTGAATTGGACAGAGTGGATATAACGTAAGGATTTGCGTAAGATAAATAGCGTTTCTCGCTGGTATTTGTGATTTATTCATATTAAACCAGAATAAGACATGAATGTAATATTTTCATGAGATAATCTATACATATATCTTAATATAATGATATCAAGATTATTAGAACCGCACTTTTACGCCGATTGGGGAGCAGGAAATAAAATTGTATAAATATCCAATCATTAACTCGTTCTTCAATAAATTTAGGAATTAAAAGTATTTTCGCCATTTTGTGAATAGGTGTATGACATTTGGAAAATTTATATTCATCGGATATATAAAATTACTTTTAGAATAGCTACCAATTCAGTAGGTATTGGTTAAACATAACCTACGTTAAACACAGCTATTAATCGACACCAATGCAGGCACTTAGATGTATATATTCTAAATATATTTATTGTAAATGCAAGAGTAAATAATCGTCCATAAATGTACGAAACTGTGTGTGAGTGTGGCTTATAGATAAGATAGTTCTTTGAAACACACTGCAAACTAGAGTCAGCAAGACGTGTATATAATTAAAAGCACAACACCGTTCAGCAGTAAAAATCTATGGGACGATCTTTTAAACAACAATACACGGCCATGTTTTTTTTTACAATTGCAAACACTTTATTTCCATTCATAAACACCGTGGTGACTGCAGAAGTAATGCTGGACAAGACTTCAATTACATTGAGGATTCTCCGCTTTTTGACCTCTTTCTGAATAATACAATTATTTCAAATCTACTATGCATCAACGTACACAGATACCTTTATACGTTCAATAGACTTTTTAAAGTGTCAAAATTGCAGCTTCTATTTTACTCCAAGCCATGGATTCCATTATTGACGACATCTGTAATGGTTTATCTTGATGTCCTACCAATCACCAGCAAAGTATAGAAAGTATATACTAAATAAATGCAGTTTAAAAGTAAAGAAAACGAATTGTGATGTTTTTTCTACCAAAAATATAATACTTCGTAAATATAATTAATAAAAACGGGCGACTGAAAGGTATGTTGGTCGCAGACCAAGCTTTACAAAGCTTCCGTTGGTTTGGCAAATTTCTACCAAATATTTATTAATAATATGCATAATTTGTGGACCCTCATCAATTAACTTTTTAAGAAAGATAACACTTCGAGTTGGACATCAGAAATGCAAATTGCATTCGGAAAAATAAAAACGCTTACGTCCGTTGTTCATTATTATCTCAATCTTGATATTATAGTAGCAAGAGACGTTTAGCGCTTATGGGATCATGGCTTGCAGTTTCCACAAACAACCAGACCGAACATGGCGCATGTATCTCGATCATTACTTCCCGCAGAAAAGAAATACTCGTAGATTAAGAAGGAGGAGCAAGGGCATATCTCCACGGCAGGCGATTTACATTGTAGGCGGATTATAATTATAAACATCTGTTGTCGATAGTTGGTCATAAAACTTTAATTTGAAAATTCAGTACTTTTCTTCTAACAACATTTCTCGGATTATCGTAACGTCTTACAAACAACACCGAAGTATTAAAGGATTATATTATCGGAATATTATAAACTAACTACGAAATAAAAGAATATGGTCACGTATACAATAAGATGGATTCCAGTTACATTCATTATGATTTATCTAAAAGATAAAATCCATAATAAAGATCTCCATATGCACGAGATTTTTAAGTTTGCGATTATATCCGACATATATATGGTTTAAAAATATAAAGAAAAAAGATACATGTATGTTTATACACTTTGACATCATAGACTTTTATCCCTCGATATCCGAAGAACTTTTTAACATTGCCCTAGAATTTGCAGAGGCATACACTGATATATCCTCAGAAGAAATCAACATCATTAAAAAAATGTAGAAAATCAGTTCTAATAAATAACAATAACCAATGCATAAAAACTAAAATGAAAAATTCGTTTGATTTGGCGATGGGTTCAGAGATTCTGCAGAGGCATCAGATCTTGTGGGATTATTCATTCTATATGCCCTCACAAGCATATTCGATACTACGGATATCGGCCTATATAGAGATGACGGACTAGCTATAATAAAAAAAACTACAACAAAGTCAAGTGAGAAAAATTTAAGAAAAACATACACAAGGAAATGAAAAAAATTAGGCCTAAAAGCGGACGTATAAGCTAACATAAAAATAACAAACTTCCTGGACGTCACGTTAAACTTTGATAAAAACACATATGAACCATACTTAAAAGATGACGCTACTCCAATTTACGTAAACCCTAAGTTCAATCACCACCCATCAATTATAAAACACATTCCTAACTCGATCGTAAGTAGACTCAGTAATAATTCAAGCGATGAAAATGCATTTAACAGGTCAATCAATATCTACGAAACAGCCCTAAAAAAAAGTGGATACAAAAATATCGATATCAAATATAAGCAGCAAAACAGCAACAACTACAATAAAATTAAAAATAGAAGAAAAAGAACTATAATTTGGTATACGTCCCCATACAATCAAATGTTAAAAACAAAACTTGGCAAGAAATTTCTAGATCTTATTGAAAAACACTTCCCGCAATCAAGCCCTTACAAAAAATCTTCAATTAAAATACCTTAAAGTTATCCTACAGTTGTTGCGAAAATTTAGAGATGATAATTAAAGCACCTAATAACAAAATACTAAATAAAAATAATGTACACAACAACAAAATAAACAATAAAAAGTAGACACCATGACAACGATAAAACCGACATTAGCAGAAATAATAATAATAATAATAATAATAATAATAATAATAATAATAATAATAATAATAATAATAATAATAATAATAACAAACCAACCCCGGACTAGACAACCACACCATAAATACAAATACTAATAACGAACAAGATAAATGCAACTGTAGACACCGCACACTTTGCGCAGTTCAAAACAAATGTCTAACAAAAAGCGTAGTTTATCAGGCCACAATATTTGCGGAAGAAATCCCGAATAACAAGAAATATTACGTAGGTATGACCTCTTTAGATTTCAAAACCCGATAATATGACCACAGAAGTACATTCAACAATAAAAAACACTGTAATAAACACGAGCGAATAAATACTGGGAACTCATAGAAAGCGGACATTCGCCGGTAGTCGAA
Organism: Euprymna scolopes; assembly: GCF_053919585.1. NCBI lineage: Eukaryota > Metazoa > Mollusca > Cephalopoda > Sepiida > Sepiolidae > Euprymna > Euprymna scolopes. The sequence goes on from NC_136491.1 coordinate 4,808,038, forward strand.
TTGAAAATAATAAGACAAGCTACCACGTGTAGGCATTTAGACGACCCATGTAAATTATGCCTTCATGAAAAATTTGCTATCCTGTACTTTAAAGAACCCCAAAGTCTATTAAACTGTAGAAGAAAAATAGCAAATAACTGTGTTCACAAAATAAAACTTACTCTAGGATAGCGATACAAAATAGCTTTAAAGTAACAAAAACAATAGAAAATAAACAAATAAATAAATTAAATAAACATGAATATACATAAACGATCACACATATATGTATGTATATATACATATGTGTATATATATGTGCATATATGTATGTGCACATATGTATATTTATATATATAAAAAAAAGGAAAAGGTCTGCCTTAAACCACTAACCTAGTTCTAAAACAGATCCTTTGTTCGATAAAATGCATGCCCATTGTCTGATAGGAAGACGCGCGGTGAATACTAGAAAGCTGATTGGCTAACTAAAATCTTTAATAGAAGAGGACCATATAAAAACGAGAAACAACCACAGAATTCGCGCATAAGCCTGACGAATCCTAGAGTGGATGACACGCCGAATATTCAGTTCAGCTAAATCGCCATATATATATATATATATATATATATATATATATATATATATATATATATATATATATATATATATATATATATTACGACAGGAGAAAATTCTGCATGATTTTCAAATAGGACATCCAGGGAAAAACTAGCACTAATATGGACAAAGAAAGCATACAAGTTGTAACATGTATAGGATGTACATTCGCAGATAAATCGTCAACAAATATGTGCAAACTGTAGTCAAACACGATCTAACGTTGGCAGAGAATTCACATCGCCTTCGAAGGTATTTGACTTCATTTGAGCCCTTCGTTTAGAGGTATCAGAGCTCGGGATTCAAAACCTAAGCCTCTTTAATGTTGGGGACTATTTGCCACATGAGCGAATGCGCCACAGACAAGGAAATCTATTAAGTAACTCAGATCAAGCAAACCGCGGTAAAATCTGATTATGAAATGAACCTACTCCGTCTTGAACAAAGGAAATGCCAATTTCAACCTGCTTTAACGTAAGACGGTGTCTATCAAGTTGGAATTTTATACTCTTTAGGAGGAGCGATCCAACATGCTAACCAAGCGAGCAAATAGTAATAGAATTTTCAAAGTGTGAGAACTTATATGATAGTATATGAACACACACACATTATATATATATATATATATATATATATATATATATATATATATATATATATATATATATATATATAAAGTGGACATGTATCTGTGTGGGTCTGTGTGGGTCTGTGGGGCTGTGTGTATTTCTCTACGCAATAACTTTGTCAATTTTAAGTCTACAGACTCCAAATTTGATATACAGGAACTGAGATTTGGGAAAATCGATGTGATCAGTTTTTGGCCAGAAATTTGGCGATTAAGGGGTCAAAGTTCAACGATTTGACTTCTGAGAACTCTACCAAACTTCTCTGACAATTCTGGGTCTACGCACTTGAAATATAAGATATAGGTTCCTTGGACATGGATCTTACTTAATAACTTAATTTCAGCCCAAAACAATAAATTTTAAGGGGGTATAATAGGGGTCAAAGTTTAAAAAAATTGACCTCTGCGGTCTCTTATAAATTACTCAGACAATTTCTGGTCTAAATATTTGAGATTTTACATAAAGGGCATTCAGAGATAGGACAAGCTTTTCCATCAGTTTGGGCAGAAAATTTTTAGTTAGCAATATATAAATGTATGTTTGTATTACTGTTTGCATGTCTGTGTCGTTTTTAAGTTCGATCTTTCATACGACAATTATCGAAAAAATGGCTAAAAACAGTAATATCTTCCCCTTCAACTAGGCACTTTTCTCCAGGGGGGATGCCTTTTTCGCCGATATTTTTGAAAGTTGTCCTCTCCTTTAGATTGTATAGCCTTAATTTTAAAAAATGTCGCTTCCGCTTTGGAGGTGGTCGAAACAGCATAAACGTTAGGTTTTACCCCGTTCTTTTCCTCCTTTGCGATACGGGTTCGAGCCTGCCTTCTAACTACTCCCCCCTTTTTTTGCTTAACATACACATCAAAACAGCCTGGCTACGCCGGGCTGAAATGCTAGTATATATATAAAGCTGAACGTCTGTGTGTGTGTCTGGTCACGAATATGCTCCTATATGGTTGATTATTATAGAATACTGATCACATATAATGATAGAAGATGTATCGAGACACAGGAATTGGTATGTTTGATCTGGCATAATTACGATTCATTAAAATTGTGAGGTCTGTGTACGCGCCTGGTCCACAAAGTATGGAAATAAAAAAAATTACAAGGCACTTTGATATAAGTGTACATAAGAATATTTTGATCAGTATATTTTAACTTAAATAGAGATGATATAATAACATTGTGGGGTCTTCGTTCGCGCCTGGACTCCATATAATGGATATAGGCACAAACTTTAATAAAGACTTTTCATATCTATCTGCGTAAGTATACTTTAATAATTATGTTTCAGTTTGAAGTAATATGCTATATAAAATTCTGGAGTGTTCGTTCGCGCCTGACCTCCATAGAATGGAAATATGTGACAAAATTTAACAAGATTTTTTAATATAGATCTACAGAATATTTTGATAAGTGTTTCAGTGTGAACAGGTATAGTATAATAAATGGGGGTTATCTATTTTATTATTACTTTCATCATATTTTGCTTTGGTTTTGATACCCCCAAATTCCTTTACAACCCTTCCTTTTCATAACCTATCGTACTTTCATAAATTAGAGTCCATTTTCTGTAGGTTGTTTTTGAACCCAGTCAACGACGGGTACTTTTGCTAATATATATATATATATATATATATATATATATATATATATATATATATATATATATATATATATATATGAGTAAAAAAGATATATATAAATAAATGAAGGCGAAACTCGAGTTTTGAGCTTTCAGTTTATTGGATGCCATGGATCTTGTGTTGTACTGCGACGTTCTTTTGCTGGTTGTAGAATTATATATATATATATATATATATATATATATATATATATATATATATATATATATATATATATATATATATATATCAGAGAAATTGAATTAAAAATGTAAGTTGGACAATCAAATTTTATTGTTCGACTGAATACTCCAAAAAAGAATTTACAACGTCCTTAATACGAGGAGTATCAAAGAACGCTATTCTTATTATTCTTTTCATTAGCGGACATAAAGAACTCAGCAAATTATATTTGTTGGAATGCTAGAATTTGCTAGTTAAGGAATTAAGTGAAACCGCAATTTATTGTAGTTATAAATTGCCAAATAAACAAGTGAAAAAATGTTGGCTATATAAAATAAACATGCATACATACATATATATATATATATATATACATATATATATATATATATATATATATATATATATATATATATATCTATAAAAACAGAGATGTGTGTGCCACAGACGATTTCTGATTGGTTAATCCAATAATCACATCTCCTAAAAAAGTATAGTTCTTACGCTCTTAACTTTACCATAAAATATTTTGGTCTTATTTATTGTCCATCTTGGAAGGGTTTAATTTTTTTCTAACTTGCGATTTACAACTTAAAAAAATACGAAACTAACTTACAATCTAACAATCGAACCTCCGACACCACGGCCGCCATTATGAAACTAAACTAAAAAAAAAAAAATACGCGCGTTCACTCGTTTTTTTGTGCATTTTTTTTTGGGGGGGGGCTAATTTAGCATAATAGTGTCCATTTAATAGTATTATCTTGAAAAAATAAAAAAATAAGGAAAATTACCAAAAAAACAAACAAGAACAACAAAAGTGTGCCGTATTTTTAAAAGTTTTAATGCGTTATTTTTATTTGCTTTTTTTATTTCATCGGTGAAGAAAATGGCCAAACAGAAATTTTGAAGGCCAAATTTCGCGAATTTGGCCTTTTTTTTAAGCAGTTTGGCCTTCAAAATTTCTGTTTGGCCATTTTCTTCACCGATGAAATAAAAAAAGCAAATAAAAACAACGCAATAAAACTTTTAAAAATACGGCACACTTTTGTTGTTCTTGTTTGTTTTTTTTGGTAATTTTCCTTATTTTTTTATTTTTACAAGAAAATACTATTAAATGGACACTATTATGCCAAATTAGCCCCCCCCCAAAAAAAAAATGCACAAAAATTCGAGATTTATGGTTTTGACGAGATAATTTAGCGAATTGTCCGGACTATTGCGAGATAACCATCCATTAGTTTTTCCTTAAATTTTGCCACAAATTGTATTTCATTACATAGATGTGCATAGTAACAACATTTTTTTGCCGAAAATTCCCGTTGCGTCTCCAGATTACATCGGTGAAGAAAATGGCCAAACAGAAATTTTGAAGGCCAAACTGCTTTAAAAAAGGGCCAAATTCGCGATTTGGGAAAATCGATGTGATAGGTTTTCGACAGAAATTTGGCGATTAAGTGGTCAATATTCAACGATTTGACCTTTGAGAACTCTACCAAACTCCTCCTACAATTCTGGGTCTAAACAGTAAACACTTGATATTTTAGATATAGATTCCTTGGACATGGATCTAACTTATTAACTTTACTTGATCCCTAAACAATAAATGTTAAGAGGTCATAATAGGGGTCAAAGTTTTAAAAAATTGACCTTTTTTTTTTTTCTCAGCATTAACCTCAAAACACCTGGGCAACGCCGGGCACCGATTGCTAGTATATATATATAAACATACTGCATATATTTCTGCTTGCATGAAAAAACCATTTCAAGTTGATCTGAAATGCAAAATAGTTCTTTAGAGAGAATGGATTAAAAATAATAACAGCAATTAGTGGATTGGAAATTGATTTAATTTATTTTGTTTATCTGAAATCTTAAACTTGTTGAATCTCTGTTGGTTTATTTACTACTTGTTTTCAATGTTTTCATCCAGAAATGCAGGGGTTAGGGTTAATCGGAGTGAAACACATGTAGCTATCGGGTGGTTTTGTTGTCAGATTAATAATTAGAGGATATATATACTATTTTATTTAGGTACCCAAGAACACAATACACGACTTGTAATTCTGATTTTGATGCCATAAGTTACCTCAGTAGATTATGAAAAACAGATGTAGGTTAAACCTATGGGTAAATAATCAGTTTTAATATTAAAACTATATTTATATTCCTAATTTGTTAAGTAAGCTATCGTTGCACTTTATTTATCTGTTAAATTAAATAAATTATTAAATCATAAACACTTGCTAGCACTCACTAGAACTAAAACATCAAACGCCCTCAGTTATCTCCCTTTAACTGTTATGGGTACTAATATAACCTTCATTTCAACAGAATTCGTCTACTAGCAGTTAACAACGTAATTGGATTATCGCCCTTCGTAATTTGTATTTTTCATAACTATGTACGAGGGGCGTGCAATAAGTAATGCCCCTGATCCACTTCCAATTGTCTGATCTAGCTGAAATTGTGCAATGACTTATATCTCTACGGGTTATGTGGCAAATCACAGCTCTGAACTAATTGTGGTTTCTGTTTTACAGGTGTTTGAACTGAGTCAGGTGTGAAATGGAGTCTGTTTAATGTCGAGCAGTGATCCAATTTTTGTATTTGAAAGGACGCACAGCACAGAAGACTTTTGATGAAATGAAAGCAACTTATGGTGATAATGCACCATCATATGACCTTGTAAAAAGCTGGCATTGTGAATTCAAACATGGCCGGAAGTCTGTGGAAACAGCTCTCAGACCTGGTCGCCCTTCTTCTGCTATTGATGAGGCATCAGTCTGTAAGATGAGGTTGCCATTTTGGAAGATCGGCGCATTACTATTCGCAAAATAGCCCAAGATGGCAAGATTAGTATAGGGTCTATGGAACTATCGTTCATGACCATTTGCATATGCATAAGGTGTCTGCCAGATGGATTTCCAGGTTGCTCACATCATTCCAGAAGGGAGAACGCGTCGAGTGCTCGAGGATGAATTTGGAGATGTGCCAAGAAGATGAGACAAACTTTTTCAAAAAACTGATTACACAGGATGAAAGCTGGATCCATCACTATGATCCAGAGGCCAAAGCCCAGTCAATGCAGTGGAAACACTTGGAGTCACCACCTCCGAAAAAGGCAAGAGTTCAGCCCTCTGCTGGTAAGGTCATGCTCACAGTCTTCTGGGAGCAGGACGGAGTAGTGATGATAGATTTCCTGGCAAAGGGTACCACAATTACAGGAGCCTATTATGAGAAAATTAAGAGAAGCTATCAAAATCAAGAGGCCGGGCAAGATCATCAAACGTACCCTCATCATGCAGGACAATGCTCTGGTCCACAACTCGCATGTTGCCAGATCAGAAGCATGGGTGTGTGGTTATGAAATCCTTCCCCATCCTCCCTACTCTCCTGACCTTGCACCCTCTAACTGTCACCTCTTCCCAGCCATGAAGTTGTTTTCGAAAGGAAAGCATTTCCCAGATGATGCAGCCTGGATTTCTGAAGTCACGTCGTGATTGGAGGACCAACCTGTGCTGTTCTACAAAAACGGTCTCCAGAGCTGCATCAAACGATGGGAGAAATACATAACTCTGGGTGGTTCCTATGTAGAAAAAGACAAATTACTGTGCTAAGTTTTGTTGCTCTACTGCGATGGGAATTGGGTCAGGTGCATTACTCATTGCACGCCCCATTGTAGAACCATATTTTATCAGAATCATAACGAATTTTAAAATATTAAATCATGAAAAATAGACTAGTATCGTTCACTCGAAAATGTTGTATGAGGATTAATAAATATAATGTATTCTTTTTCTTTATTCTCCTATTCAATAAAATATTAACCCTTAAATGGTCTTAAATCAAAGTAATAAAACAATCGATAATTTGTAAACAATGCTTGCCAGAAATGAGCGAATATGAAACTAAAAATAAACCGGAACGTTATTGCAAGGTTGTTATTGACCATATTATAAATATAGAAATAAAAATTTTAAAACTCTTTTAAAAAAAATTACTTATGTGAAATAAAGAAATAGAGAAATCTCATTCAGGAATTCAATGAATGGGATATATTAAAAAAATGTAATTTTTTTTAGGAAACTTCTTATGATCTGGTTTTTAAATAAGGATACGAAAATTAGGTGATATATTAATATTTGAATGCTTTCTTTTCACGGAGGATGCCTCCAGGCTAAATGTTTTTTTCACATGCTTCTTTCCGTTAAGGGAATTTTCTTTAAACAATGTTCTATTGTCAAGAGTGTTTTTATTCAAGAAGTCTGAAAAACTGCTGGTTGTTAACATTTTCAAACACCATAATGCTTGAAATTGTCGAACTGGTATGGAAACAATTATAACTTAAAATGAAATACATTTACTGTTGCTATAAACACCTTTTTGATGTCTTGGTTTGTTTATACAATATGTTAATGCTCAATTATGAAAGATGATAATTTTGTAGCTTGTTTGTTAAGTCATCTCTTTTAGCCTTAAAACTAATTGGTATATGAAAATTTACTGAATTACACGAACCCAGTAAAACTCAGTATATTACATGGAAGTCTCTCTCTCTCTCTCTCTCTCTCTCTCTATATATATATATATATATATATATATATATATATATATACTTCAGAATAATGTAATGCAATAAATCTACTGGTATGCAAATCCAGTGATTATCGGTCTTACGAAATATTATTGGCTGTAATATGTTATAAAGACAATTTCAAGAAAATAAAAATTGTCCGATGTACCAGATACAAGGGAAATGGTAATAACAATCTGCTATAACGTAACACGATGGCTCACAATATATTTTTTAATATTTTTTTTTCCTCTGAGGTGATGGGTAAACATCGAAAACTAATTAATTAAGGAGATATACGTATTGAAATGTATTCTTTGTCTTACATATAACAACAATTCTAGATTTGAAATTTAAACATTTCACATCATTAAATTTAAATTACTAAATTATGATATATATATATATATATATATATATATATATTATATTTTTTTTTAGAAATAATAATTTGCCAATATATTTCCTCTAAAGAAAAGAATGCATTCTCTTAAACTCTGCCGAATGAGGATTTCTCTAAACGTGCACCTTCAACATAAGTAATAGTTGATGTAAAAGAAAATTACCATCAGTATGCCCCTTATTTAAGAATTCAGGTGATCGCTCATCTCCTGTGCGTCATGAGTAAGTTGCTGGAATCCGTGTTTAATAGAGAAGTAACCAACCATCTAAGCAAAAATAACCTTCTTAGTGACACGCAATATGATTTCCGTCCTGCTTGATCTACAGTAGATGCGCTTACAGTTATATCTCATAGGATTAGCGAATCTCTCGACGGAGGCAACCTTTCTAGGGCAATTGCTCATGACATATCAAAGGTCTTTTATAGAGTATGGCATGAAGGTTTACTTCACAAGATCTCCAGCTATGGTATAGCTGAAAATGTCTTCTCAATTATTATCTCATTTCTCCTTCATAGGTTCATAAGAGTAGTGGTTGATGAGCAGAAATCAAAAGCTCTTAGTATTAATGCTGGAGTCCCTCAGGGGTCCATCCAGGGCCCTACTCTCTTCCTGATCTATATAAATGATCTTCGAAATCACATCCTTCCATCATTCGTAGACATCTATGCTGATGACACTACTATCTATGGTGGCATATCTAAGACCGTGAAGACCAAGTTCTCTCTGATTCTCTCTCCTCTGATCTTGAACAAGTGGTACAATGGGGAAGGAGGTGCCTTGTTACTTTTAATGCATCTAAAACCAAGCTTCTCTCTTTACATCATCAACGCTCTGATCACCATCTGGCATCAATTGAAATGGATGGCTCTCGTCTTGAGGAGGCCTCATGTTTTGACAAGCTTCTGGCCTTGACCTTTATTCCTAATCTTAAATGGAACATATACATAAAATCCGTTGCCAAGGCCGCAGGAAAAATGGGGGGATCCTTCTATCGATCCAGTAGATATATCACTGCTGATGCAATTCTCCATCAATATAAGTGCCAGGTATGTCCAAGGATGCAGTACGGTTGCCACATCTGGACAGGGGCTGCTAGAAAGGATTCATCCTGCCTTGATAGAGTTCAAAATAGACTTCGTAGCCATGTGGGGGATGTCCTTTTCTCTTCCTGCTACCTCTTTCTAACAGAAGAGATGTTGCGAGTGTGTCTGCTGTATCGTTATTTTCATGGCAGGTGCTTGGCTGAGCTCAATTCTATGGTCCCCCCTCGCCAATCTTTCTCAAGAAACACCCGTCTAGAAGAAAACACAATCACTAGTTTCCCCCACTTTTTATCTTTGCCTTAACCTAAGCGTAGATTTCATGAGCAAAGCTTCTTTTTTAGAACTGCATGACTATGGAATTGCTTTCCGTTTTTTCTGGTTTTCAGCTGACTACAATATCGTTGTCTTCAAGTCTAACGTAAACAAGTTTTTGATGAGCCGTTCCAGATAAGTTAACATATTTACCTAATCTCCATTACTAACGGTTACTCTATTGTCCAATTTCTACTGTACACTCTTTAACCCTTATCCTCGAGTGACATATTTGCCTTGATAAGTGGTGATTCCTATGTAAAAAAAAATACACATCCCTTCAATAATGTATCTCTCCTCCTCTCCAATATATGTCATAAATGTCTAGTCTCTCTCATCATCGCTAATCCTGTATTACATGTACTCGATACGTGATCCCGGATATGATCCCACTACACAACAAGATTATTAAATATTTAAATAAATTTCTGTTAATATGAAGAAAACCAATATTAAATTTAAGATTATTATATTTAAAAGATATCAGTTATTAAACCCCAAAGCCTATAAAATAAATCATTTTATTTGGTTTATACTTATATCGTGTTCTCAGTAAGATTGTTGGCGAAACATAATTCACTCGCGAGTCGGACTTTCACTGCAACATTAGGTTGCGATCTTTGCTTTAAACTATCCTGAATTGCGTGACATGAAAGCTATTTCATGTTTTCCCAGTTATTAACTTATAATATTTTCATTTTATTTTGCTGTTTAAATAAATACTGTTTAAATGTGAAATAAATACTGTTTTAAATGTTAAATATATAGTTTTTATGTAAAATAAATGCTGATATAAATATATATATATATATATATATATATATATATATACATATATAAGCGAAAATGTTTGTGTGTGTTTTTCGTGTATATCTGCAAAAGGGTTTTTTCCTCGGCCTTCTCGGTGGGGTTACTCCTTTTTACAACTTTTTATATCATGTCTAAGTGATAATATCTACGACTTAACAATGGGAGTCGCCTATCTATTTAATTTGCCCGACTTTGAAAAGCTAAATATTCCACAGTTTTCGATCGCTGCATGTGGAGTTGGCTGTTTCGTATAATAAAACCAAAAAAAAAAAAAAAAAAAAAAAAAAAAAAGCCCTGCAGTAAATAAAATATTGCCCCACAGTGAAAGTTTACCTCATTGCGTCATCAATTACGGGCACCAATTCTTAATACTTTGATAAATTCGTTCCCTTACTGCTTTTTTGCTGGCCCAACGGTTAATGTCGCGCGGTTTTCATTTCACGCTTTATTTTCCCACTTCGCCTCTTTCGGGTACGATCCTTTCTACTTAACTACCAAAACTTTTTACCCCCCCCCAAACACAAATACCCAGGCAACGTCTTTTGCTTAAATAAATGCTGTGTTAAATGTTAAATAAATGCTGTTTTAAATGTTAAATATATGCTGTTTAAAATGTTACATATATGCTGTTTAAATATTAAATAAATGTTTTTTTAAATGTTAAATAATACTGTTTTAAATGTTAAATAAATATTGTTTTAAATGTTAAATAATGTTGTTTTTAATGTTAAATAAATACTGTTTTAAATATTAAATAAATACTGTTTTAAATGTTAAATTAATGCTGTTTCAAGTGGTAAGTAAATTATGTTTTAAATGTTATATAAAAGCTGTTCAAATAAATGTATAATTAAAGAAAATAAAATTTCACATTTTCTTCTATATAGGTCTGTAAAAAATGGCGAATGATTGCAACTTGCGATGATGTTTGGAAAATAAAATGCTCACAGACACGTTTCACGTTACCACTGGAGCTAATTACAGAAACCGCAACATGGAAAGATGTATATCAGGCAAACAGAAACTTACAAGTTAATTGGACAAAAGGACTCTATCACAGTCGTGAATTGATTGGACATACGGATAGGTAAATTGAATTGTCGTTATACTGAGATACATTTCTTTATTTCACTTATCTTCTGTCTGAAACCGGCAGTGTTTCACTCATTTACTCTTGCTAATATCTTTCTTTACGTTTACAACCTAAATAGTAGCCACTTTTTAAAATACGTTGTCGGAAATTTTAATATAGCTGATGCTAAGATTTTCCGATATATTCCGAATTAACAAAAGCCTATTAGATCTGATTTACACACTAGTCTTATTTTCTGATATTAGTCGATTTCATTATTAATAATTCATCCTTTCTTTTTATTTTAATGCATTAGAATTTGTTGGGTTTTTTTCGCACTAAGGTGTTTACGATTTAACGATTCTTAAAATTCGCAGCCATTTTTTTTTTTACATTTTCACCTCAAACAAGGCACAGGGGCATAAGTTAAAAGGATACTATGTAGGGAGTTGAGCAACAAGCTGTCTGTTCACATTACACTTTAACTACTGCATGTAAGTACAGTCGGGGAATCATGAACCCCGGAAGGAAATTTCAAGGTCTTGAAGTTCTGGGGAAGAAACTATTAGAGTAGAAGGTTTTCTTACATCTAGGGATCTCTACTGTGTAGGGGTGGGATTTTGATGCTTGTCAAGTTTGTCAGGAGTATTTACATCGAGGGGGTACAAGAGTTTGTAATTCGTCGAAACATCCCCCTATTAAAACTCTTGTAAAACAGGCAGAGGGATGCAACATTTCGTCCATGTGGCAGAGGATGAAGCTTAGACAGGGCAAGACCAATTAGGTTGGCGACTCTTTTTTGAAATCTGTCCAGGAGTTAGAGACTAGTAACAAATGCACCAGCCCACATGTGACAACACTACTCCATACATGGGCGAATGGTGGTTTTGTAGAGGTATAGGATACTTTCAGGCGTAAGTAACTTTCTAGCACGATAGAGAGAACCTATTTTCTTCCACGCAGTCTTCGCAATGCTCTCGATGTATGTGTTCTAGCTCATGATCCCTGTGAACGTTAAACCGAGTGTTTGAACGAAGTACTTCCAGGTAATCTATCTTTAGTTATAGCTATTTGTGCTCGAGAAGGTTTCTTGTAAGCATTAAAGGAAACGAGCTATTATTATGTAGATCTGCTTTCTGAAGCTTTCCTTATATGTTTACAAATGATGACTTACTTCTTTGAAATAGATATTTTTAATACTGGAATATAAGTCTACATTTAACAACACGGTTGTTTGAGTAGATGTTACACATTATCAACAAATATTCTAAGGCTTTCTTAAGCATAACAGTTCGTTTATAACATTAATAAATATATCTTTTTAGTAACAGCTGATTCTTTAATTCATTTATTCTTCAGGTTAATATATTTTGTGTAAACAGTCCTGCATACGCCTTGTGTGGACTTTTGATGGATTTTAGATTGCCCTTTTCCGAACAATATAAACTCTGTTAACAAATAAAGTTTGATTTAGCAGAACACATTGGGTATATTAGATGACTATTACTATTAATACTCGCCTCATTATTATCGAACCTGATTGGTTTCGTATTCTCGAAGGAGCAGATTACATTTTAAAACAAATTTGAATCTAACGTCCGTAGGATTTTTACTGACATAAAACCCACTATTTTTTTAAATTTACGTTTCTATCACATCTAATCAATTCATTCCTGGTAAATACACTATCTTTTACGAACGTTCATCTCATGCTATCCATACGTTATGAATTTGCAATCATTCTTAATCTGGCTTAATTTTAAACAATGAGATTTTTGGCCATAGACATCGATAAAGTATTTTCTTTTCTCCCAGCTCTACAACTTCGACTATTTCTTTTCAAACAAATACAATTTAAATGATTCATGATTGCGACCAAAATGATTTGCTATACGCATCGACATAAGTGAAGCTTGCTGAAATCTGGGCAGATTTATCGTCACGTCCGGAAACACTAAGTAATCACTGAAACGTTTGCCTCCGAATTACTAACAAATAGGCAAAACCTGTCGTCTACATATCTAAAATAGACCAATGGTTTTATGTGTCCGGACATTAATTTTTCCTCATGGAATCCTAAAAAAAGGTTGGCCAATGTGGGTCACAACATGGAACCCATCGACACAGCATTATATATATGTATAGATTCATGCATATATTAGGCTGATGAAAAAATAATGTTTTTATATATTTATCTATCTATTTATCTGTCTATCAATAATTATGTAAATGCAACTGTGTGTGCGCAAGTTCGTTCCTTGTATTCTCCAAAACGACTGAACAGATTTTCTTTAAAGTTTACAGAACTTACAGTATGAGTCGGGGAGTGATCTTTGTTAAGTTTTGTCTCCAAATACCCACGATAATTTCCGACAATACATAATCGAAACCGTTATTTTAATTAACTTATCATCGGTGAAGTATTTTTTCATGACGTCGATTACCAACAATTATAGAACTACGGGCAGTGAAAATTCTACTGTGGGTAAGTTGATAATTTTTATTTTTTATTTTTTGCATGACGTGGTCTGCACGTTCAAATTCAACACGTAAATTTATCAATTATTTTTCATTAACTGCAAAAAAATATATATAAGACTTGAATAGGTACGTGTTTGTTTTCTTTTTTTTGGGGGGGGGGGTCTGTAGGTGCAAACTCCGCACGTAAATTTCCTATCGTTTTTTTTTATCAACTGAAAAGAAGTTTATATAAAGTTATTTTATAAAAGAAACAGTAGGTTCCCTTGAGTGCAAAGTAGAATAATATATATTGTAGTAAGGGCTACTGCATGGATGGATGTGAAGCCTACTCCCGGGCGATTTCACGGACTTCGATGACAATAAAAATATAGGAGTGTGAAATATTCGTTCATCATCATTCAATGCCGGGCAACGGCGAGTCTTCCTGCTAGTCAGATATATGTACGTCAGAAACAACATTATTTTTGCACCAACCTTATATATATATATATATATATATATATATATATATATATACATATATATATATATGTATGTGTGTGTGCGTGTGTGTTAAGACTATATGCAAAAACAAAAGTGATAGCTATAACAACGTTATAAATCGTATAAATATGCACCGCACGACACTTAATAAACTAATTCAATATTTTGCAAATCGTTCTGGTTTAGGTGTGTTCCAATTTGGCACCGACCGCGTTATCGGAATAAGTCGAGATAAATAAATGCAATGCTCATAATATTCAATATCAAACACACGTCATCTATATAAAAAAAACAACAACAACTCAATCTTCAGATTTTGTGTATGCATGAGTTTTATATGCGTCTTACGTTTGTTTAAATCTAATTCCGCCCATTTCGCCCACTTGCGAAGTAATAATGTATGGAAAATATGAACAAAATGACTCAAACACGGAATGAAACGTTTGTAACACACATTTACTATTGATTATAATTTGTGCAATAGACTTTTATAAAGAATTCAAATTTTAATAGTATGTGAAATTTACAATGCGATACTATTTCCGAATTTGGCATTACGAAATGGAATATCATCAGTATAACGAGAGCAATCTTAATTTCTTCATGAACAATAAAATATAAACAAATAAAACTATGATACTGGTCTTTTTCAGTCTTTGACAGACGATGGACACCGAGGAAGGGATGCCTGCAAGTGAAACGTGTGTGACAGAAGGTGTGCAATCTCCAACAACACATCTCTTGAGTCGACAGTGTTACATAGCAGTGGCATCTTACGTGTAGGTACAGGACGACTGGAAACAAATGCCGAGATAAGCGGAGAGCACATACGGCGCGTAGAATTCTCAAATGGTCATTCATCTGGTAATAACCAGGCTACATGTTGCTTAACTTCGATGATCAAAGCGAATATGATATTACAGAATTAATAAATATTTGCTTTTCAATTATAATCGGAAAATCTAATGTATTCCTAATTTTAGACGTTCGAGAATGTCAAAGATTAATTTAGACGAAATTTATGTGTTGTCCTCTATAAAGCATCTCTAGATCAGTGATTAAAGACAAATAACTGAAATAAGCTTAGGTATTATAAGCAAAATCATTAGTTGAATAAACTCGAGTCTACATTTTCAGACATAAATGATATGTTACATATATGTTACATATATGTTACATGCCAAGGGATCATATTATGAAACACTGGTCATAAATACATTAAATACATAATTTTATTACATTTGTTATGATTTTAATCCTTTGGCTATTAACATTTGTTTCGTCATTTCTACTTTATCCTTACTATTTACTTGTCAATTCTATCAAGCTGTAGTGTAACGAATAAATTATATCAATTATATTACTGTAACGAATCGATTTTATCAATGATATTAGTGTAACAAATCCATTGTATCAATTATATTACTGTAACGAATCGATTGTAAAAATTATATTACTGCAACGAATCAATTGCATAAATTATATTACTGCAACGAATCGATTGTATAAATAATATTACTGTAACAAATCGATTGTATCAATTATATTACTGCAACGAATCGATTTTATCAATTATATTACTGTAACGAATCGATTGCATAAATTATATTACTGTTACGAATCGATTGTATTAATTATATTACTGCAACGAATCGATTATATCAATTATATTACTACAACGAATCGATTATATCAATTATATTACTGTACTGAATCGATTATATCAATTATATTACTGAAACGTATCGATTGTATCAATTATATTACTGCAACGAATCGATTGTATCAATTATATTACTGTAACGAATCGATTGCATACATTATATTACTGCAACGAATCGATTGTATCAATTATATTACTGTAACGAATCGATTGTATCAATTATATTACTGCAACGAATCGATTGTATCAATTATATTACTGCAACGAATCGATTGTATCAATTATATTACTGCAACGAATCGATTGTATACATTATATTACTGTAACGAATCGATTGTATCAATTATATTACTGTAACGAATCGATTGTATCAATTATATTACCGCAACGAATCGATTGTATCCATTATATTACTGCAACGAATCGATTATATCAATTATATTACCACAACGAATCGATTGTATCAATTATATTACTGCAACAAATCGATTGTATCAATTATATTACAGTAACTAATCGATTGTATCAATTATATTACTGCAACGAATCGATTATATCAATCATATTACTGCAACGAATCGATTGTATCAATTATATTACTGCAACGAATCGATTATATCAATTATATTACTGTAACGAATCGATTGTATCAATTATATTACTGTAAAGAATCAATTATATCAATTATATTACTGTAACGAATCGATTACATCAATTATATTACTGTAACAAATCGATTGTATCAATTATATTACTGTAACGAATCGAGTGTATCAATTATATTACTGTAACGAATCGAGTGCTTCAATTATATTACTGCAACGAATCGATTGTATCAATTATATTACTGCAACGAATCGATTGTATCAATTATATTACTGCAACGAATTGATTTTATCAATTATATTACTGTAACGAATCGATTGTATCAATTATATTACTGTAACGAATCGATTATATCAATTATATTACTGCAACGAATCGATTGTATCAATTATATTACTGAAACGAATCGATTATATCAATTATATTACTGTAACGAATCAATTATATCAATTATATTACTGTAACGAATCGATTGCATCAATTATATTACTGCAGCGAATCGATTGTATCAATTATATTAATTATATTTCTGCAACTAATCAATGATATCAATTATATTACTGCAACGAATCGAGTGTATCAATTATATTACTGTAACGAATCGATTGCATCAATTATATTACTGTAACGAATCGATTGTATCAATTATATTACTGTAACGAATCAATTGCATCAATTATATTACTGTAACGAATCGATTATATCAATTATATTACTGTAACGATTCGATTGCATCAATTATATTACTGTAACGAATCAATTATATCAATTATATTACTGTAACGAATCAATTGCCTCAATTATATTACTGTAACGAATCAATTGCATCAATTATATTACTGTAACGAATCAATTATATCAATTATATTACTGTAACGATTCGATTGTATCAATTATATTACTGTAACGAATAAATTGTGCCAATTATATTACTGCAACGAATCGATTGTATCAATTATATTACTGTAACGAATTAATTATATCAATTATATTACTGTAACGAATCAATTATATCAATTATATTACTGTAAAGAATCGATTGTATCAATTATATTACTGTAACTTATTAATTATATTAATTATATTACTGTAACGAATCAATTATATCAATTATATTTCTGCAACGAATCGAGTGTATCAATTATATTACTGTAACGAATCTATTATATCAATTATATTACTGTAACGAATCGAGTGTGTCAATTATATTACTGTAAGGAATCAGTTATGCCAATTATATTACTGTAACGCATCGATTGCATCAATTATATTACTGTAACGAATCGATTGCATCAATTATATTACTGTAACGAATCAATTATATTACTGTAATGAATCAATTGTGATTATTCAGATGACAATAAAAAATTCCATCTTAGAACTAATCAAATAAAATAGTATCTAATTTCTCTTTAATTTTTCACGTGAATAAAATCATTCTGATCACATTCTGTGTCTTTAAACTTTATATCACGAGGTCTTTTACATTGACCTCATGATATGATTTAGTTAATTCAAGACCAATCAGCCTTTGCCCAGAAAAAGCCTCATATCAGTGGCAATTTGATGTAAATTTATCGGATTTTAAGAATGAGCAATTCAATTATGTTTTCTTAGTTCACATCTCTGAATTTAACGATTAATTCTGAGATTAGTAATGAACGTGGTACCATTTTACAAACACTGCACTTACATTGCTGTTCTCATTCCTCTAGCAGTTATTATATATTAATGTGTCTAGTAAAAGTATAAGTTATGCGTTCGTGTATTTTGAAAGAAATGATTATGATGTACAATTATTATTTATTGGGTCTAGAAATGTGTTAAATATGAACCATTATGTATTTCACTTAATCTTTTCCAAATATAATTAATCTAAAGTAATTCATATATAAATAAATAACGTTCACAAGTGCAACGTCCATCCACTTCTGGTTACTTGTTTTTATATAAGCAGTAATGTGTTGCTACATAGTCATGAACATGTTTCGGTCAGCTAGTTTACAGCAACTAGAGATCTCATCATGCGTTCTAGCTTATATTGATACAAACCTTGTAATAAAAATCTAGGATAAAAGTTATTAAGAAATCGACATAAGGCAATATCTTGAGCTGTGTGTAAAAACAGTCTAAAAAAGGGGTGTGGAAATAAAGTAGACAGGATAGGGAGGTAAGAAATTAAGATGTTATCTCTACGTGGTCCGCGTTAATTGTCTAAATTTTTTAATCTACTTGTGTGTACCAGGTTAATTTAGGAGTGACTAAGTTTTATTAGTATTTCGGGAATGTTTACGCGAAATAAGTTTTTGATTTGAAGACGGGTCATTAAGTTAAAGTGTGCTCCTAATATGACCATGATTTTGTGGGGATCGTAAAGTGTGCCGCCTCTCCTCCCTACTGTCCATTCTCGCTACACCCACTGCACGTATACGCTTTATAATTAATTTAATAACTTTAATATCCAAACATGGAAATTTATACCTCATAAATATTGGAAATACACTGTTTGTAAATGAATTGAATTTGAAAAATGAAATTTGAACTAATTTATATATTTACGCATTTAACCCCATCGGATTAACAGATTCATACAAAAACAAAAACGCTAAAAAAAACCAAAAAAACTTTAAAATACACTTATTCTTAACAGTCAAACTTATTTTTCATATAATATTTTATGAAGTATGGATGTCAGATAGTGACGAAACTATTCTAAAACAATGTAGAGATACATTTAGAGCATTGCCAAGGCTGCTGCGAAGAAGGTGAGCTCTCTATACCGTGCTAGACAGCTACTTACTCCTGAAATTATCTTGTACTTCCATAAGACCACAACCCCCATGTATGGATTACTGTTGCCATATGTGGACTGGTGCATCTGCTACTAGTCTCTCACTCCTGGACAGCATTCAAAAGAGAGTCGCCAACCTGACAGGTCCGGAACTGTCATCTAAGCCTAAGCCCCTGGCCCATCGAAGAAAGGTTGCATCCCCCTGCCTGTCCTACAAGTTAATGGGTAATGCTCTGACGAACTATAAGCAATTGTACCCCTCAGCATAAATACACGCAGCTAACTCCCACCCCTACACAGTATAACTCCCTAGGTGTAAGAAAGTCTCCTACTCCAATACTTCCTTCCGCAGAACTGCTAGACTTTGGAACTTTCTTCCGGGTTTCTGCTTTCCCACCTGTACTGAAATGCAGAAGTTCAAGTGTAATGTGAATGGGCATCTTACTGCTCATCTCCCTTCATTATGTCTCTGTAACTTATATCCCCGATGTTAGCCCCCTACTTCAAAGTGGCACTGTACTTAGTTTGGGCTTAAAATTGAATAATAATAAAAAATCCATTTCAATATGTTAAGGATCCCACTTTTTACAAATTAATAGTTTGTTCACAATTCAAACTTCCTTTTTCAAGGACACAATATATGAAACTTTGAAAATAAGTTTAAAACCCATAAAATATCATCATATTTCAAAGTAATTTATACTTGTTTTCTCATTCTCGAAAATCAAAATGTTGCGAAATTTGAATTGCTCTTGCTGTTGTTCCCATCTTCATGATTTTTTCCACAAATTCTCGGCCGATGTAGTATCCGATCTTTTTCGGGAGAATTTTGTCGACTACGGACATCGTATTTGTAATCTGCAAAGAATTTCGAACGAATTGCATTCAACTGTTCTGAACTGCAATCATCTCTATTTAACTGCCGAGCATTGTTGGCCACTCGCTTCCCCTGGCTGTTACTGATGGCTGTGGCGGCCAATTATAATCACTGACGGTTAATGCTGCTTTGAGGCCGTTTACTTGCGTATACTGGTTTAGAATCGTTGCCTTTACAACTGTCAGATTAGGTTTTCGGAGTGCACTGTCGGTCACTGGCGGTGGCTCTGACCTGTATAATCCCTCTTTTGGACTGATCTAAAATGTCTTTAATGGCGAGCACTTGTGGTCACTGTATATTGGGGCAGTTACTTGCGGGCACTTCCTTATCTTTCACTGTCGGGCAGCGCCAATCATGAGAAGTGCTGTTTCCTATTAAACTGCTCTGCAATAAAATCACGTGTTTCAATTGTTGACCATCATGGAGATGCTGTGCGAATGAATAATTGTAGTCCTAATAACGTTAATTATCGTTGTTTTGGTGTAATTATTTTGTATAAGTTTGCTTAATGTAGGACAGACAACGATGACGACGGCTGCGACAACGACAATAAAAAAAATTATGCGAAACAATGTATTTGAGAAAAAGCAGCCATCATATCTGATTTATCCAGGAAAAAAAAAGTATGCAAGTAAAATTATAATTTTGCGGCGGTCGTTAGAGTCGAAGTTATTGTTTTCTAAACGCTGTCTTGTTTACTTCTCGAAACAAATTTGAAACCGCTGGAAATTCCCTTAATTGAGTAATCTCTGTCTGAGAAATGGATGCAAACATCCTATCAAATTGCTTCCGAAGACAAGGTTCTGCATTTACGTACAGTAAATGAATACAAAATGTACAGAATATGGAAGTAAATACGAACACTGCATTTTCGTCGAGGGAAATAAAAGTAGGTAATAATAAGTGAGTAAGTATGAATATAACTTGTTTATCATTTTTTTATCTCCTCGGAAATATTATGGAATTTACGATATTTACAATTTAATTAATCATAAATAACTATAATATGATTATAATAATATGTTTATAATAATATATAATAATAATATAATAATTATGTAATCTCTCACACAATAATATATATGACAGCCAAGGAACCGTAAGTCCAAGACTCGAGTTTCGACCTCATTTGGGCTCATCAGTTAGACATATCTAATATATACAGGTTTCGAATCCCTGATGAGCAAAAATAAGGGCGAAACTCGAGTCTTGGATTTCTAGTTCGTTAGTTCTGATGGCTCTTGTGAGCTGCGACGTGGTTTGGCTGTGGAATTAATTATATATATATATAGATAGATAGATAGATAGATATATATAATCATCCACATATAGCATTGTTTCGCTGTTTCACAGCTCATCAGTGCGGCTAGACAAGCAACTACCTGAAGCCAGGATTGAAACCCGACCTCCCAAACGACAGTCGGAGCTTCTAACCGTTGCGCTATTAGGCTGTTGCTATGTGAACAGTGAATTAATAATGTTTTGACATTGTCCAAATACCTAAGCTCAATGTTTTTACACAAATAGCATCGCTTAATACGCTAATGGTAATGTCTATATCATTTCCCGATATGCTCAACCCAAGATAGGGAGCATTATATACAGGTGCTTCAACTGATTACATTTTTATGGCCCCTCTTTTATGATTCTTTTTCCGGTGAAATAGTTTTTAATCGTTATACAGTTTTAACATTTATCTTAGTTTATTTTTAATCAGTTAATATGTGAATGTACCAGTTAATATGCGTGTCATTTGGTAAAGTTGTAACGTCACCAGCTATGAATGCTGCAGTCTTGCTTTCGGTTTTTATTCTAGCTGATATCACCCAAATCCTGTATTTTACTTTTGAAATCACGGCTCTAACATAATATATACGATACTTGGACAATTTAAAATAACATATTTAGGGTATTTTATGATCGGGGAAAGCTGGGCGTCCCCTGTTGGTTACATATAACAACAACACACATAAGTTGTTAGACTTTTTACATGTGCGTACTTTTATAGGCAGTTAACATTGAATTCTCGTACCCTTCGAAGTAATCTTCTCCATCTGAAGTGAACTTGTTGTGCCATTCTAGCAACTTTGGAAAACCTCACATAAGTCCACTTGTGTGAGTATGTCAATAACCATTGTCAAAGCCTCTTTCATCTCCTCCATTGTCCAATTACGACAGTCTTTAATATTTTTCTTTGAGCTGAGGAAATAACAAAAAGTCACATGCAACAAGTTCTGGAGGATAGAGATGGTGAGGAAGTGTCATGATTCCCATGTTCGTCAAATAGTCTCTGGCAAGGATAGAGTAATGGACTGAGCTACTCGCATACATCTTCCGCATCCTCAGATCCTCGGGAATAACAATGTTTACAGTTTGAACGCTGACATCAAACTGTGCACTTATTGTCTCTATAGGCATACGGCGGTCCTATCCGTGGAATTATTTATTCGGCCAATAAACTCTGGTGTGCTGACTTTCTTACTACTCTCACACATCTAACCATCCCTTACAAACTCCCCGCCTTCCTTTAATATCTTATAATACTCGAAAACTTTTGCTCGATTCATTCAAGATGATTCAAAGGAAATCTACATCATTGCATAAAATTTGGTGTATTTTCCAAGTTTAAAAAAAAGATTTTATTGCACATCGTTCATTTAAAATGTCCGTACGCTTAGATTGTATTTTTATAATTCACTAGCTGTGATAATCAGGCTTTAGTAAGGTGTATTGCAATGCCTGCTTTAGTTCTTCATTTGAACCTGAAATCATAAAAAATATGGTCTGTCATTTCAAAATATATATAGCAATGAAAGACTGTCTACATCGATTTTACATGTCTATACAAAAAAAATCTGGAAATTTATGGAAGGCATATATATATAACTACTTCATTTACTCACATAAAATTAATATACGAAAGTATAAATCTATGCGTAAACTTTAAGTATTTACTTCAAAAGTGCTCAATACGTAGGTAGAGCTAGTTAGTAAGTTATAAAATATATATGGCGATTAAGCTACACTGAATATTCCGCGTTTCATCCACTCTAGGGCTCTTCAGGCTTATATATATATATATATATATATATATATATGTCTGTGTGTGTGAGTTTGTGTGAGTGCGTGTGTAAGTACTATTATATATATATTCTTGTGTATAACGCGTTTCTGATTTTATAGTCGTACATATACATACCAGTATATAGTTTATTCTTCATATCAATACGTGTGTTAGTAATTGCGCATTTAATTTTGCCTTCGATACGTTATGGGTTTGATATCCTCGTTATGGGTTTGATAGCCAGGATTCACTCTAAAATCCCTCTGCCTATGTCACCTTGTACAATCGATTTTTATCCAAGCTTTCCAATTAAAGACAGCTTTCCTGCTGTTAACGTTCTGTGTTTGAGCCATTCGCTATCGTATGCTCTTTCCATTCCCGGGTTCATTAGGAGTGATTCTCTTGTATGACGCATAGCGAGTCTAAGTAATATAATGATGGCTGGTGGCTTTGTGTTCGAAATATTTCAAGTAAATCGAAATGTTCTATGCTGCACTGTTAAAAAAAAATCACTATTGACAGGAATGGATACATGACGCACAAATATCAGTTCCTGCCAAATCATCAAATATAAGCAATTTTATCATACATTTTAAACATGCGTGGCTGTTTATAACCAATTATGCATAATGTATAAAATACGCTTTTGCAGGGTAACTATAATAAATTAATACTTATTTAAGAATTAACATCATAATCACTTGTATAGGAAGTTTGGTTTTAATTTTTCTTCCGTTTGAGTGACATAATCGATGCCGAACTACGTACATATGTGTGTGTATGTGTGTGTCTGTTTGAGCTTGAACAATACAAGGAGGGTGACCATTTGGGATAATGGGCGCTGTATTTTTCGTGTCGAGTCGCAGAAATTTCCAGCTTGGTAGCTGGGGTTGCATTAATTCACTGGTAAAGATGAACCCCCAGTCTTCGTATCTAGGAGAAGGAAAACTCCGAAGTTTTTTTTTGTTTTTTTTTCACACAGTGATCACCACTTATCAAGGCCCGGAAGCCACTCAGGGATAAGGGCTATTGCAAGTCCATTACGTTACTGTGGAGATTTGATGAAGTGTTTAATTAAGGGGGCGGTTCATTAGGAATTTTTTAACATTGGACTTGAAGACATCCAAGTTGTAGTCCGGAGGGAAGCAGGCAGACGGAACAGAGTTCCACAGGCGTGCAGTTCTAAGAAAGAAGCTTTGTTCATGGAATCCACGTTTTGATTTAGGCACAGATATAGAGTGGGGGAAACTTTTCACAGTGGATTCAGCTAGACGGGTGTTTTTCGTGAAAGATTGGCGAGGGGGGACCAAAGATTGGAGTTCAGACGAGCACCTGCCATGGAAATAACGATAAAACAAGGATAGGCTCGCAACGTCTCTTCTGTGGGAGAGAGGTTGCAGGGTAGAGAAAAGGGCATCCTCCACTAAGCCACGAAGTCTATTTTGTACTCTGTCAAGGCAGGATAGGCTGCTTTTAGTAGCTCCTTCCCAAATATGGCAGCAGTATTCCATCCTTGGACGTACTTGGCTTTTATATAGATATAAGTATGTATATATATTATAAGTTTTTATACTTAAAGGCACTGGTGTTTCATTCTTGTGGATTCATCAGTGTGTTTCTATAGAGATTTGGACGTGAGAGCACTTTAGTAGACCGATATGCAATGAAATTCTCTGTTAAACTTGGTAAAGATGGCAGATAGACGTATGGAATGCTACAGACTGCTTTTTGACCAACCTGCATGAATCGAGCATCAGCTTTTGATAGGCACAATAGATTCAAGGAAGACCGGGAGTCTATGAAGAGTGATAAGAGATGTGGGAGGAGTAAGCAAGTCAGAACACAAGAGTTGTTTAGCCAAACAAAGTATTTCATAGATAAAGACTGTTGTGTTTCTATAGAGAAAATAAGTGCACAATTTGTTGTCAGTGTGGCAATAAGAAACACAGTTATTCGCGGGGAACTGAAAATGCAGTATGCTTGTACGAAGTTTTGCTCATCGTTGTCACCTACTATTTGAATAAGCTCGGCATCAAAACAGCATGGCACCCTCCTTATCTTCCAGACCATTCTTCCTGTGATTTTTGGTTATTCCCTAACCTCAATGAAAACCTAGGATGCTATCGTTATGAGACAGTTGAGGAGAAAAAAAAAGAAGCTGTGACAAGAGTCATAGGCACGCTCACACAAGTAAACATCTATAGGGCCTTCCATAATTGTTGTAACGATATAATATGTGCATTGCAGCCGGAGGAGTTTACTTAAGAGGGAAGTAGGGCTTCACATGAAAATACGGGGGCGTGTGTTAAACGAATGTTGTTTTTAAGAAACACAATTGATGCATGATATTTAATGTTTGCATTTTAAACTTTAATTAAAGTCTGTGTGTAAAAATAATTTTATTTAATCAGCCGTGGATTATCTACATTGCAATGTAGACAATAATGTATTTCAAACTAAGTCATTGAGCGAAAAAATTTGAACTTCGTCACGGTGGGTCTCCGGCTAGACTAGGTAATCAATTGATTTGATGTGAAAATTGGTGATTTAACTGATTTGAATCAGATACAAATATAGGAATTGTAGAACATCTGTTTATCATTATTCCATCTCGAATCCTGAATTCAGCATCAAATTACGTAACATAAACAACAAAAGATCAAAATTATTTAAACAAAAATCATGCACATACAAAGATATATATATATATATATATATATATATATATATATATATATATATATATATATAGTAATAAAATATATATGGCGATTAAGCTACACTGAATATTCTGCGTTTCATCCAACTATAGGATTCGTCAGGCTTATGCGCATAAGCCTGACGAATCCTATAGTTGGATGAAACGCAGAATATTCAGTGTAGCTTAATCGCCATATATATTTTATAAATTACTAACTAGCTCTACTTACGTATTGTGCACTTTTGAAGTAAATACTTAAAGTTTACGCATAAATCTATACCTTCGTATATTAAATTTATGCGAATAAATGAAGTAGTTATATATATATATATATATATATATATATATATATATATTGATATATATATATATATATATATATATATATTGATATATATATATATATGTGGGGGGAGAGTTTTTCTGGGAGAGAGAGTGTGTGTGAGTTAGTATACAATATATATATATATATATATATATATATATATATATATATATCAAATATCGGTAAAATGCCAATACGAAAAATGTCTGTAAATTAGTGAAGGCTCCCGATAGATATAAATCCCTCTCTCCAGACATCAGAATTCAACAACAAACTAATGTGGTTAGTTTAAATCGGGGTCAGATGCGTTGTATTGGTAATCTGGCGAAGATGAAAATGTTCGAATTATTGATAGTGTAAATAAAAAGCATGGATTTTTTTTAAATCATAATAAAGATTGCATCCCTTTCAAGTTCGAGTAAAGACGAAATTACATACCCACTCCAAATAAAAAAAATATCGCTACTACGTTAGTCTGTTCTGACGAGATTGATTTTTTTTTTTTTTTGCATAAAATAACATTACAACAAATTCAATTCATATATTCAGCTATGATATAAATGAAACAGTACATACATAGGCCTATGAATGGCGTGGATCACGCTATTTTTTATGCTAAAAATACATAAATGGTGAGAAAAACATTGAACTAATGATATGGACGTAAGTATAATTTGTACACACAATTAATGAATAAACATATTTTGCATAAATTTAACTGTACACTAATGCAGTATAAAGACAAAAATTAGAAAACTCAGAACGACCGAGGTAAGAAGATTATCAAAGTTATTTATTTTCAATAATCATCAAATTTAATTACTTTAAAAATATATTTTATATCATGGATGCTTAAAATTAAAAAAAAATAATTGTGGCGAAATCTGGATTTTTTTAAAGTTTAAAATAAAGAAATATAAAATGTTTTTTTTATTTGATATTTATTGCAATAAAGTCAACATCAGCGCAATGAAAAAAGAATTGGCAAGATAGCGGATCGTTTAATGCTTTACCTGTGGATTACAGCAAAATTTATAATAAATTAATAGACAACTAAAAAGATTTTATTAGCAATAACATCTTTTTATTTATTAATTGGTACATAATAAGAATTTATTTATTTACTCATAATCTTCGATGAAGTCAGTTTCTCAAATTAATTCTAACGAATATCACTATTTTCATGAGAAAATTTCAATAGATATATTTTGCAGAAATTCGAACATATTTTCATATAGGAAATTTTAGTTACTAACGTAATTCTATAATTTGAAATAAGTAGCCTAATAATAAATCTTTCTGAGTGTTACGTGTTTATTTTAGTTTTATTCAACTATGAATTTCAGGCAAACACCTAGTCTTTGTATAAGACACATAGTTGTAGAAATTAAAGTTTTCTTTATTTCTTAAATATTGAGTTAGTAAATACTCGAATGCTTTAACCTTTAACTAATTCACAAATAAATCGATGTTGTATAAATTTGTTGTGTACTTTGTTTGTCCCACTGTATTCCAACATCAAAATCTATCTTGTTTAATTAAGTTCCATACTAATTCCTATTAGCTGAAGCAGCACCATAGGGTGTAGCATCACTATTTCTCGTAGAAACAGTGTACGAGGTGCCTTCAATAAGTTTCCTTGCCTTTTTTTCGTACGGCTACTTTTATTGATAGTACACACATTACACTCTAATCCCCTTCGAAGTGATCTCCTCCGGATGCAATTCATTTCTTGTACCGTTCCAACAACTTTTGAAAAGCCCCATGAGAGGTCTCTTGTGTGTGGGTGCCATTGACACTCGTTACAACCTCTTTCATGTCGTCAATTGTCTTATAACTTTTAGGTTTTCCTTGAGTGTAGGAAATAACAAAAAGTCACAGAGAGCAAGTCTGGATGATAGGGAGGGTGAGGAACTGTTTTCATGCTCATCTTGATTTAATATGTCACAAGTATAGAGCCGTGGTCTGCACTTTTCGGACAATCTTCGTGTAAATCATCCGCATCTTCAGTTCCTCGTTAATAAATATGTGTACAGTTCCCACACTGATATCAAACTGTGCACGTTTCGTTTCTATAGACACACGACGGTCCTTATCTATGAAATCCTTTATTTGATTAATCAATTCTGGTATTCTGATTTTCTTACTCCTCCCACATTTTCCCATCATACTCCTCCCACATTTCCCATCATACTTCCCAGATTCGCCTCTTCTTTTTATCTCTTATGCAAGACGGTCAAAAAATAGCCTGCACAGTCCCATATGTCTTTGTGGCATTTTTCCTAAGTTTAAAACAGAATGTTATTGTATATCGTTCTCCTAAAGTCTCCTCATGACGAGATTGCAGAAATTCACCAGCTGTGAAAATCAGGCTTCGGTGAAAGGTATTCTAATACCTGCTGTAGCTGTTCCTCGTAACATCGCATCAAAAGATTTGGTCAGTCATCTCATAAGACGTATTGCAATAGCATACTGAGTTTTCAAGTCTACGACAATTTTAAATGTTTGTACACAAACGTTTGGAAATTATTTAAATTACCTCGTATTACCTTTATTGAGGAGATGTAATTCGGTCTTAACGTGCTAATTTATTTGGAATATTTTGTCAGAGTTTACTTCTAGAGGAAGTACCGCCACAACTGGTTGTCCTGACAAATACATATAGAGAGACCGAATATACTCTAATTTACAACTCAAACTGTTTCTTATATGTGGGTGTAAGTGGAGTAATGATGATCATTCTAATAGTTATAAATATGCACGATGTATCTATGGGGAAAATTTCTACTACCAATTAAAAGACCGACTTTTCCTCCCCTATTTATATTGCATACAATTCGATCCGGGAAAATTCCACTCACTGCAAAATTCCAAGAAAAGGAAGTGGAGTTGCCGCATTTCCTTCCTCCCAATTGTCAATTGCACAATAATTCGTAATAAGAAACACAAAGAGACACACTTAGATATTATGCAAACGTCTAAAACGTTGGACAATAACAGTCGCAACGAAGCGGAAAGAAGAGAACAAAGTAGATGGAAAGGAGGATTCTACTGCCGCCCTCACCAACGACTCCATCTTTTTAAGGATTTGCAGGCGACTAGCATTTGGCAAATGAGTCAACTTCGATAGGGTTAAAAATAATTATTCCAATCGCATAATCCGTTATCTGTCATCTAATCTCAATGAGCTTCTACCCGTTCCCTCCAGAAATGGATGACGTTAACAGCTGCGTGTTTTCCTTCCCCTCGACCTTACCCACTACTCCTCACTGTACAGCCATCTTTTCCTCATTCTCTAGCATCCTTGCTGAACTTCACATCTCATGATCTTTTCTTTTGCTTTTTTTTATTTAGTTTTGACGTGTTTTGCAATTCACTTTGTTCTTTATCTCTCTTTCTCTCATTATATTTCTCTTAGTGTATCGCTAATTCTTGTACCTGACTAGACTATCACTCACTAACACTTCCTCACTCTATTGCTCAATCTTCCTCTAGTTGCCTAACCCTCTTATCACTTACGATCCCTCTCCTAAAGTACGCCATTCCATATCTTTCCAACGGCACGTTTTACACTGCATTATGATCCAATCAAATTATTTAACAAGCCTCTTCTTCGCCATTCTCTATCCTTAATTTCGTCTTTCAGAATAGCTGAGCAGTTGTAATGTTTTTGTCTAAAGCCTTTCTTTAAACACTGGTCCGTAGACACACACACACACACACACACCCACACACGCACAGAAACAAATACACACAGACGAATATATATACAGAGATGCATATATATATATATATATATATATATATATATACCTATTTTTTTATTATTCTTTATGTAAATACAATCATATCTTGCTAGGATATGCAGATCGTTTCAAGCATATTTGATTTCAAGAAAAATAAACTCCCAAAATTAAAACGGTTCCAGACATTTTCAAATGTTCAGGAGAGAAAATATACCATGACAGGCGTGAAGTAAAGCTCAAGTTCTTAGCTGAAACCGTTTTAATTTGTGATTTTTAATTTTCGTGCCTACTTGAAATGAAATATGATTGAAACGGTCTGCACATCGTAGCAAGTAATGACTGTACTTACATGCAGAATAAAAAAATATAATTTGTTCTATTTGACTGAGCACTATAAACGAGCTTTGTGTAAATTCAATTGATTTCGTTTTTAAAGATCTTTCACCTGGAATATATATATATATATATATATATATATATATATATATATATATATATATATATAAACATACAACTGAAACAGGTAGCACATATGTAACTAATATTGTTTATACAATAAACAGGCTATATAGCAGCTCTGTCCATCATTGAGAACTTTTTTTATAATCACACGGCTTTCATTAGCGTGACCACTAGAAAATTAATATATACAACGATAATACATATTTATATATATATATATATATCGCATACCCACATAACACACACACACACACACACATATATATATATACACATTCCTATATATATATATATATATATATATATATATATATATATAAATATGAATGAGGATAAAATTTTGATATATCATTAAAACAAATCATGCGAACACAGGTTACATGGGTGCTAATGCATTTTATGAACCGAAAGTAAATTTTGGTGTAGAATATGAACCGGATTTCTCGTAAATATCTTCTCCGGATCGACCGACAACTGGCGTCAAACCCCTGTAAACTACTTCTTCTAGTATATATATATATATATATATATATATATATATATATATATATATATATATATATATATATATATATATATATATATATATTATAGCTATTAAAAATGGAAGACTGAAATATTTGGTATCCACAGTAAAAAAGACTGAGGTTAAAAAAGTTACATAAATAAGAGGATAGAATCGGCTGACCACGTTTCGTCCTCCCTTTTCAAAGCCGAATCGAGTTGTTTTTTTTTTCTTTTTTTTTATTCGGAAACGAATTTAAACGAGGGGAACGACAAAACTAATATCAAACTATCCGAACAGAACAAAAACTGGGGAACGACTAAAATAAATCTATCGTTATGATAATTATACCTTGGGGAGGGAATCCCGTAGAGACTAATCACGTCCAGATTCCAAAGACAATCCCTTTGCTTACAGAGAGAAGACATCTTTAAACAGACGTAAATAGTCTCCAAGATTTTCAGATGAAATAACTAATGGGCGGGACTTTTAATAGAAAATGGGTCACTGCTGAAATTCATTGCATATTGCGGGTTTTAAGCACATTATCCCTTATAGTAGAAGAATACGTTTACCTAAAACACTCTTTGGTCGATAGATCCCATTTTTTTTATCTTGCTGGGTACATGTTGTTGGACACGACCATCTAACCTAAAGTTCGTTGTGCCAACGTAATTGGCACTGCAACTACATTTAAATTGATAAATTACATAATGTATATAGTATGGAGGGGTAAGAATGTCTTTTCGAGAGGATGTCAATAATGGTTTTGTCGAAAACTCCACACGTACATTGGAGGCAAAATGGCAATGTTCTAAATTAATCTGAGCTAATCTCTTTGGCGAATTTTCACTTATTGTTATATTTGTCACTTCTTACACAATTAGTGGAAAATTCGCCAAACAGCTTTGATTCCTATTTCTCTTGCTGTTTTTTTTTGTTCGGTAGCTGGGTGTTACCGACCCCGACCCCCCTCCGCTTTCACATCCCGCCCCTACAGTAGCCGACCGGACACAGCCCAGCAGCGACTTAAGTGACCCAGAAAAGCAGAGACACCCACACATCAATAGAAAAAAAAATAGTAATAATGATAAAGACAACATAACAGAACAAGAAAACAAAGCTCACGCTAAAACAAGTTATATACCAAAAAAGAAAAATAAATAAATAAATAAAATAAAAATTAAGACAAATAAAAATAGCAAATTAATAAACATATTAATCACCTAATCATACCATACATAAATCCCCTACTCACATTTGCCCCGAGGCCTCACATAGCTAGACAACTTCCAGCCCTTCATGCAGCATGCTTTGAATCGACCTGTTACGCACACCATTTGAAAAGGGAAATTTTTCCGAAATTAATAATGGAATACGTTGCATGAATACAAGTAAGACATTTTACCGTACAACTGAATAAATATATATAAAAAAATAAATAAAGAATAATAACAAAATATATATATATGTACTTATTGATTTGTAATCGCCACTTTTTCGTCTCCTCTTACCAACAGCGACTATAATTCATTCCTCGCATTGTAACAGTCTTCTAAATCTCTTTTACATACCTATCCCACACAATGCTTCAAGCAAACTATATATCAATCATATATATATATATATATATATATATATATATATATATATATATATTATATGTATATTGTGTACAGAAAGTTGTTAGATGAGACAAATCATTGGTACCGTCGTTTTCCAGCCCGATAATAAGGACCGTTTAAGGTATCCTTATCAAGCTCTCTGCAGCCAATATTCGCCTATTTTGTAACCGGAAGTGTGAAATATATATACACCTCGCGAGTTCACGTTTAAGTCTCGTGTTGTTAAATACCCCCCACCCGTTTATTTATCGGATGATGATGATTTCATTAACTTTAAACTTTGAATTATTTTAATTTAAAATCAAATTTCGAAACAAAACGTTTTCCTTATATAAATCGATTTAAATTTGAACCAAAATTTATTTAAAAAGTTAATTTTTTATGTATAAAACCTTAAAATTGATATTGGTATCGGTTAAAAACTTAAAATTTCCTTTAAATATATCGAATTACGTTTCAAAATTTCTAAAATATGTTCAAAGTTTTAAAAAAAATTAATCTTTCGTATAATTATATCGAATAACGTTTAAAAATTTTGAAATACGTTTAAAAAATATTTTAAAAAGTCCAAATCTTTGAAAGTTTGGGGAAGTGAGTATTTATCTATTATAAGTGATTCTTCTAGTATATTAACATTATAATATCTTTCTATAATTTTAAATTCGAAATAGATTGTAAATTACATTTATAAAGTATATTTTTTAAAAAATTATATATAATACATTATTTTAAAATCTGTAATATAATTGCAATTAAAATCCATATATATATATATATATATATATATATATATATATATATATATATATATATATATATATATAAACTCAACATCTAAGTTTTGTTCTTTTCATTGATCCAGTTTATTAAGAGCCCCTTCCTTCTGTGTATGCAATTTTTCAAAGCTTCACTCCTCACATTTAAACATATATATATATATATATATATATATATATATATATATATATACATATATATGGAGAGAGAGAGAGAGAGAGAGAGAGAGAGAGAGAGGTTCACATACTATATTACATTTACGCGTACTTGGAATTTTCATTCCTGTTTCCTTGGAAACCTGCAAATATGGAGCATTCTCAACACAATATTTACTATATTCTCACAAATTTCCTCAGCAAGCAATATAGTCAATATAGTTATTTTCATATTTATATCCAACGAGTAAATGTATTGATTAACGATTTATTGAAAAAACATGACGTGTTCAGTAGAAATCAAACGAAGAACAAAGAACAATGAAAGTGAACGAACAGGAGCTGATGATGAGAGAAAAGAATAAGAATTCAAAGTTCTGTACTTGGACCGAAATAAATAAATAAAGAATACTGAAAATAGAAAGAAATACAGACAGATACGGAGAAGTATAGAATTATGGAAAAAATGTTTAGATATAATGTATTAAAAAGCGTCGAAAAAATGTCAAGTAAAAATATTGTCAAGAATAAATATACAAAGGAAAGACATCGATGTGAAGTACGATAAAAAATAAATGTGAAAGCTAGGAATAACATACCACGTTGAGAAGATGGTCAATATACATTGAGAACATTAAGAAGGTTGGACAAAATACATTAGACGGTAGATTTCCTCTATCGTGCTAGAAAACTACTAACACCTGAGAGCATCCTGTACCTCTACAAAGCCGTCTTCGTCCATGCATGGTGTTATGTTGTCACATCTCAGCTGGTGCATCTACCACTCGTCTCTCCCTCTTGAATAGGATCTAAGAAAGAGTCTTCAATCTAATAGATCCCACTAAGTCAACTAAGCTTCAGCCCCCGCCCCATCGCTGCAATGTTACATCTTTGTGTCTGTTTGATAAATACAATAATGGAATGTGCTCTGTTAAACTAGTTGTGTTTGTGCCCGCTCAACGAACATATCTCCGAAAAACCCGCTTAGCAACAAAATCACACACCTTCACTGTTGTCACTAAATGACAGAGCGTTTTCTACTCTAATAGTGTCTTCTCTCAAACAGCTAGCATTACCTTACCTGGTTCCTGCTTCCCTTACTGTACTGATGTACAGAAGTTTAAATGTAACGTTGACCAATATCCTGTTATATTTCCTCGGCATGGTAATAAATTGTAGCCCCTTACGTCTAAATGGCGATATGCCGTGTTTGGGTGAACGTGAGTAAAAATAGGTGATTTGCAGATAGACTCGTCAGACAAAATTTACACTAGAGAGAAGTCAAAAACGAGTTACAACGTTCAAATCGAAAAGAAGATATACCAGTCGAATGCCAGAACGCATGCATGATATAAAGACATCTTGACAGACATAGAAAAACAGCAGAAAATATGAAAGAGATGAAATGCGCAATGATACAAAAAGGAAACGAACGGAAAACAGAACAAAAAACTGAATATAAATAAAAAAGAACCTAACATAATACACATGGAAGTGTAGGACTATAAGATGTAGGATTTGAAAGAAAAAAAAAACAGGAGCTGCGTAGCCTGCCAGAAAAACAAAGAGAGAACGGAAATGCCTTCATTTCTATTTCCGTTTAACCTACGCATTGTTCTGCACTTGGTTGCCTTTAGAATCTAATCGAATATTCCAAACAGTTTATACATTTTTGCAATACTTTTCTTTGGCAGACTCAATGCATTCATGTTTTTTTAAAATACCTCTAAAAGAATAAAATAATAAAATACATAAGTCCATAACATGATACAATACAATTAAATATCAAATATATCAAAATAAATTAACCTGATTTAAGGAATTTACTTTTTCAGAAAATGTCGATGGAATTTTAGACACAAAATTAGTAACATCGATTTTAGCTCGGAGGCAAAAAGCACATCCTCTCTTGTTGAAAAAGATAAAGAATGACAATTCAAAACGAAAATATTCAACCAATTCTGAAGTGGTCCTTCGATCCACACACACACACACACACACATATACATACATATAGTTATAAACACAAACACACACGTATATATATATACATATATATATATATATATATTCTCTTAGGCAGAAATAAAAAAGTTTTTTTGTCTGTTAATTCTATTTTCGATCCTGTCAAACTTTTCAAGTAATGATTTGCAATTTTGCCAGTAAATGGCTGATTTTATCGTCATCTTTTTCGTAAGTCGGAAATCAATACGAAACCAGAAATGGAACGACACTTATTTTATACTAGCAGGGCTACCCGACGTTGTTCGGCACCGTATAAACAATGAGAAAAGTTAAGTTGATTTTGAATATAATTGTTATTGTTATTCTTTGAGGAGAGAAATGTGTAATGTGTATATAGCATTGGCTATTTCGAGCAAAAACTATTTTACCTACCCTAGGATGGCTATTACACATGTATGAAATAAGTGCACCTTTCCTAGGGTAGGTAATTTACAGAATGCATATGAAATAATTTTACCTTTTTGGGACGAGTAATTTACGACACATATTAAAAACATGTTTACATGCCGTCGGACGGGTTATTTATAGACATATATTAAATTGTACAACATATATAAAATAATTTCTTTTCCCATCAAGGCTACCATAATTTTAAGAAAATTGAAATCATTTTTAGAAGATGGATTATTAGGATTTCCAAATTAATACATATATACATTGTGTTGGTTTATGAGTTCGCAACCCTTGCTTCACCATAAATTTCAACATTACTGGGTTTCTTTATTTTCTCACTATCGGCACTATGTCATTTTTGGGAGATGTCTCAGCAGGATGTTAAAATCAATGCATAAATACATTGACGTAGTTAAGTGATTAGACAACCCTTGCTAAATTATCAAATTCCACATTACTCTGTTTCATTTTTTCACCACTACCGACAAGAATTTGTTTTTGGAGATTACTCAGCAGGCTTTACAAACAAATAAACAAATATGTTGAAAACCTTAGTAGTTAGGCAAACCTTGTTTCACTACAAAATTCGACATTACTGCGTTCTTTTTCTCCCTTGTACTAACACCAGAATTTAAGTGAAATGATATCATTTCCTGACCATAACTCAGCAGGTTTTCCAAATAATTACATAAATGCATTGAGACGAATGATTATTAGGACACTTTTACTTTACCACAATTTTCAGTATTAAGTAGTTTTTCCCGCTTGCTACCACAACCACCAACAACACATTAGTAGGAGAAACGATGTCATTTCCTGAATATGATTCCATAGTTATTCCATATTTTTGAAATATGACATTGTGGGAGATTGCATAGTGACTACAAAATGAGCATTACTCCTTCCACCCCCATCCTAAATGTGAAGGTTTGTTAATTACTAGAGAACTCCAGAGCACGTTAAAAGCAGCCTAATAATGCGTATTTCTACAACTGTGACGTCATTCCCGAAGTTAACATTGAAAATTCAGAAAAATATCATAAACCACCTACAAAAACTGATAAATTGTCTGGGCCGATAATTTCATTAAACCAGACCAATAGTTTAACTCATATTTCATCATTTGTCATAATTCTTAAATATGTTACTAATTTCGACAATCATTTTTCATAATTTTAACCTACATTATCGCCCATTCTTGTGAGAATAATGACTGATATATTGTCTGCAATGATTATTTTATTACAAACTCAAATTTCATCATTTTTCATAATTCTTAGATATGTTACTAATTTCATCCATCATTTGTCATAATTTTAACCCACATTATCGCCCCTTTCCCTTACGGAAAGAATAACTTTGATATTGTCTGGGTTTATTATATCATAAAAAAAAACATGAATCAATTAACTCATATTTCATCATTTTTCATAATTCTTATATATATTACTAATTTCGAAAATCACGTTTCATAATATTAACCCATATTATTGCCCCCCTCCTAACGAAAATAATAACTGGAATATATTGGCTGGGATACTTATTACATTACAAACACACCAATCGATTAATTCACATTTCATCATTTTTCATAATTCCTGGATATGGTACTAATTTGACAATTATTTTTCACAATTGTAACCCAAATTTGGGCAGTCTCTTACGAAAATAGTTACTTTTATATATTGTCTGGGCCGATTATTTCATTACAAACACATCAAATGAATTAATTCACATTTCATCATTTTTCATATTCTTGGATATATTACTAATTTCGACAATCATTTTTCCTAATTTTAACCCACATTATAGCCCTCTCTTACGAAAATAATAACTGTGATATATTGTCTATTTTGATTAAGGCAATTAAAAAACACCAATCAATTACCTCACATTTCATCATTTTTAATAATTCCTTGATATCTTACTAATTCCGACAATCATTTTGGATAATTTTAAACCACATCATCGCCATATAAAAATTGTTTTCTAAATAATGACTTTAATTTCAGCACAGTCCGTACGCTGTATGTCAGTTTCTTATTTAATAAATTGTTAGGTGAAAGTACAAAATAGTTTTAAAAACCACCCCATATTAGGATTGATATTGTAAATAACGTTAATATTTCCGCACGATTCTTAATCTGTATATCAGTTTTTTTTCTTTATGAAATTTTTAGGTGAAAGATACCTTCCTTTCTCCATATTAAGAATGATTTTCTAAATAATACCAGCACAGTCCGTATCATGTGTGTCATTTTTCAATTTTAAATTGTTAGATGAATGTACAGAATAATTAAAAATATATGCCCCGCATATTAATAAGGCTTTCTGCATAATAACGCTATTATTTTAGTACGGTCCGTATTCCGAATGTCAGTTTCCCTCCCCCTCTTTTAAAAATATATAAGAAATCGGGAATCCAAAATCGGAAATTTCTCGAATATTAGAATCGGAAAAAATCGTGCGTACATTTCGATGCTAAAAACGATTTCTTTCGATTAGGATTTGTTGCTTGATTTAGTTTTTTATTAAAAAAAACGTCGATTTTCGGTAATAATGATACAATGATAAAATCTTTTTGATGTAAAATTCCAGTAAACTTAAAATCTATAAATCCCCCTATCGTACAAGCGTTTTTTTTTACGTTTGAGAAAATACATGCACTGTTTATGTGTGTGTGTGTTTTTTTTAAATAATTTTTTACGTTAATCGCGACAATATAACGATTTTACTGTTAAATAGTTGTTATAGAATTATAAAGAATTATAAAGAATCGGAATGGGAATCGGTAATTTTTCGGAATCGGGAAACATATTTGAATCACCCCATGACTAAATTCTCTCTCTCTCTCTCTCTCTCTCTCTCTCTCTCTCTCTGTATATATATATATATATATATATATATATATATATATATATATATATATATACTTAATTTACTCATATAAAATTAATATACGAAAGTATAGATTTATGCGTAAACTTTAAGTATTTACTTCAAAAGTGCTCAATACGTAGGTATAGCTTGTTAGTAAGTTAT
Source organism: Euprymna scolopes (assembly GCF_053919585.1). Taxonomy (NCBI): domain Eukaryota; kingdom Metazoa; phylum Mollusca; class Cephalopoda; order Sepiida; family Sepiolidae; genus Euprymna; species Euprymna scolopes. Next base: position 4,847,014 of record NC_136491.1, read on the forward strand.
GAAAGGCGCATAAGCCTGAAGAATCCTAGAGTGGATGAAACGCGGAATATTCAGTGTAGCTTAATCGCCATATACATTTTATAACTTACTATATATATATATATATATATATATATATATATATATATATATATATATATGGTTAGATAGATAGATAGATAGATAGATAGATAGATAAATAGATAGAAATATTCGGCATCTATATATATTTATATATACGTTATTTATTTTACTGCACTGGTATTGATAGAAGTTCAACGTATTTAGAAATATAATCTATTTCCTCACATGCTTTTAACGTCTACTTCACTTTGTTGTTCCGTATTCTTCATATTAGATAACAAATGTTTCTATTCAAGAGAGAAGAATTGTAATTTTCTGGATGATACTTTGTTCTTACAATTATTGTTGGCAAGAACTATGTTTAAGTAGTATTTTAACTCCTTACATCAAGTGGCCTTATGCCATGTCTGGAGCGAAAAAAAAGATAACTAATTTGAAAAATTATTCAGAAAATACAGTTTTATTAATTACCTTTTTGCCCACAGTTTTATTTATGTAAATTATATTTAATGAGATAAGTGTTTAGAATTTAAAGTGAAAAAATTTAAGTATACATCGTTTGTGTATTTTTTTGAATTGTTTTAAGTACACTATAATCTTTCGAGGAAATGAATTGATCATTATGAATGTTGGAATATATATTCTATGGAACGTATGAAGTAAGATGGCATAATTATTTTTATTTTGTACATTTTGTACATTTTAACAGCCAGCCGGTGCACATATATTAGATCAGATAACATATTTTATTATCACCATAGGTGATTAATCTACACAATTCATCATTACGATAATATCTTTTGTAAATAGATTACTTTGAAGTGCCCTTCCGCCCGAATTATCCACTCTATTCCCTTAACACATTTAAAATAACAAAATATTCATTAGAAAAAAAAATGTTTAGCTATTGATTTCTAATAATTGATACATTTGCAACAGATCTGTGCGCGTGCGTGACCGTCAATAAAATGTATTTATATGTTTACATTTTTAGCAATTTAAATTTTAATTATAAATTATTGCATTTGTATTCTAGTTCACGGGGTGAGTAACATGGGTTTATTATTATTATGTTTGCTGCAATATATTTATATAACTTGAGAGTATAATTAAGCAAAATTCGAATGATCTACTCATAGACACCGACGATACGATCTTATTAACCAAACCGAGCCATGTTCTAGGAACCGTTAAACACCGGAATCGCTCCATAAAATGTTGGATATTTTAGAATTACAGCACAATTTTTATGGCCGCATGAGAAAGATATTTCTCTTTGTTTGTAAAATTTTAAAGTCCATGACATACAGATAAGCTTCCTACTAAAAACTCGATTTAATCTGCATAACTTGTACAGATTAGCCACTACTCGGAAATTCTTCTTAAGTGAAACGTGGCTTTCAATTCAAAATGTTTTTAATATTTTCCCATTTCGATGAATGCAACTGAAACAATGTCATGCCACGAATGGCAATATTATTTAAAACAATATTATATTAAGTGCTTATAGAATGAATGTTTTACTATTACATATGCACGTAGTTTTTTTACTGCATAATAATATGTGTTTAAAATCAACGTCAGTTCAACAAATAATTAAACTTTATATGTATAGAAATTATATATGAATATATATAACTTGTATATGTACATCAGCTGATTTTATAGGCGGCACATTTCAATTGGAAACTTTATATTCTTTAACTGAAAGTATAGCAATTATCGTTTTATATTTCAGTTTGGTTTGTCAATTCCTTATAAAAAAGGATTGACAACCAAGTAGACTTTGCAAATCATGAAAATGTATTTGGAAAATTAATTTTAAACCTTTAATAAATATTTATGACAATGAATCCGTGAACTGGGCATTTCATTAGATTATTTTTTGTGTATATGTGACGCCCCATAGTTACAGCCATACACGATAGAAATAGACCACGACATTTTACGCTTTATTGTCTAAATACAGATTAATATAATGCGATTAGGACCTATTAATCACGCAATAGTCTATATTGTTTTGTTTTTTGGGTTTTTTTTTACTTTTCTTATACCGTTGTTTGTTTTTTGTGGTTTTTGTGTTCGTAAAATTTGCATTTTATTCTTACTTTTAATTGTTGTTAGACGATATGTCGGGTTGGGATTTCCTGTTTGTAATTTGTTTGGATACATCAGAAAAATCTGATATCATGCCCACTTCTGCCAGATCGCCAGGGCGAAGTCGGTGTCTATCGAGCGGGTTACGGAGGTGGTGGTTCAGCTGGACGACAGTGAATATGGGAAAAATCGTAAATGATATGTACCGCCATCTCGTACTCCACGTTGCTATTTTTAACGATTGTGACAACCGCGAGGTTGTTTTTGGCAAGCCAGTACTTATATTCCTGATGACTTGTAGACGGCTCAGTGTAACTGTCTTCTTTCTGCTCAACTCTGTATGTGCCAAAAGGTTTAGCTTTCTGTCACTGTCACCGTAGATGCATTTGATTCTATCGTGAGACGATTGCCGCCTCTGATCGTTTGTTTCATGGCAGCTTTATAATATAGTCTATTTGATCCTGATTTATAGCAAATAATAATTATTTCGGTATCTATCGTACGGCAATAGGTTAGATTACAATTGACGTTTACTTAGCACCTTAGAGCTTCAAGTTCGGAGAGGAGTCAGGTGATTTGATGCTCGCCCTTGTTTGAGATGTTGGAGAATTAATAGATTGTTGCTAATTCCTCTGGCTTGTTGAAGATGCTCTTCATCAATGTGTTGTTAAGAGCTTTATTGAGTGCCTTGATCTCCGCTCTGAAGGGAAACACAATCTACCGATTCCTATAGGGAGAGAGCGTCGACCTACGGGTTACTTTGAGGTCGTGTGCTGACAACAATTCTACCACCACCGGCCACGTTACATCTCGTTGTCGTAAGCGTTCCAGCCTAAACCAGACACACCACAGCAGTAAGAAATTTAATATTTAAGTTATATACGGTTTTAATTTTTTGGAAATAAACCTGCTTTCCCCCGCTACTTTTATTTTGTTCTAACTCTTCACATCTCATAAGCGATGATTCTATCAAAAGTGGAAAGCACTTTTATTTTCTAGACCAGAATCTATTCATATAACTTCTATTGTCTGATATGTTTTGATCTTGAAGTGCTAGTTTTTAACTCCTGGCATCAAGTAGAATAATGCGATGTCTGGGGCATTTCCCTAAAACGTCATGACATCTCACTGAATTTCGTTTGTTTTTCTTTGTAATTTCAGGGTATTAACGTTGGCACTTAGCACTGATCACGTGGCTAGTGGAAGTTCTGACAAAACGGTGCGGATATGGTGCATCCGAACAGGAAGTATGCAGCAGACATTTTACGGTCATTTGCGAGGCGTTTGGTGTGTACAGTTTTTTACGCAGAATATCGTAATTAGTGGCTCATATGATTCAACAATAAAAGTAAGTAAAATCGCATTTGAGTATTCTTTACCAGTCTGTAATATGTTATAAGCTAAACTATTTAGTATAATTTGATTGCATTGTTTCAGGTAGATGATGTTGTGCTGATGCACTTTGGCTATTATCACAGCTTAGTGTCTGTGTTATGTTGGGGTGGGCAGTGCCAAGAGTCAGAACGGTTATAATGAGTAATTGTTAAATTATGTAGTTTAAAAAGATATTAATAAAAACATTTTTAAAGAAAAGATTGTTAGTTAATTGCTTAGAAATTAGTTATTTAGTTAAGTTAGTTATGCTAAATATAACACTCGAGGCTCGAGGAAAATGTTATGAATAAAGTAAAACATAAATAAATATTGTTTGGAATTTAGTTTAGTAAACAACGATGTGGCTTACGTGACAAACAAGATTGCCTAATCTGGCTGACGTAAGAAATACGTAAGCAAAGATAAATCAGAATTAGGAGTTAATCTGCAACGGGAAGTCGAAAGAAGAGTGCAGTTAGCTAGACACTTGGTTAGTTAGCGGATCGGGGGTGTCTCTTTGGTTCAAGTGAAGGACCTACAAATCAACTAATGAAGACCAGCTGCTAACTCCAAAACGTAAAAAATTTAGAAATAAAAATCTGAAAATAATAACTTGGCATGTTGGATGTTCTATTTGGAAGAAAATGCCTTCATTTCAGTGGCTACCGTCAGAGAAGAAGGAGCCAATAAATAAGGTATGTGACCTGTTGGGTGTCAAGCAGACAAGGGTTTTACTCGTCATTGTTAAAGACTGTCCGTTTATTGTCCCGTTCGTTATTGCCTTGAATATGTCTAAACAGCCACATCTACATAGAATGACTATTAAATACATACGTAACAGACCGACACGTACTGACACCCCATATACAAAGAAAAGTAAGTTATTAAGAAAGGAAGAATACAAGTGCTGGGAGATTGCTATCTGCTGTATATATATATATTTCATATTTTGACATTTCGTCTTAATATTCCCAGAGATGAATCAATTAATTAAGTTGTCTGCGTAGTTGTATGTGTGAAACGTATCTATTGTAGCATGTAAGTGTGAGATATCTACAGTGTTAAATATATGGTTCGATATGTGACCGTTGAATAAATAAGTTGCTTAACCATGACTTTGCTACACCCACAAGACCAGTACTCGCCGCAAAAATTTATAGAACAACCTCGCAAAAGAATAATCCAAACCTCCAGTCACGCTTAGATGCTATATTTCTTCTTAAAACTGTTATAAAAGTCATCAACAAAAAGGCAACTTGTCTACGCTCCGTAGGCTGTACCGTGCATCAAAAATTACAAATTGAACTTAGATGTGTTGGCACATAGCATAACATAAAAACAATTTTGATTATTAGCTGTACATCGGTATAACAGTCGTGTTCTATAAGGATGGCTGTTCGAAAGAAATCAATGTGTCAGGATAATTCGGTTGCTTGTAAAATATTTGGTAAACCCTAATTAATTTACTAGTCTCAGTATTTTCTTAACACAGTTTTTTTTATTATAACAGCATCCAATGTTACATGTGTTGCGCATTTGAGAAAGACACAAAACATACAGTCTGCAACATAAAATTTCAGCTGACTGCCATGGTCAAAATTGTGCATCTCTAAAAAGAAATACAGTAGAACCCAAGCATACAATGCCCCCAGGATACGTTTTTTAAAAGTTACAATGTGGAATACGCTGCACTCCGACCCCGGTTTACGATATTTGCCCCTCCTTACTGTGTTACTTATAATGTTTTATAATTTAATTATATACATGTATATTCTATACTGTACTATATATTTTTTTACTTATGTTGAATGGCGTATCCGGGTGTTTTACTGTAGCAATAGTCGACTGGTAGCAATTTAACAACCAGTTTTGGGCGTCCAAATCAGTTTCTTTGACAAAGATTTATCTGAGAAATATCCAATGAATAGGGATTTTAAAAGTAGAAAAACAATATTTATTTGACAAACCATTGTTTTCTTTCCCCCATAATTGTCAGATCGGATGAAACCCGTGGTGAGATTCTGTATAGCTTAATTCCATATATATATGTATATATATTTATATATATATATATGTGTGTGTATATATAAATATATATATATATATATATGGGTGTGTGTGTGCGTGTGTGTGTGTGTGTGTGTGTGTGATTGATTGCAATATCTATTGAGACGAGTGCCACTTCCACGGACGTGAGTCCAAAAATGATTTTTTTTTAGTCCTATCGGCGAATTCACACGCTCAAGCAGGCATGACACTGAAGGCGGTCATTGAGATCAATTATTACATGTGTCCAGCATTTCAAGCCTCCACACGTCACAACTTTTCCATCTCCACAGGACCATTTTTATAGACAAATGTCTGAGGTAGTATCTATAGACAGATGATTTTACAGAGTCTTAGCTTTGTACGACAGCTAAATCTCCCTCTCTCGGTTAAAAATGTTGAGATCCAGCAACAAGCAAGAGCAAGATAGCCAGCACTATTTAAACTACAGACCAGCTAAATGCGGGCACTGGTCTCCCGTTGTATGTCTTTTTTTAAAATCAAAGGTTGCCTTCACAATGGCTTATAAGAGCCCTCTTCACCCCACCACACACATACATACACACAAACACACACGGTGCTAGGAGCCGTTGGCCCCCCAAAATGGTTCATCCGCCTTAATATATATATATATATATATATATATATATATATATATATATATATATATATATATATATATATATATATATATATATGGAAGATTTTAAAAAGCCAAAAGCAACGCGGAAAGAAAATAAAAACAAACAAATAGACCGGTATGTTCGAGTAGAGAAATGTATAATTATTTATTTATTTATCACTCCACGTCTCATTACATAATTATTCGCAACCTGTTATGTCCGGTGTATATAAAGTCCGTTCGTAGTATGGAACTTTGATTAATTTCTGGCGAAATCACCTCATCATTTTCAAAAAGAAAACAAGATGGCGAAAGAGTTAGCATTTTTAAAACTTCCATATATTCCTTTACCAGTAAAGGTTCAAGCAACCTACCATTTACATTTATATATTTAATTATTTACAATCCCATTTGCATATTATATGTTCCTATTAATTTTCAATTGGCAATATGATAATAGATTAAAACAAGATATGTCGAAAAGGAAATAACAAATATCAAAGAAAGTCTGATATGAATTAAACGACAATAAATACAAACGAAAGAAAACAATTGTGTTTTTACAGGAACAAATTATCTCACGAATTTAATTAACATCACGCTATTTTCTTTAATATCAATAATCGAGTTTATGATGTTCTTAAGGCTTATTTGTTTGTAAGATCCGATTTCTGACGGGAATGACCCCAGGGTTCGAGAAGCAGCTGACAAGTGCAGTAATCGATGTTGCAGGCAGTTACACGTCTCCAATTACCGGTTTAGCGGATTAATTATTTCATTAATAAATAACACCAGACTTGAAACTTTGTTTAATAACTGTCAGATAATCTTGAATAAAAACATTATTTAAATTATATTCAGGATTCAGCTTGTTTCTCGTTACTTGTCAAATTAAAAATATGAGCATGCTAATCGCGTAAGATTCATGGACAAGATATTTAAATCGTTAAGTCAAGTCCAGGTTTGTTGGATGAAACACGTGCCCGTTATCTCATCATGGCTCACTGCGATATTTGTTTCGTCTTGAGAATAAGTTACTCAAACAATTTGCCACCATCAGCGGCATTTATCCCAGACGAGTTGAATTGACTTTCCACGAATGAGGAAGTTTTAAGGGAATAACTTTCGCAAGCGGTCCCCAGTAGCATATACACAGGCGTGACAAAAAAGAATCCTCGATGCCTCCGTTCAGTCTCGAAAGACAAAGGAAACTCCCTGTAGGGGATACTGCGCGTGGAATTGTGAGGAAAGGTTTGCGCAATCATCAATCACACTTCTCCTGAATCGGCACTGTTTGAGCCCAGCGGCAAGGAGAAGTCCAGGACGACTGGAAGCAATGCCGAGATAATCGGAGAGTACATACACCACATAGAAGTCCCAAATGGTCACCCATTTTGTACTGACTAGGTTCAACGTTGCTTATAAATAACCAGTATCATTTTCCCCCACATTGCACCACGTGTTCAACCTCAGAGGAGAGGAGCTCAGAGACTAAACACCTATGAAAACAATGTATTTCAATAAACATACACTTTCTAGAATAAAATCAAAATAAATGGCAACAAATTTAATAACTAATATTTGGTTGACATCCCTTGTCCCTTTAATGTTAAACTTCTAGAGATGGCTTTGACCAGATGACGAATCTTATCTTAAAGTATGTATGGTCATGTCTGACGAATGATTACTAAAAGCCCAGGCTTAGAAGATGATTTCTTTTTCTTTTTGCAAAGTTCCGGGCTTATGTGGCCTAAAGTTTTCAATTGCGTTCATATCCGGGGACTGACTTTGCTATGGAAATCTATTAATCACATTTTGGCTCAACCAATGCCGTGTCGCTCTAACAGAGTGACAAGGAGCTTCATATTCCATAAACAGGGAGTTAACTTGTTTTATTGGTATGAAGTCCTCCATGTAATACCGCAACATATTTAGCAGGATTGATGTTTTCTTCGAACTCCATCAGGTCTGAGCGACAATCACTTCAAATTCCACCCAATAGCATAAACGAGAAACCCTCACTTTCAGCATTGACTGCAGATTTTTACGTGGGACTATTGCTGAGGGATCCTCTACACACATTTCATTTTCTACTGTAGGGAAATAATGAAAACCGTGACTCAACAACGAAAATTATGTTTGTCAACTTCACACGCCTACTCTTTTTTATTCTTTATATTTGAAGAACAAAGAGATTTCCATTCTCACAACTCTACCAAAGTAGCCCAGCTTTTGAAGATATCTGGCAGCTGTTCTAAGACTGACACAAACTTTGTATTGCAATGATAAATGTGTTGTACTGATAATCCTCTTTAACATTCATTTTCACGAGACGTAAGATTCATCGAAGATGTCCATGTAAACCTGGATGAGGTTTTCTGCACTCTTTGTCTTTACTTGTGAATTCTACAATTTCCAACCATATTGCGTTGACTAAGACCAGCTTCATGTTGACCCACGATTCGCTGTAATTTCGATTAGTCTGATGCCCCTTTGGTTCATGGTAAGCTTTTGTGTAGTTAAATGCAGTTTTAATGCGATAAAGTTATTTCAGCACTATTTTATTTGTAAATAAAATAAGGATATATTAATATTAGTAAAAATATTTTTCTTAGTGTCTTTTCTTTTCTGTCATGTCTATGTATGTATACTCCTGTCAAATGAGATTACGACGTTAAGGGTTTGCAATTCATGCAAGGGCATGTTCATGTCTTGGTATTCATTGATGTTTACGCATTTCGAACTGAATCAGCTCAGTTTCGCTTGACTTAAATAATCTAACAAATATAATGGTATGTGACGGGACATTTTGCCAAACAATGATTTCTTGTGATTTGAAAATAACTCGGTGATGCCATTTACTCTACATTAGTAAAGCAACAACATTTATAGTCCACTTTAGTCTACTATTTATTGAATAACCTAGAAAATAATAGAATGTTTTATATCAACTCAAATCGTATTACAAAGGTTGGGCACTCGGATGTCTATGTAGTTCATGCAGCATAATTCGTAACCCCTGGAAAGCGTCCATTCATTAACTGGACTATAATAACAAAACGATGGCCAATCCAAAAAAGGTTTTACATTAATCGTTCGAAATATTTCAGAACATGTCAACACGTACAATCAATGAACCCATCGTCAGAATACAACGTGATATTCAAAGAAAATGCAAATTCAAATAAGGAAACAAGACCTAACGAATCTCTTTCTATTGAGCAGTGTATTAACACGGTGACTGACTAAGACGGTTTACGAGCGATCACATCAGAACTAATCATACGCTCTATGTTTAAAAAGAATGTGTCTTCTATCGTATCCAGCTTAATTGATTGGTTTACTATCTGCATAGGCAAATACATCATCTTCAAGGAATGTCAACAGAAACCGATTAACCTGCTATAGACATAGAAACTCTTACTTAATTGCTTTAAACGTGATAAGTGCTTTGAAATATTATCTAGATTTAAACTCCCGGCATTCATTCAAATAAGTTTTAAAATACGCGAGAGAATTGTATGCTCAGTCCATCAAGTCAAGAGTAGGCGAGGAGAGGTTAAGTTCAAAGAAACTTTGGCGAATGACAAACAGACTATTTAATAGATGTGCGTCCTCTATTTCCCCTATCATTAGCAAGCAAAAGGTGTTCCTCAAAACCTGACCAATCTAAACTGTTTTTCTGGAAATTTGCGTCAGACATAACCCTTGCGAAAGTTCTCCCAAGACCGCAAATAATCTCAGCTATATATCTGCTCAAGATGTTTCCACGCTCAGCAAAAAGTTTGATGCCAGCAGGGTAACTGATTCATACAATATTCTATTCATAATACTGAAGAATTCCTGGCCCTTACTATTATCAATTTTTTTAAGTTGGTAAATCGATTTCTAAAGAGCAAATGCTTTAAAGTCACTTTGAAAACGAGTCTTGATGGATAATCTCGATCCCGTCAAGTGAAATCAAATGAGAAAGTTCATCACAAGTCTTGGTGCAAGGCCCGGAATATGACATAAAAGAGGGGCGAGTTCTAGGATTTAAAATCCCTGGTTTTAAACACTAATGTTGACGTTTCCTGGTCAAATAAAAAGAAATGCAGACAGATACAGATTAGCGTCCAGGGAGCAGCACCACAGGTTTCTAGCAAGAAACACTTCTTCACTAACACCACCGCCACCATCCCTGTAACGCACGCTATTGTAAATGTCAAACTGTCATTCGAAACAAATTAGGTTGTATTTACAAATAAACGAAATGTTTTATAAAAAAGTGTATAAATCGAGAAACGACAACAATTGTTTATTTAGAAATTAAATAAACTTTGAACACATTTGACACCAGCGAAATATAAACTGTTGGTCTAGTATTATATATACTGGGAATCAGTTTATACATTCCAGTACAAACTAATTAGTCGTTTGTGTTACATAAGTAAGTTGCCTGAATCTATGTAATGTACCGAAATTGTAAACTATCTCTGAAAAAAAAACCCTATTCAGTGATATGACATATGATTTCCGGCTTGAGATCTACAACTAATGTACATATTTTATTTCATATTTCAGTAAAACTATCGACAGGTTTTTCTTTTCTACGGCAATACCCCTTAACATATCAAAAACATTTTGTAGGATTATACATAAAGTTCTACTTCATAAGGTTTCCAGCTATGGAATATATAAATATGTCATCGCAACCATCGATTCCCTTTTTTGATAGGTTTATACAAGTGTCGTTAATAGGCAGAAATCCGAGACTCAAAGCAAAAAAAAATCTAGCCTGATTCAAGGAGCTATCCCGTGCTCAATTCCCTTCTTTATCTTCATCAATAATCACACAAATCACATTATAAGTACGTTCATCGATATATACACAGAAGACATGTGTATCTGTTAAAACACTTTAAAGGGCAGCAACGACCCTCTGAGTTCCTCTTCTTTGAGATTGAGCACGTGGTGCAATGGGGCAAAATGTGGCTGGTTATTTTTATCAAATCGAAAAACCAAGATTCTATCTTTTCAGAATCAATGATATGATCCCCACAAGGCTTCATTTGTATATGATTGGCTTTTCTCATAAAGAAGCATATTACTCAAACAAGCTTTTGGAACTGATATGACATCTAACCGTATTTGGAAGATTACACCAAATCATTTGTGGAAATCTCTTAAAAAATGGCGGCGTCATTTTGTCTCGTCATAAGATGTTTCAATCCCTATGTAATCATTCATCTTTACAAGAGCCACTTCCCATATTTGCAAGGGAGCTGCTGGGCGAATTCTCTGCAGGACGATGTCATAGAAGTAAACAAGGATACAGTCAAGAGCTCATTGAATTGTACAAGTCTGTATTTTATATCCCCGAAACAGACTCACTTGTTGAGATCTAGACATGTGAAATATCGATTGAAATTTGTTTATAAATATCGTTAATCGGATGACTTCTGGGGCAAATTTATTTGGTCAGATGAAACAATAATTGAGATCTGGGGGAAAACATGTACACCCGTGTACGAAGGAAAAAAGAACATAGAATTTAAACCATCAAATACTATTCAAACTGTAAAATTTGGAGGTGAAAGTGTGGTGATTTGGGGCTGCTTTTCTGTAAATAAAGTTGGAGAAATGGAAACGATAGAAACGAAAATGTTCAAGAGTGGCACACATTTAGGATTTCGTCGATACCTACCTTACAACAAGACCATCATCGCAAGCACACGGCTAAAATATCTATGAAATCTTTTAAGGATAATGTAATTAGTGTTCTCCATAGACTAGCTATTCACCTGACAAAATCCTATCGAAAACCTGTGGGGAAGTTTGAAGTTCAGGCTGCATGCAAGTAATCCTAAAAAATATCAAAGAATTAAAGAAAGTTACGAAGAATAATGGCTGAATCTACAAGCAACAAGAATGCAGTTATGGAAAGCGTTTGGCGGTATTAAGGCAGAGCAGATGATATGCAACTAAATATCAGTAAATGTGTCAACTACTTTTGCATATGAGTAATTTGATTTTTCGTTATTAAATATTTGTCAGATAAGTCTATCTTCATGTTCGTTTTCTTTTTAGATAGATAATATCTGTTCAAAAATTGAGTGTAAATTTAATAAAAATTAATTTTAAATCTTTTGGAGAAATGCGAAAAAAAACATTGTATTCATTACTTTTGCTTTCCATTGTATATTTCGAATTCTCCTTTTATTTATTGTATAAGATTATTAAAGATAATTACATAATTGTAAATATATTTTATGTTTAAACTTTGACCATAGTTGATATATCATTATACTAATAATGTAATTCAGCAAAACCTATTTTCAAAAATCCTATGTGTAAAATACTAGCAGACCGCCCGGCGGTGCCCGATCATAAATTACGGAAAAATATTATATTTAACTAATATATAATCTGAGACTTATTCATGAAAGTATTAGGTATTTTTCTTAACAGTACATTTCGTGGAATTAAAAAAAAAAACACCCGAGCTGAACTCGAAACCAAAACTTAAATACAATGAGTCAAGTACAATAAGGATATCTTGACTCGATCTTCAAAGTGTGTTTTCAAACTTATTTATTCGTAACATAAGCAATATGTCACGTGAACGATTCATGCATGCGCATTCGTTAAACAGTTCACAAACAGATAACAATCCGATTACTCCCCCACTGCCAATTTATTCATTTTTTTTCTATTAAGCAGCCTTTTGTTCGGAAAAAAATCGATTACATTTTTTTTTGCGTGTGTTAATATCCCATGTATCAAATTTCAAGAAAGTAGACTAACAATTAGTTTAGTATATAGGTTGAAAATTGTCTTTATGCACCAAAATGTCACGTTTATAGATATATAGATTACATAGTCTAACCGCTCATGTAAATTTACGAATTTTATATCACAATAAAAGTATAAAGAAATGAAAAATAAAACCCAGCAATAAAATCGTGAAATTATTTAAGAAAAGTTTAAATGAATACGCTGGTTCTTTCTGTCTACCCCGAAATGTTTCCCAACAATTAAAATATCTTGAGGATTATTTCAATAAAATTCAATTACGTTTTTTTATGAAATATTTTATAAAAAAGCAAATTTTACTCTAATGTATTTCAATTAACAAAAAAAAACATAAAAAATAATAATATCGTCCATTGTAAATCCCTTATGCAACTCCAACTATAGCAGATAAATATTGCGTGTTTGAAACGGATTTGCATGTCGAATGACATCATCTCATGAATTTTCATAATTGAATGCAATATTGGCATCGCCGCTTTTACCCTGCTTTACAAAAAATGCATCGCTTTTGTTGTTCGCTAGAGCAGAAGTCCTGCAATTAGTGATTATGTCTTCATCGGCCCACATTAATCGAGAGATGATAGTTATTAAAAAATTATAAAATGGCACAATGTTTTTATTAAAATGGAAATATTCAAACTAAAATATTTCAGATTTCGCGATGTTAATAATGAATTCTCGACGCAGAAATTCCTGAAAATTTCACTGGACGCCCGACTAGATTTTCTATAACAAAGGACAAAATGGCTACAGACGAAAACAGGAGCAGTTTATATGCTAATAGTTATAGTCGCTAATCATAGCATATGTAACAAAGTAATTAATGCATTTGTACCTCTAGCATAGAACAGATAATTTTAACAAAAACAATAACAGTCTTAATTATACGATGACAATTACAATATGTTTTTACAGTTATATTTAAGTTAATATTTAAATACAATCTATTGTATGTTTTATGCGATATTTAACCAAGGTTCAGGGGTGAAAATAATACTATATTAATAGAAGTGATATTCTTCGCAACGGTATAATTACGTGGCGCATTCCATTTTAAATAAGCGGAATGAAAAACCAAATTACCTAGCAAACAAACAAATAAACAAACACGCAATGGAAAAAAAAAACAATAACTCCTTAATCCTTCATTGAGAGACATCGGTTGGTATCACGAAAATGTCTGTGAAGGGTCAGAGGTAGAAAAAGCAAGAGAGATACGAGAAATAAACTGAAATAAAGAACACTAGAATCTTAAGACATGAAGGAAGAAAGAAATTGACTTTGACAAATTCTTAACATAGATATTAGCCATTTTAAGCGGTAACTTTATGTACTCAATAAATACGTAAAACTATAAATGATGATCAAAATAGACAGATCATTAATTATTAGTGTGTTAGTAGTTGTAGTTATTCATGTGCGACCACGTAATCACTAATAATAATAATAATAATAATAATAATAATAATAATAAAATTATAATAAAAATAATAATAAAAAATAAAGAGACGAATCAATAAAACGCATACTAAGTGAATGCAACAAACAAGCCACAGAAGAATATAAAAATAGACAGGATCAAGTGAGGAATCCAATACATTGGTAAAAGTATGCAAACAATTACATCTTGAACACACAGACAAATGGTACAAACACAAATCGGGAGCAGCACTGGAAACTGGAAGTCACTAATACATCTGGGGCATAGATATACAAACGGATAAACCAATCCAAGCAAGTAGACCAGTTGTCATAACAGTTAACAAGAAGGAAAAGTCCTGCCAGATTGTAGATTTCGCCTTTCTACCAGAATACAGTAAAGATCAAGGTGAGTGAAAAGCTGAACAAATACGCGCAACTGGCCAGAAATTTCATGGTGATTTGGAAAATGAAGAAAGTAAAAATAATACCATTAATAGTAGGATCTCTAGGCACGACACCGAAAATGATAAGGGTTATTATTAAGACCGATGAGAGGAAAGCACTCGCCATACCTCTGTTGAATAGGTGAAAGATTACTGGGATCTCGGGGAGGCTTATTGCCACCCCAAATTCCGGTGAAGGACAATGGTATCTGCCAACGAGCAATCAATGGTAAGCGACTGTTGCGATAGCGCAAATTCTTTTGCAAAGGTTATCGAAAGAGATGGAAAGTACTTGACATCTCCATAGAACACCACACGTTGTTCTTAAAAAGCAATATTTGATGATGGCTTGTGTGACTACACATTGGGGGTAAATAATGTTTCAAAACCAAACTTTAAAAAATGCTAAAAATGATCATACAAACGGTGATAATGTTTATAACTCCAGATCGTATAGATCGTAGAATATCACTACTAAACTATGTTTCAGACAAACTTTATAGGTTGTAAATAGCTGATGTTAATGCATAAGATTTTTAAATATACCAGGTTAAATTTTGACGAAGTTTAATTACGTTTAATGGTCGGAATTGTGTAATAAGCTTAAGTGTAAATCTGAGATGATATCTTGTTAAATATTTCCAGGTTGGGAAAACCCTATGTACACCATTTCAAGTTGAGTGTTAAAAACTATTAAACAAAAAACAACGTAAGTGGACTAGATCGTAAAGTGCATGTCTCATGTAAATCATCCAAGGAAACCATCGAAAGATTAACACTAAAAAAACTAGATTGAGGCCTTAAATATTGTGATCAAATGTTATTTAGAGAATGCTCTTTCTAAGAGGCGATATAGAAAACAAATGAATTAAAAGTAGGCCTGTTTAATTTCATAGAAAAAATTTGAAGGGCAAATAACACATGAAATGTGTTAAAATAACAGATGAATCGTTATTTGCCATTGGAATTAGTAAAGCTAAACTGAGAAATTGAGGCGGAAGATTTTTATAAGTCTGTGGAAATAAATAAACTTCAAACAATTAAATCTTTAAACAAAAATATTATAACTTGCAAGAGTAAGACTTTCCCTACAGAAACAATCATAAAAGTATTGTAGAACATGTAGTTAAAAAGCTAAAATCTAACAAGTGAGAAAATCTGTCAACCCTTCAATTTATCAATAGGCAGATACTTAATTCTGCCATTATCAAAGTGAGTAAGCTCTTCCTAGTTCTGCCATTTTATTAGTAAACATTTCGATCAGTGAAATAAATTGATTAGAATGCTTCTAATACTAGATCAAATTTACTTGGAATTGAAAAATAAGAAAAAGTAAGGAAATTATTCTTGCAATAAAAAACAGTTATATGGGTAAATAAAACAGCTTTAAATGTATTTAAGTAAATTTCAAGCTGCCAGCATTGGTAAACTAAAAATTTCTCATACAGCTACAACGTACAGTGAGATAATTTTGCAATAGTAATTAGAAATGGGAAGACATTATTGTCATGCTGATTAATCTCGTGTATTTTCTTCGGAAATGAAAATAAATCAAGATGATGCAGAATTGATGAAAGATATTGAAAGTGACGTGTCCTTTGGAATAAAGCAACAAGTCATCTCCGATAAGATGCTGAAGTCAAAGGTAAACAGATTTTAAATTGTAAAGTGCCTGTGCCTAACCGATCAGCTATTCATCCATTCTTGCAACAATGCTAAATGACTCTTTGACAGGAGGTGGCTTCTCTGAGTGGCTGACAAATTGCGCTACTGTTATTATCGTGCAAAATAAAATAAGGGTGGAGGTAAACACTTTAGACCAACAACTTCAGTTATATGGAAACGTTTCACTATGATAATGTCTGAAAGTATTTATTGTCATTTAAACCAGGACAGTTTCTTAATTGATGATAAGACGCCTCGAAAAAATCACGCTAACGGTCAGCTATTGATCGGTGAAATTATCCGGAGAGACTGTAGATTAACATATGCTAACTATTCATGAATTTAGTAGATTATAAGAAGGCATTTCACACCTTACATGATTCGTGGATGAAAAATTTTTTTTTTTTAGATATTTTGGAATAGCCCCTCTGACATTTAAATAGCTTCAGAGAATAACATGACAACTGTGTAAACCAATGACATTTCAGGAAATATGACAGTAGGTAAAGACAACATTAAGAGATGTTTTCCTAGGTTTTACCCTAAGTTGTTGTCATCAAGTTTTCCCCCGGTGATACATCTTTTGCGAAAAAAAGCAGGATATTGCCTTGGAAAAGGTCTTCCTATAAAGAACACCCTGCTATACATTGACGACCAAAACTTTTTTTCGAAAAACGAGAACTACCTTGATACGCTCAATAATACGACCAGATTGTTGAGTAACCAAATACAGATAGGCTTTGGCATCATTAAATGTGCTATTCTTGTGATGTAAAGCAGTAAACTAGTACATTCAGAAATTCTGTAACTTTCAATAACACCTGATAAAAATATTGACACCGACAGATACTACCAACACCTGGGAATTCTGGACTCCGATAAAATCCATACATGAAAATGGAAAACACAGTTACAGACAAGTACAACCGAAAATTAAGTGCCACACTTTCATCACATGTCCACAGTTGCAATACAATATATTTCATCGATGTCAAAGCAATAGCTAATATTCGATATGTCACCGTAATACTTGACTAGAATGTAGATCAATGAAAATGTTTGGACACAAAAACATATGAAATTCATACAATTAGTGAAGCATTATCTGTGAAAATGATGTAGCTCGAGTGTATCTACCTAGAAAGACAGTGTTGCAGATGTGGTAAATATAGAGGAAGGGGAGCTAACTAAATATATTACCCAATGTAATTGAACTCTTTTTTATTAAGTGAATAAGTGTAATATATTATGGTCTGTGTGAAAAAAGTAAGAGTTTGCAAGAGAGAAAATTATTTCGAAAGAAACCGCACAATTATAGATAGAAAATTTAGAGATAATGATAGACGGAATAGGTTGGTCCGGGATGATCTTAAAAGATCTACAGTAAGAATTTTAATGGTGGCCTTGGTAAAAGTACTCGCACTTGGTCTATCAGACGCTACATCAACAAAACTGAAAAAAAAAATCACTGATTTTGAAGATTGTGTAATGAAAGAACTGAAACCTTAGCAGATATTATACTTGAATACCCTATATACTAGTTTGACATCAATGAAACTTATTAAGATATGAACAAGTCGCTCAGGTCATACATTGGAATATATACAAACTTTATAAATTGCATCACCATGAGAAGTTGTGTACACGAGAGAGAGGAAAATCACAATGCCAAACATCTTTGTGGCATATGCATACAAAATAAGAAGGTAATTCAACATTCCTAACATAATAGCATTTTTCCAAACAAAAAATAAAACAGGAGAACTTTCTACTTCTTTGACATAGTTTGTAATTGTGATGCCAGAGTGCAAGAATAATAACATCGAAAATCAAATCAATAACCAAACCTACAATATCTGTAGTTAGATTATATGAATATAAAAACGTCAAAGTGTTTTTCATTGTAATTGTACGGTTCGAACAATAACGGAAATCAACCATTATTGGCTTTTAAGGTTTGATGAAACTATTTATTTACCAATGTTGAAAAAAAAGGTTTCACTATCAGAAACGACGAAAATTTAATATACATCTTGAATAGCTTGAGCAGCTTGATAGCTTGAATTACTTGAATAACTTGAGTAGCTTGAATAGCTTGAATAGCTTGAATTACTTAAACAGCCTGAAATAGCTTGAATAGCTTGACCAGCTTGAATAGCTTAAATTGCTTGAATTGCTTGAACACATTGAATTGCTTGAATAGCTTGAATTGCTGGAATTGCTTGAATAGCTTGAATTACTTCAATAGTTTGAATAGCTTGAATAGATTGAACAGCTTGAATACTTGAATTGTTTGAATAGCTTTAATAGCTTGAATAGCTTGAATTGCTTGAATAGCTGTAATAGCTTGAATAGCTTGAACAGCTTAAATAGCTTGAACAACTTGAATATCTTGAATAGCTTGAATTGCTTGAATAGCTTGACTTGCTGGAATAGCTTGAATAGCTTTAATAGCTTGAATTGCTAGAATAGCTTGAATTGCTAGAATAGCTTGAATAGCTTGAATTGCTTGAATAGCTTAGATTGATTGAATAGTTTGAATAGCTTGATTAGCGTGAACAGCTTAAATAACTTAAATAGCTTGAATTGCTTAGATAGCTTGAATTGCTTGAATACTTTGAATAGCTTCAATAGCTTAAACAGCTTCAATAGCTTGAATTGCTTGACTTGCTTGAATAGCTTGAATAGCTTGAATAGCTTGAATTGCTGGAATAGCTTGAATTGCTTAAATAGTTTAAATAGCTTGAATAGCTTGAACAGCTTGAACTGCTAAAATAGCTGGATTAGCTTGAATTGCTTGAATAGCTTGAATAGTTGTAACAGCTTAAATAGCTTGAATAGCATTAATTGATTGAATAGCTTGAATAGCTTGAATAGCTTACATAGTTTGAATAGCTTTAATAGCTTGCATAGCTTGAATAGCTTGAATTGCTTGAATTGCTTGAATAGCTTGAATAACTTGAATAGTTTGAATAGCTTGAATAGCATGAACAGCTTGAACAGCTTGAATAGTTTGAATAGCTTGAATTGCTTGAATAGTTTGAATAGCTTGAATAGCTTGAACAGCTTGAACAGCTTGAATAGTTTGAATAGCTTGAATTGCTTGAATAGTTTGAATAGCTTGAATAGCTTGAATAGCTTTAATAGTTTGAATAGCTTGAATTGCTTGAATTGCTTGAATAGCTTGAATAGCTTTAACAGCTTGAATAGCTTGAATTGCTTGAATAGTGTTAATAGCTCTAATTGCTTGAGCAGCTTGAATAGCTTGAATTGCTTGAATTGCTTGAATAGCTTGAATATCTTGCATAGCTTGAATATCTTGAATAGCTTGAATAGCTTGAACAGCTTGAATAGTTTGAATAACTTGAATAGCTTGAATTGCTTGAATATCTTGCATGGCTTGAATAGCTTGAACAGCTTGAATATCTTGAATAACTTGAATAGCTATAATGGCTTGAATAGCTTGAATAGTTTGAATAGCTTGAATTGCTTGAACAGCTTGAATATCTTGAATAGCCTGTAATTGCTGTAGCAGCTTGAATATCTTGAATAGCCTGTAATTGCTGTAGCAGCTTGAATATCTTGAATAACTTGAATAGCTTGAATTGCTTGAATAGCTTGAATAGTTTGAATAGCTTGAATTGCTTGAACAGCTTGAATATCTTTAATAGCTTGAATTGCTTGAGCAGCTTTAATATCTAGAATAGCTTGAATAGCTAGAATGGCTTGAATGGCTTGAATATCTTTAACAGCTTGAATATCTTGAATATCTTGAATATCTTGAATATCTTGAACATCTTGAACAGCTTGAATAGCTTGAATATCTTGAATATCTTGAACAGCTTTAACAGCTTGAATATCTTGAATATGTTGAACAGCTTTAACAGCTTGAATATCTTGAATAGCTTGAACAGCTTGAATATCTTGAACAGCTTGAATAGCTTGACTTGCTTGAATAGCTTGAATTGCTTGAATTGCTTGTATATCTTAGATAGCTTGAATTGCTTGAATATCTTGAATAGCTTGAATTGCTTGAACAGCTTGAATAGCACGAATTGCTTGAATAGCTTGAATGGCTTGAATAGCTTGAACAGCTTGAATATGTTGAATAGCTTGAATTGCTTAGATAGCTTGAATAGCGTGAAGAGCTGGAATTGCTTCAATTGCTTGAATAGCTTGAATTAACTAAGTGTAAAAGATTGAACCTATGTTCACCAAAAAATGTAATAAAATCATTCAAATTACTTCAGATGAAAAAATCTTAAAAACTGCCAGAGTATTTTTCAAACCAGACAGAATATTGCGGATGTAGCCAGGGAAAAGAAGATTCTGATAGCCTATAATCATTTTATTTTATAATTGAACTATCAGCATAACCGATAATAACAACAGACAGGCACAACATGTGACAAAATAAATAATAAATTATGTGTTATACTTACAACTGAACTTTTAATGAATTAAAACTTATTAAAACGATGGCTAAGACCATAAAACGGTGTAAAGAACTAAGCTATTAAGGACGAATATAGAATCTGTAAACCAAGCAAAATGAAAGTCGAATACGAAAGCTAATATTGCCTTGGATATCTTCTACTTTTATATTAAATGAAATTTGTGTTTGTGGTAAGTTCGTTTCATATAGACTCGGAAAAGACTAAGTCGATTATTTTGAAATTTTACACGAAGCAACCCCTGATACATTAAGTGATAGTTCAAGCAGTATTTTTAGGTAATTTTCTCATGAGAATGCTATCAATAAGTATGGAAAATCCATTGAAAAAAGTTCCATTAAAGAATGAAATTTGATTTTGAACAAAGCTAACACTTTTATACAACCTAATATCACAAGAGCATTCACCGCACAAGCATTAATGCCTAGTTATACAATCAACAGTAATTCTTTTACAAGACATTTCGCGTTCGAAAGGAATTTTTCTTTATAGAGAACAATTGTGCCATGATGCTTGACATTTGCGCATTTAACTTTAATATAAGTCCTTATCCGAATCATTTCATAAAATATGTGGCTTGTTCTTTTATTAGACAGAAATAAATATTTCTATTTAAAGCATAATTTACCATGATATTTGATTTTTTTTTAATTTTAATGATTAACTGAAGCCATTATTTTCAGATAATTTAATAAAATCAACAGATTCTCTACAGTGCAATGTAGACTACAACATATCTTCCGCTAAGTCACTACGGAGATGCAGTTGAAGCTTTCCATCGGTATACTGATTTGAACACGTAATCTATTAATTTGATTTACCGATTTCGATGTCAATAAAAAGTATGACAGTGTGAAACAGTTGTTTATCTACATTCAATCCCGGATAACGTCGTATCTCCTTACTAGTTAAAGACATAGAAAAATATTCCATAAACATACATGTTGAATTTTAAGGTATGTTTCGTTTGAAAGAAAACACAAAAAAACCCAAAAAACAAAAGGACATTCTTGCTACGTCATAATCGCAGCTGACGTTTTTTTTTTTTATCTTAGAGGTTATTTTTCGTTTGTCGAAGAAACAAAACATAATTGTCTTTGACTGCCAATATGAATATTCTCACGTTCCTTATTGATTTCTGGGATGTATAAAGACCAGATCCATCGAGTTATCGATTCGTACACTATATCTGTTGATGACAACACATAAATGCTAGACAATAGTATAAATTAACATAATCTTGTGATGCATTTAAAATTTTTCAGATCTGGAATATTCAGCTTGGAAGTCTTTTACGAACACTTAATTCTCATCAAGGACCAGTGTGGGTACTTGTATGCCGTTCGGATCTGCTTTTGTCAGCATCACAAGATAAAACGGTAAATATATTTATGTATAATAGTTGTTAAATATTTTTGACGATGTAATTTATTGTTTAATATACATGGATAATTCTTATAACTTAGATGATATATATATCGCCGATGCAATATTTTCCGAGATTTTGGAGGGGATTTTAATCATTTTAGTTATTAGTTTTCGTCTTATTGTAACAATTTTCATTTTTATTAAATGTTGATTACTAAATTAATTAAAGCTTTCAAAAATTATTATGCATAGATTGTGAAGAAAGAGAATATGTATTGTATATACGAACTTTTTTTTTCATCTAAGATTATTACAATGATTTTTTCATCTAAGATTATTACAATGATTTCGGTACAGAACTCTATCAAAAGGAAATTAAAGAGCATTTGAGGAAAACGCCATTTAGACAATAAATTGCAAGCCAAGTATATATTGACTGATTATAAGCAAATGTCAAATAAATAAATCAGTTAAATTTCACCGGGTGATTTTCCTTTCTATACCGGTGCATTTGCTTTTATATTTAAACAGGATTTGGATATACACGAACGTTTAGAGAACTGGTTTAAAAGGTCTAGTGAATCCATTATTATATTCGGTTGGTGCAAAAATATTGCTTATACACACACACATACACACACACACACACACACACACACACACACATATATATATATATATATATATATATATATATATATATATATATATATATTATGGCTAAGCAAATCCATCGATTTACTTCTCGCCAATAATTCCTGTCAAAGTACGTACTCGACAATTAAAGCGAAAAAATACTGCGCATTGTGCGGCGTTAGACTTTATTCTAATCGCATTCTAATCTATTACGTATGATTAATGATATGTTAGCGTATTGGCTTATACACTACATTTATTCAGGAGGTCATTGTAGCAGAAAATAATTGCTGTTTATATTTAATCTTTTACTATCAGCTATTCCTATTTGTTTTGCATTTTTATTTGGTCTGATTTAGCTTGATGATTTTCCTTTTTTTGGAAAGGTGATTAATTATAATGGACTTTTCAATATCTCAATCGAATCTCATGTTTTTATAGCCACGTACTGTCGTGTTTTAAAATCTTACTTTTAATGGAGCATGTTTATCAACGTTGTATACATTTCCACGCTATAACAGAATTATTGACATACAAAAATACAGACAATTACTATTGACATATACTTTGTCGCCATGTTTTTGTGTCGTGTTCCCTCGTATAAGATGCTTGTGAGGAAATAATTCCCCATGAAATTGTTCAAATCCTGTATTGCTTACATAGCTTTTGAATTTATTTATAAAAGTTCTGCATATATTGAACATAAACGGCGCTGATTTGTGGGGCGGTCTCTTAATAGTTGTTTCTGTTGCGGATTTTAGAAAAAATGTTCATTTCCCCTCGTTATGTACTGTTGTTATATTGTGTTTGCTTGATATTGACGATTCTTTTGGTTACAGTTGAGATTTGCATAGTGTTGCGTGAAATTCTAATTTTATGTCCAAATGAGCTAAACACTCGTTCATTGTTATGTATAAAAAACATCTATCGAATAATGGTTACAACGTGAGTCGTACATGTATAACTAGAAAGATATGTTTCAGTAATGTTTGATGAGATCAGAGTATTAAGCTATCATCTTTTTATATCAAACACCTAGTTAACTTAAGTAGTATTAAACTAATGTTATTTCCTCGATGCATTGCACATATATACAAGGCTGTACTAAAGACAAAATATGCCGTTTAATATACGAAAATATTTTTTCAATCACACCTTAAATAGATACTTATATAACTCTATTTATAACTATGTATATTTACTGTTAGAAATATGTACCTTTCTAGTTGTTTACAATGTTTATATTGCATCAATAATACTAAAATTAATTGCTCTAGTCGTACATAATTTAGCTAATAATACATACAAAATACTTATATAACTCTATTTATAACTATGTATATTTACTGTTAGAAATATGTACCTTCCTAGTTGTTTACAATGTTTATATTGCATCAATAATACTAAAATTAATTGCTCTAGTCGTACATAATTTAGCTAATAATACATACAAAATACTTATATAACTCTATTTATAACTATGTATATTTACTGTTAGAAACATGTACCTTCCTAGTTGTTTACAATGTTTATGTATCTTCCTAGTTGTTTACAATGTTTATGTACCTTCCTAGTTGTTTACAATTTTTATATTGCATCAATAACACTAAAATTAATTGCTCTAGTCGTATATAATTTAGCTAATAATACATACAAAATACTTATATAACTCTATTTATAACTATGTATATTTACTGTTAGAAATATGTAACTTCCTAGTTGTTTACAATGTTTATGTACCTTCCTAGTTGTTTACAATTTTTATATTGCATCAATAACACTAAAATTAATTGCTCTAGTCGTATATAATTTAGCTAATAATACATACAAAATACTTATATAACTCTATTTATAACTATGTATATTTACTGTTAGAAATATGTAACTTCCTAGTTGTTTACAATGTTTATGTACCTTCCTAGTTGTTTACAATTTTTATATTGCATCAATAACACTAAAATTAATTGCTCTAGTCGTATATAATTTAGCTAATAATACATACAAAATACTTATATAACTCTATTTATAACTATGTATATTTACTGTTAGAAATATGTACCTTCCTAGTTGTTTACAATGTTTATATTGCATCAATAATACTAAAATTAATTGCTCTAGTCGTACATAATTTAGCTAATAATACATACAAAATACTTATATAACTCTATTTATAACTATGTATATTTACTGTTAGAAACATGTACCTTCCTAGTTGTTTACAATGTTTATGTATCTTCCTAGTTGTTTACAATGTTTATGTACCTTCCTAGTTGTTTACAATTTTTATATTGCATCAATAACACTAAAATTAATTGCTCTAGTCGTATATAATTTAGCTAATAATACATACAAAATACTTATATAACTCTATTTATAACTATGTATATTTACTGTTAGAAATATGTAACTTCCTAGTTGTTTACAATGTTTATGCACCTTCCTAGTTGTTTACAATTTTTATATTGCATCAATAACACTAAAATTAATTGCTCTAGTCGTATATAATTTAGCTAATAATACATAAAAAATGTGTGTTCACTAAAAACATATATATATATATATATATATATATTTGTTTTAAATGATTTTTGTTGAGGTCTACTGTTTATCTGATGTGATTTTGTTGTAATTGTGAAAGTGTTATATTTTTAAAACTTCATCGAAAGCAACAGACTGCGAATTGTATTGCTATAAAATGTAAAATAAAACACTTCATTTCTTGGATAAGAAAACTGTAAAGAATAGATTTTGTTTGTTAAAAATAACACGCGAACGTAAGAACGAGTAAAAATGCCGGGAAAACAGCAAATAGTAATTTTATCTTGAGGAAAAACAAACAATCAGTTTTACTTAAGCATTAAAGATGAAGAAAAGGAGGAGAGCAATTGTGAAACAAATCTGAAGAAAATGGAGGTGTTATGAATGAAAAGAAAAGCAAATATCACGTCTGTTGAGTTGACAAGCAGATTTCATAGGAAATAAAAAAAATATCTCACTTTAATTCAAGCGATTCATTTCTTTTTTATCTTCTCGATAGTTTAAGATGTGCACGTGACATAAAAATGAGCATGTCCGTAAATGACAGGTCGTTAATTATGTTTAGCCTGACATCGACTGACATAGCACGAGTTCTATTTAGGGAAATAAAAATCCATAAGAATATCGATTAATATATATATATTTTACTATTTGCATTTTTGTTAATGATGGGTGTTTTATAATAGAAATCTTAGTTTCATTATTATTATTATTATTATTATTATTATTATTATTATTATTATTATTATTATTATTATTATTCCTAACAGAAAAATAAAACAAATATGGAGGCTCTATTTTCGCTATAATCCAAATTCTGTCTATCGCTCCACAACATTGCTAATGTGTTAAATGAAATTAAAAAAACGTTAAAACATATACTTATGCTTGTAGAAGGAAGAGAAGAAATGTGAAAGAAAACCTATGAAATATAAGCACAATTAGAAGTAATAGGTGAAATAGAAAAGGAAGCAAGAGAAAGTACGAAAAAGTAAAAAAAAAATGTCCAACTATATGATAAACACACATATCTCCATATATAATAAAATGACTTCATGAATTCCCCTCTATACCTAAGTATCGAAGGTCTGTAAAACAGATGCTACATAAAAATGTAATACATCTCCGCTATTAGCTACTTTCTTTTGTCACTTTATAACACCATTTTATGCACATTCAATCGTTATATTAAAATACTGCATTACATCCTAAGAGCAACATCCTCACAATTGCAACATCTTCAGAGGAAGGGTTACCCACTCCTCCCTCTAAATAGTAAGCCTTACGACCGCCACCAATGGACACTGGACGGAAATCTACACATTCCGCAGATTCTATTCCGACATAACTGGTTAATAGAAACACAGACGCATTATTAACTTTCCCGTGGTAGAATTAAAATAAAAAATACTAAAGTCTCCCTTGCGAAATCTGCTGTCTCTGATTGATGTCTGCTACTTCTTTATTCCGGAATTAAATCATTCAAATGAACATTATAGAACTTTACAATAAGGCGTCGCTAAGACATACATTCTTTCTCACAACATCCATTTCAGTTATTAGACATTTAATTGCCGACATATAACAATGACGAATGAATCTTTTACCCTGTTTACGTGTTTTGCTTCTCTGCTTAAACTAAACCCTACATAAACACACGAATAGTCTTTCTTCCTTTCTTTAGTTGTTGATCTATATTATCTCAGTCGAGGTTTAAGGGTTAATATTTCCTTATGTTTTTTTTTCATTTTTATACATCTAAGTATACAGATTAACTGGCATTTGTGCAGTTTAAATCCTATTTTTCCGGGCGAACGTAGTCATCAACTAAACGACTAGACAACCTACTCTTAAAATTCTATAATCTTTACAATCCTTATTTATCGATGACAACCGTTGGCCTATAGCGAACGAACGGAAGTCATTAAAAAAAGAACGACCCTCCCCCCAAAAATACGTACACTAACAAATTCATAGCTTAAACAATTTTGATTTTTTTTCATTGTGGTTTATATTTTTATTTATTTTATTTTCACATTTGGTCCACCTCCACAATTTCCTTTAAAATGACGACTGTTCTAGGTTTTCGACTATGCTGAATAAGAACATCCCAATTATTTTTTTCAAAGTTCAAAGACAAGTAGTTTTAGAGATATAAAGTTTTCGAGATATGCACTGGCAGCCGTGTCTGTACGTGTGAGCGATAAAAAAAATGTGGTTACCTGCGATCGACACTGCCCACCTTGCGGAAACTGTTTCTCCCCTGACTACAACTTTGATGTCTTCAAGTCCAACATAAATAAATTCCTGACAGCGCCCCCTTAAGTAAGACACTTTATCAAATCTCCAATACTAACGATAACTACGATACTATCCCATTGATTACTGTACACGCAGTAACCCTTATCCCCGAATGGCTTCCGGGTCTTGATAAGTGGTGACTTCCATGTAAAAAAAAAAGATTGCAACTTTTTACTGTTTACATTCATTATGCCGTTATCTGTCTCCGAGAATGGAGGCGTTCGTTTCTTATTAGAAATATACTTTTTTTAAAGCACTATGGATAATAATCAAGTTTATAAAATGTAAAAAAATATTAGTGGTAACTAAATAATTGCAGTTCATAAGTTTTCATGTTTGAAGAAAATCATAGTATCATTACCTTTTCAACTAACTAAAATTCTAATTTACGTAGTTTTACTCATATATATCATACGCAAGGTCATAAAAGAATTAAACATGTTACAAGTTTAAGATGTACGTTATCAGGCCATTAAATTATATAGAAAGACTTATTGAACCCATAGTCAATACATAAGCTTTTTGTTGAATCAAAGAATATAACTGACACATATTTTACGCGGGTCGTGAACAGACGTTATGGAAATGCTGTGCCAGGAACGAAAATCGTGGAAAACTCTATTGCGAAAGTAGAATTCTAGCAGAGTTGCAGGTGAATTCTGAGTGTGTTTATGCAATATTCTATTACGCCCGTGGGAAACATAATGATGCTATATATACATAACGTCATATCTGCTAACGTAAGCATTTTCTCAATTCACAATTTTAACTCTTTCCAATATATATATATATATATATATATATATATATATATATATATATATATATATATATATATATATATATATTCAAGCAAACATTATAAATGCAACCGAGATGCTTTGCGTTATGATTCTTTTTTCTTATTTTTTCGATTTTCCGTATAATCTTTTTTTTTTTTATATCGAAAACGAAAATTGTAATGAAGGTTCTGTAATTGTTACTGTCACGAGCGCTTTCGATTCGTCCAGAAATCATCTTCAGGTAGGTAAAAGTGAGAAGGAGCGAAAACGGAAATTAAAAACTGAAAAGTAAAATATACAATTTACAGGCGTTTATTTACAAAAGAGTAACTTCTCCTGCTATCGCTAGTATTTGGACCCTATAGTAGTGTCTTAACCGTGTTATATTTTAGCTTTTTTATGGGGTTTTGTTTTTATGTAGTTTATGTCAGTGGCTTTATGTAAATAATCAAGCAAATATTAAAATTTATTATTTGAATTTATTTTTATACACAATAACGGTTTACCACTCAAGCATGACCTTCCTTTTTATTTCCTTTCCAAAAATAATAAATTGTACGAGGATCGAATGCGATCGACTTAGACTTCATCACGCTTCAAGAGAATCTCACGAAGCGGACTGCTGAGCTGACAAAAACCTTTCGATGCCAAAGTCTGCAGAACATTTAATCATTTGGTTTTCCAGCTCCGATTAGTTTATCCTCGTGTATCCACTCACCATAAATCATGAGCTAGCTGAATTTATATTGTTCGATGAAATCTCCTCACGATTGACCAAGGAAACAGTTGTGTTGCAAGGATAAAATGTGCTTCAAGTGTCATTACACTTAAGCTATGACGCATTGTTAACCATACAGTGGCACGCATGTAAAATATAAAGTGACTATTACAACGAATGCAAATGGTATGTAGAAGGGCGAAAAACACGGAAATTATAAACGGGAAATATTATCATGATAAAAATCCTGCAAATTTAAGAGTGTATAATCATCTATACATATCATCTCTTTCTCTCTTTCTCTCTCGCTATATATATATATATATATATATATATATATATATATATATATATATATATAATACAGTGGAGAAAATGTTTACCAGATATAATCAGAGGTAAACCTCAATTAATATATATATATATATATATATATATATATATATATATACATATTAATTGAGGTTTACCTCTGATTATATCTGGCAAACATTAATATATTAATACATAATTATATATATATATATATATATATATATACATAATTATGTATTAATATTTATGTATCAATATTTATATATTAATGAATTGATTCCAACCAAAAATAAACAAACAAACAAGAAATAGACACAATAGAAAGCAGAGCTTATCATATGGGAAAATAAAAGAATTTTAAACTGTAAATTTTCAAAGTCCTTATTCCGCGGAGTTTCAAAAAAATAGTCTCTTGCTATTCTTCTCATTAGAGGATAGTAAGAAATTAGCAAATATGATTGTAGTAAAGCTAAACTTTGCTATATGAAGCGATAACAATTCATGGCATATGTTAATAAATTGTAAGAAAAACAGTTAAAAATTATATAGACATGAAACAAATGGAAAAAACAAACAAACCAGAATAAAATTTTAGCAACGCTAATGACTCCCTCATTGTTATCTGAAAAGCGAAAGAGAACTACTTTTAAGAAACAAAATATCCAGAATTATAGGTCCAATGGGCTATATGTCAAGTGCTATAAATCCAGTAACCGTTCATAAAAGAAAATTTTGGTCTTTTAGGTTGTACTGTGTTCGCAGAAATGCAAAAAAATTAAATAACCAACCATCAATTCAACAAATAATAATAATAATAATAATAATAATAATAATAATAATAGTAGTAGTAGTAGTAGTAGTAGTAGTAGTAGTAGTAGTAGTAATAATAATAATAATAATAATAATAATAATAATAATAATAATAATACTACTACTACTACTGAAACTTTTCGCACGGACAAAAAATGAACTAGAGACATTAATAAATACTTCCAGGATCTGCAGCCAGGATATCCAAATGCGTGTTACTTG
This sequence comes from Euprymna scolopes, assembly GCF_053919585.1. NCBI lineage: Eukaryota > Metazoa > Mollusca > Cephalopoda > Sepiida > Sepiolidae > Euprymna > Euprymna scolopes. The sequence goes on from NC_136491.1 coordinate 4,877,685, forward strand.
TTATAAGAAAGGGAAAAGAAGAGATGACAGAACGCATGGAACTGCCCAAGCAAATGGAGATGATGGCACGAGGGGACTAGACGTCTATAAATACTTGGGAGTTCTGGAAGCAGACACCATCAAAGCAACAGAAATGAAAGAAAGAATTGGAAAGGAATACCGCAGAAGAAAAAGAAAACTTCTTGATGTCAAATTATATAGCAGAAACCTAATAAAAGGCATAAATATATGGGTAGTATTACTAGTAAGATACTCTGGACCGTTCATAGGGTGGACTAAAGAAGAATTGAGGCAGCTCGATCAGAAGACCAGGAAACTCATGACCATGCGCAATGCACTACACTCGACGGACGATGTTGACCGACTCTACGTGAAAAAGAGAGAAACCGTAAAGGGACAATTTTGTATAGAAGTCTGTGCGCGTGACAAAAAAAAACATAGACAAATACATAACGCAAATCACGGAAAGGATAATCATGGCAGCGAGAGGCACTGAAAAAATCCACAAAACAGAACACAGAGAAATAAAGGATGAGACGAGAAAAATGTGAATGCAGCAAACTGGTCTAAAAGTGAATACACAGACAAACAGAACCAAGTGGGAAGAGTGGCACACTGGGAATTATGCAACTGCATCCCGAACGCACAGACAAATGGTACAAACATAAGCTGGAAACGGTACTTGAAAACGAGAATCACAAAGTCCTATGGGACTTGGACATACACACTGATAAACCCATTCAAGCAAGACGACTGGATGTCGTAATAATTAACAAGAAAAAAAGTCCTGTGAAATCGTAGACTTTGCTGCTCCAGCTAATGACAGGGTGAATATCAAAGAAAAGGAGAAACTGAACAAATACAAAGAGCAAGCCAGAGAGCTGAAAGGGATATGGAAGATGAAGCAAATCAACATAATGCATATAATAGTAGGAACACTAGGGACACTCCCGAAAACCTTTTAAAAAGAATGGAAAATTTGGAATCAAAGGAATGTCTGAAAAATACAACGAACAACAATTATGAAAACAGCTGAAATAGACTGGTTTACAAAACTAAATTTTTGGTCTGAGGCAAGAATGGGGATAGTTGCTTTTTGTTAATTTGGGTGTGCTGAATTCAAATTAATAAATAGTTTTATTCTATCCCCTCTAGGTGTCTTGCTTATAAATAGTCTGATTTTAGTATAAACAGAAAATATATGTGACTAGTTTAAGAGTTTCATCAGGATATATAAAGAACACTTATTGAATGACACAATAACACAATTCAAAATACTACAGACACTCAAAAGTGTGTGTTCTTAAAAGATATGGTGTATTTTACCTCTGGAGTGTCACGCAAAACTATCCAACAGAAGGCTCCCATCATGTCATTGTTCCATTTGCCCTGATAGTTGCTCTCCATATTCGTAATGTCTTCACTCACTGCTCCAAGGTTTGGTGGGAAGACGTTGAAGTGAGAATGGAGAAAATTAATCTTGAGCGGCATTGGGAACTCCATATCTTCATAAGAATTTATCAATTTCGAAACACAGGCTTGGTAATCTGGTACACGTGTGTTACCAAGGAATCTACTACAGACCGACTTGAATGCTCCCCATGCTCTCAGTTCATTTCTTTTAAGTTAAGAAGCTCCTCAAAATCAGCACTTCTCGGATCTGAGGTCCAACAATGATGTGCTCTTTGAGCTTAGCAGCACTAAGACCTGGGAACAAATTTTACAGTCACACACACACACACACGCACACAAAACTTTTTAAAATGACATCTTTACACTAAAATAAATTAAATCCTTAAGGTTATTTTAGATTAGTTGTGCATACACGGTGTTGCCCGGGAGTTTATTTAAAAAATATCCTTATTTTATTATTATTATTATTATTATTATTATTAAATCGGGTTTGTTTTACTATACACATAGATTCGAAAAAGTTGTCAGAAAAACAAATATATAACAAATAAATGTTATCAAAGGCAAGATAAGTTACTTTTCTACTTAACTGGGTAATTTTTTTTAGTGTTTTTATTTGACATGTTTATTCGGTTTGAAAATCATAGTGTTTATCGATGTATTTGAAAAAGAAAAATGGCGGCGAGATCTCTGTTGAATACGTTAAGTTTAGGAAAATGAGTTAAAACTAAAAAATTATACAAAATACTGTTAGAAACCCACTCAATATGTTACCGTGACATAGGTTGACATATATTGAGTAATTATGGTATCATTAAGATTGTTAAATTATAAAATAAAACAGCTTGTAATATTCTAATCTCTAAAAAAAATCATACCACGCGTGACCCATTAGGTCAATATTTGTTATATCTATATTTTTTAAAATGCAAATAGCGCAGAGGGGTCTCTCTCAAGCCAAGGATTGAACCTAGAACCGTCGTATATATAATATAATGCTAAGCGAGAAGTGTCACATTATTAAAATTAACCCTGGATTCTTGTACGGTTTAATGTACTATATATGCACAAAATACTATGGATTTCTAAAAAACTAGAGGTGGTGAGAAAAAAATAGATTGCAAATTTGATTTCAGCACCCCCAAATTAGGTAAAGCGGGTGTTTTTTGTGCTTGCGAAATTTCTTTGAAAACCAGTGATATTAAGAGAAACTCTTGAATCTTGAAACTCACAAACAGGAGTAACACCGCGGACCATACAAACGGCTGCAAAGGCAAAACATGAAACACTTTGGCCGGTTCCCCTTGTCAAGCACCTGACCTCGGACTTCCTTCGAAAACTGTGGCTTGTGATGTCTAGTCGTCCGGAGACCTCCACATTGAATTCTAAACGCCTCCATGTAGAATTTTGCTGAATGCAAAAAGCGAAGCTTTCATGCACCAGACAGAAAACAGACGAATCAGGGTTCTATCTACTAAAAATTAATTTCACAACACTGACAGTTCTTTATATATATATATATATATATATATATATATATATATATATATATATATATATATATATATATATAAAGTTCAGTTCTTAACAAATTTTAAGTTCACAAATCTCTCTGGGTGGGGTCAGTTGTCTCGAGATTTGGGCGAAAAATCTGTCTGTTTTTGAGCGGGTATTTGCTTTTAGAGTAAGGCCGTGGGTTGGGGTGAACGATCCACCCAACCAATCAGCAATCCGTTTCCTGGGGATTTCCAGATCTAAGTTGCGTGTGTGCAGTTCAGCCATAGTCTAAAGTTTTGTAAATCTGAGACCAAAATGAAATCAATTTCACACGACCTCGGAGGTCGACCCTTGTCAATTTCCTTGCCTAGAACTCAGAACATCTTGGCCGGTGTTATTCAGGCCAGACGAATGTAATTGCCCCTTATTCTAACATTTCCTGTCATATTGCTTTCAAACCATAAAATATATATCTGGCTTTGAGAATAAAACAATATATATATATATATATATATATATATATATATATATATATATATATATATATATATATATATATGTTTATTCAAGTATTTCTGATACCTGCTGTAGTCGGGGATTCAATTAGACATTCTTAGCATATTTACCCGGTCTTCTTCAGGTCCCAGGGGGCTCTCAACCTCCCCAATGGGGAGCAGTTCGCTCCCTCAAGACGCCCACGTCACAATTTCATAGAACCAAGAACACCGAAGTAGCATATCTATAAGTTCTTAAAACTAATCACATGCTCATCCTTCCATTGCTTTATCACTATCCTCCTCCCCCCCAAAAAAAGAGTAAAACCAAATAAACAAGGAGAGTAAATGAGAGAAGGAACACCCGAGAAACTGACCAGGCCTCCGCCGGATAGCGACTGCCAATGATATATCAATGGCAAGCAGCTATGGCGATAATGCAAATTTATTTGCAAATGTTATCGATAAAGATGGAGAGTACGGAAAACTGGGGGAACTTGTTTCCCTCAGCTTCCAGGGAACACCAAAGGCTGTTTTCAAAGACAGATTTGTGAGGACCAGTTTTAAATCTTCTTGTGATCTAATAATAATAATAATAATAATAATAATAATAATAATAATAATAATAATAATAATAATAAAAATAATGATAATACTTATATTAATAGTTATAATGGTAGTAATGGTGGTAATCTGAAAGACTTAGATAGCAAAGGTAATTATGTAAGTAAAAATAAAGATAATAAAATAAAAAAAACAAAAAACATAATGCAAATAATAATAATAATAATAATAATAATAATAATAATAATAATAATAATATTAATAATAATAACTTTTTAGAAAAAGTAGTAATTAACATTTAACCAAAGTGGTTAATTAAAATGAAATATAGTTGTAAACTTAGTAACTGTGCTACTAAATTAAATATAAGTATTAGATTCTTATTTTAATTAAAAAAACAATGTATATATATATATTATATGAACCTATTATATCAAATAATATATATGTATATATTGCATACATATATATATATATATATATATATATATATATATATTGCATACATATATAAGTTATGTAGAAAAAAGGAGGCATGTTATCAGGCACTCTGAATTTCAATTGAGGTTAAGTAAATTCAAATTTGGAATACTTAAATTTTGCCTCATGTTTGCATTGGAAAATTAGCTCAGTCATTGTATTAATTATATTCTCAGATTAAGGTGGTGTAATTATCCTAACTGCCTCAGATGAGCAAAGATTACACATTTTTGAGCCGCGGATTTGGATTTAAATATTATATCGAAAAACGAATATTGTATAAGTAGTTATTTTTTTTATGTGAGGTAAAGACGTTACCTGATTACTCTTTGGACTATTGCTAATAAAAGATGATGTAAAATTGAATATCCTTACCTTTATGAAAGTGAAAGTGAAACTGATATGTGTGTATGTTTTGGTGCAATGTGGCTATTATTACTGGTATTAATTGTTCCAAATTTATTATGTCTAGTGTGAGACAAGATTGTTTGGAATATTTTTACGAAATAAGTTTTCAGTGTTATTTTCAAAGAAATTGGTTGGCGAAGAAATGTTGCTATTTATATTGTTAGTGTTGTTCTTTTGTGCGCTTATTGTTAGGAAACGATGATCAAGTTCATTATAATTTGAGATTTTGAAATATTAATAGTGCTGGTTTTGAGGTATCTAGATGATAGCTCAGTTAGGGTGCATGAATAAACTACATTTTTATGAATGCAGTTATTGTCAAGAGGACATTCATTTTTTTTGTATCATTTTACATCACCTTATAATCCCCATTAGCTCAAAAGCACTATACTTCCTCAATACCGATATTCCATTCTTTACCTTCTTTACTTTTACACTCACACAATAAACCAAGCAAACATTTCATTATATATATATATATATATATATATATATATATATATATATGTGTGTGTGTGTGTGTGTGTGCGTGCGTGTGTGTGTGTGTAGGTGTGCAAAAATTGTAGTTGAAGGTGAAAATTGAATAAATTGTAACATCGAAAATCTAAACTAGGAAGTCTAAAAGAAAAATCGTAAACTCAAACGTTTTTTTAATACAATAAACCAAGCAAACAACAGTTCATTATGTATATATATATATATATATGTATATATATATATGTGTGTGTGTGTGTGTGTGTGTATGTGTGTGTGTGTTGGTGAACAAAAATTGTAGTTGAAGGTGAAAATTGAATGAATTGTAACATTTTCTATCCATCAAAAATCTAAAAGAAAAATCTTAAATTCAAACGTTTTTTAATATGGTTAATTAAAGTATCTTCCTCATATTTTTTTTTAGGGGGGTTACATTGAAGTATGATGTTTTACATATGAGATGAGCTATATGAGATGAGCTAAATCACAGATTAATTAATCTTGCGGTCTAACAAATTGTTGGAAGGAAATATCTATCCAAATAAAATAGATCAATATATAAGGTAGAGAAAGTAAGAATTGTAGGATTCATGATTAAATTTTGTGCACTTAACATATAGATTTTTTAACAAAAAAAATATTATTTGAAACAGGGGAGACCTGAAATTTAAAGGTTCTCTCCTAAATCCATAGATTTTTAATGCATGGCTAATCTATTAATTCAGCAAATTAGTCATTATGAATAAAATAATTTTACTTTTAGCAACGCATGTAAAAATGTACTCCTATTTAGCGGCCAGATTGACACTTTCTTTTCACTCATAATATTATTTCAAACATTTTTCCCCACATATGCCATATTTTCATTAATAAGACCTTCCGCTTTGCTCCATTGTATTTCTCATCTCTCTATATTTCTGTATTTCTCCCTTTCTATAATTCTTTGCATAATATTGTATAAAACTGAATTATAATTGTTGTTGTAATTTCATTGATATCGTAAAGAAAACAGAAAAAGTCTGCTGTGTTTTATGAAAGCTTTTTTATTTGTTTCGACTCTCATCATCTAATATTTTTCATCTGATTTACATCCACTTAATCTTAATGTAAATTAGTTTATTAATCCTTATAAGTATGCTGTCTGTTTTTTGCTAATTAATTCCAATTAAATGTTACCATGGATTTTTTTTGACGGACTAACTAATAGCCTTTTATTCTAGGTGCTGGATTCGATAATATTCGATTTTACCTTCTATAATGGAATCATAACAAGTATGAAATATAAACATATGTACCTGGAATACATATCCTATTTCTTATTTTATCCAATATTTCCGTTAAATTACCTTAAAATTATGTGCGTTTCTGTGTTTCTTTAGAATCAAAATTTTGTTTATTCATGACTATTTTGCTTAAACCATTTCCTCTGAAATTATAGTCTATCTATTGAAGATACATTAAAGAAAGAACATACATTTTCGTGTGTTCCTTGTTTGAGAATGTTTTGTTTATAAGCAAGATAAGATACTGATAGAATGCAGATGAAAATTCTGATCGATATTACTTGAATATAGCTTTCGCTATATGGGAATATCATTTTCTCCCATGGGCCGATTTTCTGCCCACCCGGATTTGTAACCCCGAATAACATTGGACTCCCTCCGATAATAGACTACCCAGGTTGTATCAACTTCTCTTTCTGTATAATTTTCTCCATATAATTATCCACAACCACACAAATAGTATTTTCAATAATTGTACTGAAAAGCAAAATAGCGTCCATTCGCAGATGAACATTTTGCTAATTGCATTTCATTTCTTCTGATGGTATGAGCCATTGTTGAAAATCCATAGATTAAGGAAATTTAAATTAACGCTTCCTATATATTCCTTTGTCAAGCAATAAATTCTTAAATCGAATATATGCCTCTATATGTTTTTTTTTCTTCAGAATTTAAAATTAAACCACGAAACTTATATATGTCTCGTGTCGCGGGGTTCGAATCGTTCGACTGGTAGTAATCGTGACACCCTGCACTGAAGAATCCCGAAAGGATGAAACACTAGTGTCTGTAGGTATTTAATTATTATAGTAAAAAAATAATTATGACAGCCCCTTTAAGAAATACGTTTCTTATCGTTGAGCACTTTCTGTTGAATTAAAAGTCGGTCAATTTAGCTCTTATGCGTAGATCATCGTATAACGATTTCATCACTGTCTGTCTGACGTAATGAACATTTAAATTAAAATGTTTAAAATTCAACGCTATTTCACATGATTAATGGTAGCCGAATGGATATGGCCTCCGCTAATCGAGCCAGAGATGTCTCGTGTCGCGGGGTTCGAATCGTTCGACTGGTAGTAATCGTGACACCCTGCACTGAAGAATCCCGAAAGGATGAAACACTAGTGTCTATAGGTATTTAATTATTATAGTAAAAAAATAATTATGACAGCCCCTTTAAGAAATACGTTTCTTATCGTTGAGCACTTTCTGTTGAATTAAAAAGTCGGTCAATTTAGCTCTTATGCGTAGATCATCGTATAACGATTTGATCACTGTCTGTCTGACGTAATGAACATTTAAATTAAAATGTTTAAAATTCAACGCTATTTCACATGATTAATGGTAGCCGAATGGATACGGCCTCCGCTAATCGAGCCAGAGATGTCTCGTGTCGCGGGGTTCGAATCGTTCGACTGGTAGTAATCGTGACACCCTGCACTGAAGAATCCCGAAAGGATGAAACACTAGTGTCTGTAGGTATTTAATTATTATAGTAAAAAATAATTATATATATATATATATATATATATATATATATATATATATATATATCGTTTATTTCATTGAATTTGCTTTTTTTTCGGTCATGCTCTTCTCTGATGTGGGGATTTTTTTTTGTCTGGTTGAAAGAAACTCCGAAGATCCACAATGCCAAATCTCAATAACGTCATACCTTTGCAAAAACTAGAAATCAGGAAGAGCTCAGGAATCACTAGATCTACTTGATATAGCATACGGTATGTAAAATTCGTGCAAAAGTCTTTCGAATATGATCCATGCGTCGTCGATTGAAGTACTCGGGCTTGCTATTGGTAAAAATCAAAATTGGTTCGATAATATAGCTGAAGAGGTGAAAACATCAATCAGTCATGATATACTTAACAAGTGTATAATTCATACAATGACAAGAAATTATCTGTCACACGTAAAACTTTGTTTGGTTTGGTCACCCAGCGGAATTCCAAAAGGTAGCGGACAAAAAAAAGATGCACAATTCTTCTGTGAATGTTGTAGGAATGAAATATGGAGCGAGGGTAAGTGGGAACGCCCAGGTGTTATCGGCTGATGATGGGACAACCCAACAGACAAAAAAACTTGTAAGACTAAAGATTTGGAATACGTTCTAATCTTTATATTTTAAATAGATTAGCAGGCTATATCGGCAATTTTTCAGTTATATCTCATGTTTTATTGAAATGAATAATAAATATTGTCAGCAAGCAACATCTTCTGGCACTACATTGGATTAAAAAGAGATTTCCTCGGATGTTTTAAATATAATGGGGAAGAAAAACTAATAAAGAAGCATTTGGACCTCTTCCAAACATTTTGGAAACATCAAACCGTACACATGGATTTCAAATGTGCTTTCACGGGGATATTTTCACAAATAAGGCCAGTGAAAATATTTGTGATCATTCAAGGTGATTCCATTGAAAGAAAAAACTTAGAATGCCTTTTTTCTAAATAGAATATTTAAAGTCTAGTAGGAAATTTACCCAGAATCCTAATGTTTCGAGCAAGTCGGGAAGTGATTCACGTCATCTTTTTCCTTCGCCCGTTATCCAGAAAAGCGATAGAACTAAAAATTATTCGTACATAATATCTGTTTTATTTGAGAATACGCTTAATTACCCTCAATAGAGGTGCCTGTTGAAAAGTGGTAATGGAAATAGGTATTTTAGTCACCATGCTCGTTATAATTGTATCGTTTTATGAGGGTATAAGAGTGCTGTGATGTTTTACTGCAGTTTCTAAAGCGTTTGATGCTTCCAATCGCACAAAATAGGGTTCCTTTATGGGTCCGATTCTTTTGCATTTTTCTCTGTTCCACTTAAATACATCTCTAGTAATCGATTGGTGTCAAATTCCAATTTTGCACAAGTGGTGGGTTCTTCAACCATTAAGGACTCAACGCGAAAACCTAGCTTCGATCGAGTATCATTTGTGATCCTCTGTTTGTAAGTAATTCTGACATAGTTGCAACATCTTTGGAAGGCGCTCGGAAACTGAGAACAGTATAAACAAAACTGAAGTATTGCATCAACAAATGCCTACACTAAAGCAGGTTAAAACGTCAAGCATTCTCCTCAGGTTCAAAAATCTCCAGTATAACAGTGGATGGCAAAAACTTAAAGTATGCCAAACCATTCACATATTTTGACTATGTAGTCCACTCACAAGCACTGATAAGTGATGAAACCATCACGTGGTACGCTAATGCATATAATGCCTTTGGTAACTCTGTCATTGTCTGTAGAATGATATGCGTATCGGATAGCAACATTCACATTTATAAAACTGTTGTTGTCTCAACACTTTATGTTTATTTGAAACGTGGACATCTTCAAGTCACAGAAAAACAAATTTTAATCCATAACGGTGTCTTCGAAGATAAAAATGTAAGATTGGTGGTTTCGACACCTTACTACGTAGATGCTTTGAAATCGTCGTAAGAATGAACTTAAAAATTGCTAATATAAACAGTTTTTAAATTGATTAACAGATTAATATATAATGAATAAATCAAGTAACTGATAAACCAATAAATAAAATAGTAATCTTAAGGCAACTAATTGATGACGTCAGTGATATTAACAATAATCAGAACGCAGAATTATTATTTTATGTTAAGTAAATTTGAATGATCAATACTTATTTCAAATAATTTAATGTCACTTTTCATCACGAATCCTCATTTCTTTTATTTTCTAGATTCACTATGATTTAATTTCTGTGTCTAGCCTATAGACATATTTTATTGTCTTGATTGGGGGCCAATTAAGGATGGCATTCATATATTATTTTTTAATTATATAAAATATACATGTATATCGAGCAAAATATTTAAATAGAATTGAGAGACGAGGAAATGTTTTCGTGGTGTTTTCAGAGCAAAGCTAATCTAAGGAGCTTGCTAATCAATTAATTTGTATTATATTGATAGCCCGTAACAGTTATCTTTCTATTTTCTCTATTTCGTTTTTTGTTTACTATTAATATTATTGATTGATGTTTTAATATGTCGTTATTAGATATAGTATTGCATTATTGATAATTTAATGAACTTCTATTTGAATAATATCAAATAGGATGTGTGCAATGCATACTGCATTTATTGGGTGTTATATTGGCGTATGTGTTTGAGTTTGTTTTTGTATATATGTTTAAATAAAGTGTATTCTCAAATGGTTAAACATTTGATATTGTCGTAAGAAATATTTCAAATATTCAATAGAAGATGTAAATGATATCGAATATTTTGCATGCAAAACAATTATGGAAAATCAATTATTCTATTGTATATTTTCATCTTTTCTCTAATTATTCTATAGCTGGCAAATAACTCATTAAAATGATATTTTATATTAAAAACCATGCGTGCAAATAGGAAGAGTAATTACATATAATCTGATATATTTTGTATGTAATTTTCATAACGAAATAATTACAAAAAAAATATACGCCATTTTCCAATGATACATTATGCAATTAACGTTGTATATTACAATTTGAAATAATAAATTTTTAATTTGTCGCTGTGTATTTATCTTTATTCTACCGGAAATCAAAGCATTGTTTTTTTATTAATTCCGGTGACAATTGAAGAATTTATTAACCATCTAATTGCACCTAATCTTCTCGTTTGACGATTATTCATAATAGCACCATTTCCACGCAGAAAATGTATCGCCGGACAACACATGCATTGAAACTAAACTAAGTTACGTTAAACAATAGATACTTACTTTCTGTTACAAAATACAATTACAAATATATTTTAAATGTTCGATTTTTCGTTATTTATAAACACATAAATGTAATTTAGTGAATTTTATATTCTTTAATATTATTTTAAATAAGTAAATGATAATATACATTCATGTTGTAGGTACAAATATGTTTATATTTTGTACGCATGTTATTAACTTCTAAACTAATTTCACGGATTCGTAAAAATATAAATGCTATGCACATTGGCCTTATCCGGTTACAGGCTTTCGAAAATACTTTTTAGGTTTCAGTGAAAAAACTCTGTTATATGATGTTTAAATAATACACCTGGACTTTTGTTGCTTGAGCGACACGTGTTGTTTGTTCGACAATCAGACAGAAACGTACGCTTTCATTGCGTCCCTCGATAACATTGATCCCACTTTTAATTTTACGTTCGCTAATGAAGCCTATTGTTCTCTTCGATTCCTGGATGTACACATTTCTAAGGTCTCCCGGGATTTTCATTTCACTTTAATTAATCGCAAACCAGTATTTACTTTGTACTCTATTTTCATACAAAACAATATTCGATTGAATTAAATCACTTATCCAACAATCGTAATACGCTGTTTAAACAAAACTTGAGATGTTAAATAAATTTGGATAGGAATATTCCTTTACAACAATGGCTAACCTCTAGACATTGTTGAATATATAAAGAAAATGTTTAACACTTATATAAAATGTTTAGAAATATGCAGTTTACATATGTTCTATTTTCTCTCGCCTACATTAATGTTTTTCGGATTAACCTATGCATAATATAAAAACAGATCCAAACTGTATAAATATTGAGGAATATTGTATTTGTAGCACGCCATCTTCTCATTAACTACTACGGCTCGTTCCTCTGTATAATCTGTTTCGTTTTCATTGCATATGTATTGTTTAAATCAATATCCCTGTCTGTGGTTTCATTAAAGACCTTTTCGGGTTACGACATTCTTGAATTCATAATGGATATACTGACAATGACGGCGACAAGGAACTCTAATTAACGAAAGTCATACTCAAAACAAGGACGAAGAACTTTTATTCAAAAATGACCACCACCAACAACCAAAAAAACTTTTCAACAAAGAAAGAGAAGGATAAAATTATACCAATATTCTTCCACATGAGATACCAGAGAACGGAATAGCATTCTCTGCGAACAAGACACACTTTCTACTAGGACTATGAGAATTGTGATTAAAAAATGGAATATTCATTTGCCAGACACCGAGGAAAAATGTTCTCAAAACTGTACATGAATATAATATTATTACAAACTAGCCGGACTTGTAACCGGCGTTACTTGATGGAATCTTGTCCCTTCGTTGTTGGTGGTGGTCACTGCCGTCCCTGAACAATTGCGGGCACTGGCAGTCATGGCCGAAATGAAAGAATTTGGCTTTGACTGGCGATTACTGATTGTTTGGGGCGATAACGTGCACATACTGTTTGCCTAAAAAAAAAAACAATTAAGAGAATGCGTAAATTAATAAAGGTATGAAACATGGTCTATTAAAATAACAATGGGAAGTAAAAACAGGAGTTTAAGAGGTTAGGGATCTCACGTAACTGTTAGAATTATGGAAATCAGTGGTAGCAGTCCTGGCTGTTGCCGTTTGCTGTTCAAGTCTTCTTTGTTTCAACTCTCCCACCAATGTTTTGTCTTCGAAGCGACAGAGGGAAAGAGAGAGAGAAAGAGAGAAGGAGAGAGAGAAATTTGGGAAGAATATATACAGCGAGAGAATCCAGTAGATCGCGCAGTTTTAAATAAATTAAATGTAAAACAATGTTTGAAAAAGGAATAATTAATTATTAAAACGAATGTACAAAGCCAATGAACAATTTAATTATGGGACAAAAGTAGGTATAATTGCGACGCCATGTTTTACTGTTATATTGGCGTCCATTTTGCGTGATAATATCGCTAATCCGGAATATAGAAATGGATAGAGCTCATCCAATCAGAAAAAGGCGGGATTAGTATGGGGAGACTATTATTTTCGTAATGGAAAAGGGAAATATTATGTTATGTCAATGAGTTATGATCCAGTTATGAAGGGTAAAACCCATATCTGCCCCAAGTGCAGAATACTTGGAGGTGATGACTGGGAGCGGTAGGATAACTTGTTATTTAGAGAGAAAAATAGGAACCCCTTCCTCTAAACATATTTGCGATAGTTATGATGCAGCTTCTAAGATAAAATGTACGATTTTATAATAACGACTAAATATTCAAATGGCGTTCTAAGTTAGAGTACATAGTGTCTTAACACCTAGACATAATAAATTTGTATGTGACATGTGTTGTTGAAAACCTAGAGTACTTTGATCGGGAAGTGATTTTCTGCAATCAACATATTATATAAGAGAGGAAGAGAATAGAACATCAAGCTTTTTTCACTCAAATATTTTTTCCTCTCGGATAAAAATGTACACTGTGTTCAAAGAATTTTAGGAATATCACAATGGTTAATTTCGAGTACGTTAATTTTACTATCGAAAAAGTCTAAAAGATTAATGATTTTAAGAAATTGTCATGTTTATATAAGCATAACAACGGCACATACAGTTAGCGGAAGATGGAAGTAAAACATTTCAACCAGCAACAGGAATCATAAAAAACAACAAAGCTTACAGAAGCAAAAAGCTTATACAGATAACACAATATATCTATATCCATATCTATACACACACATACACACAAATATGCATCAAACAGGCGGTTTGAGCACTGTAAAAGTGGTGGCGGATGTCTATTTATATAGACATTTCGACGAGTTATTTACGGGCATCGCTTCTGTGGTCGAGTGGGAGAACTGGCGACTGTCACCACGACGGTTCTAGGTTCAATCCTTGGCTTGGGAGAGATGCTAGTCTAGCGGCACTGATGAGTTGTGATACAACGAAACAGGACTGTATGTCGATGACTAATATATACATGATTAGTTTTTTTTTTGTTAAAGAAATGCAGCAGAGTACTAAATTAAAAGCAAAATCAGAAATATGAGAGCGTATTTATATTTTGTGTATAGAAAGTTGTAAGATGAGACAAGTCATTGGTACCACCGGTTTCAAGCCCGATAATTAGGGCCGTTTAAGATATCCTTAGCAAACTCTCTTCAGCCAATATTCGTATATTTTTAACCGGAAGTATGAAATATATATACCTCACGAGTTCACGTTTAACTCTCGATTTGTTAAATTCTCCCTCCGTATTTTTATCGGATAGTGATGATTTCATTAACTTTAAAATTTGAATTATTTAAATTTAAAATCAAATTTCGATTGAAAATTTATTTTATATATAACTATCGATTTTACCCTTTTATAAACAACAGTAAATAAGTAAATTCTTTTTATATTAATATAAAAAATATGCGGTCTCGTTTATGAACATAATGAACGCTTTAAAATAAGTGAAACCACTAAGAACTTAGCCAGTTAGGTAGAAAACGGACAATTAGAAAATCGATGTTATTTAAAAAAAAAAAAACATTACATAAGTAAAATATTATTAAAAATATTATGGGGGCTATAGTCTATTAAAAAAACAATATCTCCTTCAAGAATGATCATAAAATGTGTTTACAATCGATATTTATTCAATAAGGCACCAGTTTTCCTACCTAGCGAAAGGGGACGAGTTTTCCGGGGTTGAGTTTTCCGGGGTCAAGTTTTCCGGGTAGAGTTTTCCGGAGATGAGTTTTCCGGAGAGGAGTTTCCCCGGGACGAGTTTTCCGGGCACCGTCCGGTATATCACATCTTAGGGGTCTTGATAATCGCTAAAAAATAGAAAATTAAAGAAATTACTGAGGGAGATTTGGTTTTAAAAAGAAAATAAACTTTAATATTTTTTTTAATATAATTTTGAGAGAGGGGGGTAAAAACTATATCTCCCTCCGAAAAACAACCAACAAAAAAAATGAAATTAAAAAGATTCTTAATAAACGATAGGGGTGTGTTAAATAAAATTGATTAATAAATGTATTTAGTGATTCCTTTTTCTCTTAATGATTGATTTTAGAATTTTGAAGTAAAAATTTAAAAAAATTAAAATGAGTTAACGAGAGATTGTTAGCACATGGCATCTCTTGCGCCAAAAATATTTCTCTTTTAATTTATTAGTTAATTTTTTCAAAATTTGACAGGACGACAATAAATGTTGATAATTGATAAAATTATGATTTTAAATAACGCATGAGTGCATTTGGTATAAGAGAAAACAAAAATATAACAACAAAAAAAACTATCATCATTAAAAAACCAAAACAAAAAAGTAACGAAGAATCGAATCGCTCCCTGTTTTTTTCAATTTTTTGGTTTTATTTTTTATTATTATTTTTATGACTCCAAAAAACATCGTTAAAATAAGAACAAAAAAAATTGTAATTAACTTTGTATGAACATAATAATGCCTTAAAATAAGTGAAACCACTAAGAACTTAGCCAGTTAGGTAGAAAACGGACAGTTAGAAAATCGACTTTATTAAAAAAAAAAAACATTTAACAAGTAAAAATATTTTAAAAAAATATTATGGGGGGGGGCTATAGTCTATTAAAAAAAACACAATATATCCTTCAAGAACGATCATAAAATGTGTTTTCAATCGATATTTATTCAATAAGGAACCAGTTTTCCTACCTAGCGAAAGGGGACGAGTTTTCCGGGGTCGAATTTTCCGGAGACGAGTTTTCCCGAGACCAGTTTTCCCGAGACGAGTTTTCCCGGGACGAGTTTTCCGGGCAACGTAAGTTCTACCACAAAAGTACTGCGTGGGAGCCAACTCACAATCAGGTGTAATATTCTGTTAAAGGCAACACAATGGGGTATTCAAATATCCCCACTGAACCATATGTAAAATGGTGAATACCGAGGAAAAAAGAAAGTCCTGTGAATATATGCAGAGAAAAAATGGTCTAAATAAGTTGCACACCATATGCATATACTACGTGATTACTACAGCTATATAGCTAAACCTTTTTAAACTGATATTGATTGATATACGACAGATGAGAAAAAAGTAGCAACCAGAGTTAACGTTTGTGTCATCAATGATGTCGGATTGAACAAGACTTTGTAAGCAAATTTAACTGAAGATTTCGTAAAACATGTAAATAAACTGGAATTTTATGAAAAAATGCAAAACATACAAGCATTTGCAATCCAATGATTTTTTAATCTTAGGAATATATTTCGACTGATGCCTCTGAAATATGGGGTTAATGGCTTGCATGCGATAAGATGCAAGCCAAACAAATTTAAAAGAAAACTGAAAAAAAAAATTATATAAAAAGCCAAGTACGTCCAAGGATAGAATACTGCTGCCATATCTGGGCAGGAGCTGCTAAAAAAAGCCTATCCTGCCTTGACATAGTACAAAATAGACTTCGTGGCTTTTTCTCTACCCTGCAACCTCTCTCCCACAGAAGAGAGTTTGCGAGCATATCCTTGTTTTATCGTTATTTCCATGACAGGTGCTCGTCTGAACTCCAATCTCTGGTCCCCCCTCGCCAATATTTCACGAAAAACACCCGTCTAGCCGAATCCACTGTGAAAAATTACCCCCACTCTTTATCTGTGCCTAAATCAAAACGTGGATTCCATGAACAAAGCTTCTTTCTTAGAACTGCATGCCTGTGGAACTCTGTTCCGTCTGCCTGCTTCCCACCGGACTACAACTTGGATGTCTTCAAGTCCAACGTAAACAAATTCCTAATGAACCGCCTCCTTAAGTAAACATTTCATCAAATCTCCAGACTAACGTAATGTACTTGCAATAACCCTTATCCCTGAGTGGCTTCCGGGCCTTGATAAGTGGTGATCACGGTGTAAAAAGAAAAAAAAGTCAGAAAATATTTTAGATTTTAGTAATAAATACTTTATTATAAGATACTTGTTTCTCCCTATTCCTTCACAGTATATCAAATATCCTACAAATTAACCGGCATTAAAAACAACTCGGACGAAATGGAGACTTTTACTTTAATTCTTGCAACTTTAAGTTAAATCTCAGAAATGTTATGAGAATCTAATATGTTGCACTATAAATTGCGATATGTCCCTACCCGATTACAAAATATGTACATATGAATAAATACTGAATTATTACATATGTGATTATGATGTGCTTTTTTTTTCTTCGTGGTCTGTGATTATATTTTGTTTCTGGCATATCTTATTTTCTTAGCAAAAAAAATGCTAGATATTTTCTAGAAAACAGAAAACACATTATGTGAATCCGTGATAAAATTTATTTTTCTAACGAAACTAAATTTGAGACTTTCACTATGTTTTTTTTATTCATTTTTGTACATGCATTTCTTTGAAAAACTTACGAAGCAGATACAGACACTGTCTCAAGCAGATATCCTTTCACGACAAATACGATTAAAGGAAAGATATTTCCTGCAGTTGTAAAATACATTAAAAGAGTTGTAAAACACATTATGGGATAGTCTTGTTTACAATATGGCTTTAAAGTAGCGGAAAAATTTAATAGACATGCATTTTTATCTCAAATCTCAAAGGTCTCTCTCCAGGGGTTTCTCAAAAGAGTTTGGCATAAAGTACTTTTCCCTACTAGAAAGCCCTGACTAAATATTCAAAATCAAATCATGTCTTCTTAGTATGGCTTACCAACAACGACTTCTAAAAATGATATTACGACGAACAATAGCGCGAAACAGGATATTCCACCAAACTAGATGAATTCTCGTCTTGGTATCGAATAAGATCAAGATACTACAAGAAAACTATCGTAAGATTTCTTGTATGTGCCTTTCACTTAGGAATGAATGTAATATGTCTACACACACCCACACACCCACACTCACACACCACACACACACACGCACACACACACACGCACACACACATATATATATATATATATATATATATATATATATATATATATATATAGATAAGTTTCGTGGTTCAATTTTACATTCTGAAAAAAAACAACATATGGAGACATATATTCAATTTAAGAATTTATTGCTTGACAAAGGAATATATAGAAAGGGTTATTTTAATTTCCTTAATCCATGGATTTTCACCAATGGCTTATATCATCAGAGGAAATGAAATGGAGTTAGCAAAATATTCAGCTGCGAATGGACACTATTTTGCTTTTCAGCACAATTATTGAAAATAGTTTTTTGAGTGGCTGGGGATCATTATATGGAGAGAATTATACAGAAAGAGAAGTTGATACAACCTGGGTAGTCCATTATCGGAAGGAGTCCAATGTCATTCGAGGTTATAAATCCGGGTGAGCAGAAAATCGGCCCATGGGAGAAAGTGATATTCCCATATAGCGAAAGCGTACTGCTTCTTATTGATGTTTCGAAAAGTATACCGGGCTGTCTTATTCGTTGTTGCGTTGATTGTGTGTTATGTGGTCCAAATGCTTTCTCGGTGTTGACAAAGTATATCCGAAATTGGGTGGATATACCATTCTATGTTGAACCTATATATATAGGAAATTTTGTCTAGCAGAGTTCCTAGATCGCTTCTGTATCGGAATGTCGTCGATAAGTATCGATAATCGATAATTGAAATAATCCGATGACAGTAAGAACAGGCGATTTTGGCCAAAGTTAACATCTTACACAGACTAATATCACAAGTACATTTGAGAAGTTTTATTACTACACAAGCCGAAAAACTCGACAAATATAATAAACAGTCAGTTATTTGATGTGACAGGGGTGCGTTCGAAATAAATATCTCTGTTTAAATTAAAATTGCAGCACGATATATTATTTTTTAATATGCAGTTTAAATTTAAGCCACTATCACCGCACGAAAAATAAATGTTTCTGTTTAGAGCACAAATGAACATGATGCTCCACTTTGGCGTTTAAACTTTAATTAAAGCCATTATACATAATTTTTTAAAAATTTTAGAAAGTTCTCCACAGTGCAATGTCGACTAAAATGTATTTTTTGTGTAAGAAACAC
This sequence comes from Euprymna scolopes, assembly GCF_053919585.1. Taxonomy (NCBI): domain Eukaryota; kingdom Metazoa; phylum Mollusca; class Cephalopoda; order Sepiida; family Sepiolidae; genus Euprymna; species Euprymna scolopes. The sequence continues at coordinate 4,897,040 of NC_136491.1, forward strand.
GGTACTTATGTCAATTTGGTACTGCTCTGAAATAATAACGTTATTCTTTCGAAAGCCATTCTTAACATGGGAAAGGGGAGGGTATCGTTTAAAAGTAATTTCGGGGACATTTGTGCAGTACGCAGACGGCAGCTGTTGTTAGGAGTCGATACGTTCCATTTCTTCTTGGTCAAATGAGGCAAATAAGTAACAAACAATATTTTTTTTCTGAACAGAAAAATATTATAAACCAAAACACTTATTGCATAAAAATGTATCAATATATAATTGTAAAAACATTTATTTAAAAGTCTGCGTAAGAAAATACAATTTTAATAAAACAATTTTGTAATAAAAATAACATTAGATTTTTATTAAGTAAAATAGCTTCTATTTTTTCCGAACAAATAAATAATTTAAATGAGACATTTTTTTCAATTAAAGCGACTTTGAAGGGTCAACATAAAAGTAATAATTTTAATGTTTTTTGACAGAAACGCGCCTCATGGCGACAATTTAGTGAAACGCAACGCGAATAGATGGCCACTGTGCGCATATTGCAGAAGTGCCTTTTATTGTCCCGTGAACAGAAAAAGTGTTAAAACTAAATTACTTTTTTCGGTACGTTACGAGGAAGGTGGATCCTGCATAAGCGGTGTTTTTATTTAATAATGGCTCCCTCCGTTTTCTTTCACTTTCTTCGTATGTATCTCATAGACTTTATTTATTTAGGGCGTGTATTTATTTTATTTTTAAAATTGTTTTCTTTGTGCGAATTTGATTTATACTTTTATTTCGTGCTTGTTTTTATTTTATTTTTATTTCATTTCATTTTTTTATTTTCTTCACTAAATATTATTTTTTGTTAAATTATTTCCATATATATTCAAATAATGTTTTTGCCCCTTCTCTCCCATTTTTTTTTTGCCTCAAATAATATCTTCAAAACGTTTTCGTGATTAAATAAACCAAAGAAAATCTTTTGCGCATTCGCTTTGGGGGAGCAATCATTAAGTAAGAACACTATTCATGCAGAGTCCAGGTTCCCCGTGAAGTACCAATTTTTCTAAATAAAATATGTTTTATTATTTGATAATACAAAAAGTGTTTTCTTTTTGTTTGTTTGTATCTTAATAACATAAGAAATGTTAAAAACTGACTTTTTTGTTATTAATATATGGTTTCGTTTTTCATATCTTCCGTTCAGTTTCGTTACATAATCAACCGTATCCACTTCCGGTAGCTTAACTTTTTTCGAGCAGTGATCTTAGACATTAAAATATAAAATATAAAAAAAATATACAAATTTATTTTCTTTTCAATGGGGTGGAGGCTCGTGTTAAACTATATCTACCTCAGTATTTCCTTAATTTTCTATTTTGGAGCGATTATCGAGACTTCCAACACGTGATCTTCTTATGTCGGACATTTTTATTCATAAGTAGCACTTTACATTACTTTTTTAAACTAAATAAACTCTTTAAAATAAGTTTAAACACCAAAAACTTTCAAAGCTAGGTAGAAAACAAAAACTTAGAAAAATTAATTATGTTTTTTTTAAATAACAGTAAACAAGTAAAAATATTTTTTTTTTTAATATTATGTGATGTGTATTCTCTTTTAAAGACAATATTTTCTTCAAGAACGGTCATAAAATGTGTTTTTAATCGATATTTATTCTATAAGGGGACAGTTTTCCTACCTAGCAAAAGGGGACGAGTTTTCCAGGGTCGAGTTTTCCGGGTACGAGATTTCTGGAGAGGAGTTTCCCGGAGACGAGATTTCTGGAGAGGAGTTTTCAGGGGACGAGTTTTCTGGTGACGAATTTTCTAAATTCGAATAAAACAAAACATATAAAAATAATCTAGTAATATTTCCTGCTAAAATGTTACCAAAAATACGTCGACACACACACACTGTATGAACTTTAAAGACAGAGTTCATTTTGCGTTTTTAAAACTTTGACAAAACAACAGAAATATTCTAATGTTAAGCTACACTTGTTTTCCCTGAGGTTTTCCCGTTTCAGCTCTTTGTTCTTCGTTGAGTTTTTTTCTCAGAACTTATAAGCCCAATGGTAGAAAAGTTATGTTGGGTTTACACAGCAATAAACTCCTTACTTTTAAAGAAAATGAGAATATCCTCATTTATTTTTCAAACATTCGCATTTCCTCTGAAAGTGTCTATTTCATATTAATTGCCTTATTTTTACTCAATTTGTATTCTTTCTTTTCATCCAAGTCATTGCGCTTCTTCCTGGTTCCTATTATGTTTTGTTATCGCTATACAGCGTTTGGGCGTAAATCTACGCGACTTCTGTCCTCGTTTTTCTAACTAAAAATACTACTGTTTCGTGTTCTTCAACATCAATGTCAATAAACGAAGCTGTCACATTCAGATACTATTAGCAGCTATACCCCGCAGCGTTCGCGCTAAATTTGTGATCATAACTAAAAATAATTAGGTTTATTTTTTTTTTAATTCAATAAGCAATTTTTAAGCCAAACAACGTCTATCATTTCATTTCTTTGCTGTCTACAATTTCATTTGACAGGCGAAAATTTGGCAAGTAAGCAAGACGAAGCTTCAGTTCACCTTGACTGGACATACTGGGGCAATATTTGCTGGCGACCTATCTGAATGCGACAAGGTAGCGATCACTGGTTCAACTGATAAGGTGGGTTTTAATATTACTGAACTTTTACAATGTTTACGTTTTCATTCGATAATCTCGCTTCCAAAAGAGAAAGAAACATAGAATCTATGAATGTAACGGAAAAGATGAATTTCAAACGTATTGAAAGCAGTCTTGAATCAAGAATAATGATGATTCGAGTTAGGCTTGTGTGTATGTTTTTGACAGGTCGCACATTGTACATGAAAACAATTTTCCAAGAATGCGACAATCCTTTTAATTTAGATCATAAATTTTTGAAGTACCAAAGTTACGACTATTTGTTTGTGTAACTTAAAACTAAATGTTATGGCAAATTTCTGTAAACCTTAGTCTGTAATATCACGGAAAATCACAATAGAAAATTATAATAGATTTCAAACAACGCGTGCCGATATTGCGTGTGTAGTAAAAGGTTGGGGTGTAGTTGCAGAAATGAGCGTGGTAGAAATTTTATTTGATTTTATTTGGTGTTTCATCCAGTTAATAAGGGTGTACGGGCGATATAGTAATACTTTTTCAATATTTATCCGGTGTTGACTGGGACCGGTAGGAAGAACTTTTGATTTAAAAGGGGAAATACGAAGTACTTTGTCTGACGATCTTAGCAATTGTTATGATGTCGCTCGTAGGAAGAAAGGTAGGATTTCATTATAACGAAAAAATGTGTATGTAACGGTGTTAGAAAGTTCAATCAGATGGGGGTAATATTTTAGATATAATACATTTGTATGTGACATTTGTTATAGCAAGCCTACTGTCATTTGGTTCAGAGGGGAATATCATTTTATTATATAGTTGATAAGAACTTTTAGTTTGTTTATATAGGTTTAGTTGAATATACATGCATATGTGCAAGCGTTTATATTTTGTATATACATGTGTTAAAATTTATTTTTTATTAATATGCGCATTTTAACATTACAATGCAACTTCTAATGAATCATGTAAAAATATTGTACATATGCTGCGCGTAGTTAATTTCATTAATTGGACGTATATTACAAAAAAATTACATTACGTTTATCTATAAAATAAAGAGCGAAATAATAAGTCCGCTTAAATGTGTTAACACGTATGGAATGATTTGTTAATAATGAAAACTTACGAAACCGAACGACAACTTTAGATTCCTTGATTAATCGCGTGTGCGTTAATTCTTTGCTATTAAATGAATGAAAGAATGCATAAATAACCAAACTAAAGATTCTTATGTCCTTAATCTTAAACGTGATCATGAAAATTCCTCCCGCTGAGATATTTTGGCTCTCAGAGAAACGGTATACGCACTCGAATATAGACCATATGGTTCAAGGTTTGAGCTCTAGTACAGTTAAACTATGCTGATGAGCTGAAGAGTAGCGAGACACGAATACGAAGTGCATTGTTTTAATATATATATATATATATATATATATATATACATGATATATATATACATGATATATATATACATGATATATATACATGATATATATATACATGATATATATACATGATATATATATATACATGATATATATATACATGATATATATACATGATATATATATATATATATCATGTAACATTCACTTCACGCTGTTCGCTCACTCTCATTCATTCTTGTAGAATTATAGTTGTTTGAACTTTCAACTTGCGCCTTTATTCTGACTAGTAGTCGCATTGTTTGAAAGAGATGCTACAATAGGATCTATATATGCTCATGTTTGACTTCTATTCAGTGGTCAGAGTTTGTGAGTGAGATCTATTTTAAGGCGTTTTAATGTCGAATGACCCCAATACTATCTAGCAATATCCATATTTATTACACTAGGTTGCACATTCTAATAGTGCAAACAGTTTGGTAAAGTCAAGCTTTTTCTGAAATCTGCGCAAATGTCTGCTGGTAAACTTTCATATCAGCCACTATGCTGGGAAACAGTCTGAATAATTCTGCATTAACAAGCTTCGTTAAACATGGTGTATCAATCTTTTGGGCAATTCTCCAAACGTATATATATATATATATATATATATATATATATATATATATATATATATGTGTGTGTGTGTGTGTGTGTGTGGGTTTGTGTGTATATATATATATATATATATATATACATATTACTTATACTAAAGCATCTACATAATAGAAACAACTGTAATCCATTCGTTAAAGATCAGATGTATTGTGTGTATGCGTGTGTGTGTGCGTGCGTGTGCATGTGTGTATTTCGAAGCTAAATATATTATAGCAGCAAATTCTTTTGTCCATCATCTACCCTTTAAAATAATGATGTCAGTGCAAATTCTAACTTGGTGACGTATTTTCTTGGCAGTTCTAGCGTTGATCCTTAGACTTCGTACACTATAAATTTAACATTTATATTTTTGGTGTAGTGTACATTGATGAAACTCCAATATCTCTCGATTCATAAAAGTTTTTTTTTTTACTTTATTATTAAAGAAACTTTTTTGGTCAGATTTCTCATCATTCTGATTCAAGTCAAATAAGCAAATAATCAAATGCCTGATTTCCGGGTTGAAAATGTAATTCAATAAAACATTTATTAGAAAATTCTATCTAAACATGGTGATATTGTCTTACAAAGTTTTAATTATAGTTTTTTTTTTAATGATGACGTACATTTTTATATGTAATAAATAAATACCACACTTATGTTTACTTAGAGCGCATACATTTTGAATAGAATATTACCTCCTTCCTCTCATATTCAAGAGATCCCATCATTAATGAGACTGCGTTTGAAGATTAAGTAAGACATTTTACTTTTAATTACTAAAGTAAACCGTTGTGGAGAGGCCCACTAATTAACATAGGCGGGTGAGTGAGACATATAAAGGTATCAATCCCCAATACCGGGAGAGTCCGCCAACGACCGTCAAATAGGCAAGACGCCTATGCTCCCTCCAGTAAGACATGCAACACGTCACCTGCCCGAATATCTCCAACTGGAGTATATATGAAGACATGTAAATATGTATATAACTTTTCTTCCTAATATATTATTGTATACCTTTACTTCCGTGTTCTTGTTAATTAATTCTGCAGACACAACATAAACCTTTCCCATATGTTGTAGACCAAAACATGGACACTTTATTGTTTTTAAATTTAAACAAAATGCATTATTCCATTCTTAATTTAACAGGGAAATGCAATTTCGCATTACTTTTACTTCATTTCTTATGGCACTCATATTACATAAGTTTATAGCAGCAGGCATAAATTCTAAGGTTCGTTTTCCGCCTCTAAGTTCTAACCCAATCTATATTGATTAAACAGTAGATTTATGTATGTGTGTGCTTGCGTATAAATATTTTACAGATACACTTTTAAACAACTGGTCACATTACCCCGAAATTTACAGGAAATAATAATCATATACTGCAGATTGTTTATAACAAGTATTTTTTATGACTAAATAACGTGTTCAGAAATATATCTGCAGGTTGAAATGCAAACTGTTCCGAAAAACCTGTCCACATATTTCTATAACTTTTGCGCATGTGCAAATTAAACGACCTTTTTAGTGTTTTAATATTAAATCTTCCTAAATTTTTTACTGGATTTTTTTGTCTTTAAGTCGTGCCATTTCAGTCGTTGTGCATCTATCGTTTGGTCCCACAATTGAAACGTTCCATCCAATCCGTTCCGAAAGGTTTTCGGCCGTCCTATGCACATAAACTTTCACCATTTTGGTAGTGTCATTTAACATCACAGGGAGTGTTAGTTTTCCCTCAAATTTTACTTTATCCCCTGTGACTGCTCAAGCTGAATTCTTCGTCTTACGCATGGTTGTTTTTTTAACCGTTTCCATATCTATAAGTTAATAATGGACAGGTCTAAGTCAGAGTCCAACTGTTACATCACTATCTTATTGAAGATGTTGACAGTGACGTATATCCACTGGTTACTCTCGACTTTCCTGTCGAATCTTGTTTGTCGAACCCTGTGGTTTTTGTTCCTTTTGCAACGCGTCGCTTTGTGGCCTTTTCTGACACACTCATAGCATATTTTGTTTTTGTAAAAACATCCGCCGGATCAATGTTGTCCGCTGCAATGGTTGCATGGTCTTTTGGGCGAATTCGGTTTGGAGATTTGATTGCTTTTTTCTCTTTTGTTTGTTTTTACCCATGAGAATAATCCTTCGGTCTAAAACTAGTCTTTCCTACGTATTGCACGACTGATTCCCTGGTGTTTCCTGAGTGATTCTTTACACTAACTACACGTGGGCAACCCTCGGTCAACTTCTGGAGAGTGAGACTTTCTTAATTCCCGAGTCTAGAAAGGACACGTTGTATTATCTCTGCTGAGACAAGGCCTTGTGCAAAAACCAAGCTATTGAAATCACCTTCTGGTGATTCAGCTAGACGAAAATTGTCATAGTGCTTATTAACAATCGGCTCGAAGGTGAGAAAGTCTTCGTCGTCGCGTTTGGCTAGGTTGAAAAATTTCCAAAACTTACGAAAAAGCGTGTCGTCCAACCTGAAGAGTTCAGATAAGAGCTTAAGAACTTCGGAGAATTCCGGTTAGCTCGTATTCCATGGTAAAATATTGTCAACGAATTATTGTGTGTGTGATGTTTATCTTCCGACTTTTCTGTCATTTCTCCACTTTTTTCAGTCAAAACCTCGCATATCCTATAATAAAAAAGCATCAGACGCAATATCCTGCTTGGGTAGGTAGTTGAATGTATTGATGGAATTCCATATTGTATGTTGAGAAAATAAGGTGCTGTCCTTACTGTGTTCCGTTTTATTCAACAATTTTAAAAATAATTCCTCGTGCCTCGAAATAGTAATTTCTCGTCTTGTTTCTTCTGTTGCAGACGCAAGTACTCCCCCAACCCCTATTGTGACTGTATTTGTTGTTGAATTTTGTCTTCCAAAATGTTCTTCAACTTTTGCTGGTGATTTATCTGACCTTTTTTATATTGGCATCACCATATATCAAGGTCAAAAGGCCATTCAAGGATAAGCGTTAAACAGTGTACAGTAAACAAGTGGACAATATAGTACTCGTTAGTAATGGAAATTCGGTAAATTTGTTAAATTATACGGAACGGCTCATCAAAAACTTGTTTACGTTAGACTTGAAGGCAACGATACTGTAGTCAGCTGAAAAGCAGGAAAACGGTAGACAGTTCCATAGGTGTGCAGTTCTAAGAAAGAAGCTTTGTTAATGGAATCTTCGTTTACGTTTAGGAAGAGATAAAGAGTGGGGAAGAGTATTGATAGTGCTTACTGCTTGTGAAAGTTTGGCGAGAGGGAACAATAGATTGGAGCTCAGTCGAGCACTTGCCATGAAAATAAGGATAAAGCAGAGACAAAGGCGCAACATCTCTTCTGTGAGATAGAGGTTGCAGAGAAAAAAGGCTACGAAGTCAATTCTGAACTCTATCAAGGCAGGATCAGTCCTTTCTAGCAGCTCCTGCCCAGATGTTGCAACAGTACTCCATCCTTGGGCGTACCTGGTTCTTATATAGATAGAGAATTGCATCAGCAGTGATATATCTTCTGGATCGATAGAAAGATCCCACCATTTTTCCAGCGACCTTCGCAACGAATTTAATGTATGTGTTCCATTTCAGATCAGGAGTAATGGTCAAGCACAGAAGCTTGGCAAAACATGAGCCCTCCCCAACACGAGATCCATTCATTTCAATTGATGCTAGATGGGAATCAGAGCGTTGATGATGTAAAGATAAAAGCTTGATTTTAGATGCATTAAAAGTAACCAACCACTCCTTTCCCGATTGTACTACGTGCTCAAGATCAGAGGAGAGAGAATCGGTGATAACTTGGTCGTTTGGTAGTGCCATCAGCACAAATGTGTACAAATGATGTAAGGGTGTGATTTGGAGGATCATTAATGTAGATCAGGAAAAGAGTTGGGCCCAGGATGGACCCCTAACGGACTCCAGCATTAATACTGTGAGCTTCTGACTTTTGCCCCTCAACTACTACTCTTATAAACCTATCAGAAAGAAATGATTTAATAATTGAGAAGACATTTCCAGCTATACCATAGCTGGAGATCTTGTGAATTAAACCTTTATGACATACCCTATCAAAGGCCTTTGATATGTCAAGAGCAATTGTCCTAGAAAGGTTGCTTCCGTCGAGAGATTTACTAATCCTATAACTGTAAGCACATCTGCTGTAGATCTAGCAGAACGGAAACCATATTGAGTGTCACTAAGAAGGTTATTTTCGTTGAGATGGTTGATTACTTCTGTATTTAACACAGATTCGAGCAACTTACTCATGACGCACAGGAGACTTATTTGCCTGTACTGCGAGGGGGATGAGCGATCACCTGAATTCTTAAATACAGAGTATACTGATGAGATTTTCCAGGGTGATGGGAAGCTATTCTCCTTAAGACAACGTTTAAACAGTTTTGTAAGTATGGACCCTAGTTCTGGTTAAAGTTTTTTGAGTACTATAATTGGAATACGGTCAGGGCCTGTTGCTTTACTGGAATCAAGGGTTTTAATTAGCTTGGCAACATCACGCACATATATCTCTATACATCATAGCGTGTTTTCTGATACAGGAGGAATTATTGGGAGTTGGCGGCCTTGGTCGCAAGGAGTAGAATTAGCTGCAAGTTTCTTGGCAAAGCGTTATGCTTTGTCTGATTCTGACGAGATTACCTCAGGTCCATTGATGATAGTTGGGATAGGGCATACATTCTGTTCAGGATTTTGTTTACTATTTGCCAAAACTGGTGAGAACAAAGCCGCTGCTCAGCTACTCTGGACTTGACGGACTGAGCACACAGCTCTCTTGCGTTCTTTATTACGTTTTTACAGTAGTTGCTGACAGTTCTGAAAGCGGCTTTACTATCAGTACATCTATTATGTTGGAAGCAATGGAAAAGGTGATTTCTGTGCGCAATGGCGGTAGCTCATTCTGGAGAGAACCACCGCTGGCTATTAGGTTTTGCTGTAACTTTTTCGAGGGTATTAAACGGTCTATACCTACAATTAACCATTCCGTCAGGTCTGATACTATAGACGACACATCCTTTTTAAACATGGAACGCAGAGATAGATCTGATATAAATGTACAGAAGCTATCCCAGTCAGCCATAGAGTATTGATAAACTGTACGATGGAGAGGTACATCTGAGGACTTGATACATTTCATTTTTATCTTAACTGAAAGAACAGAATGGTCGGAAGATCCAAGTGGAGACAGAACGGAAGTTTAACACGGTTCAGGGCAAGTCGTGAAAAGAATTGCGTACTGACCATCAGTATCGGACACAGGGATGGGTTCATGAACAATCTGAGTAAGGTCATAAGCAATGGAGACATAACAGAACCTCCCCCCTCATCATCTATCTTATTTGAGAGAGTTAACCATTCAACGTTGTGAACATTGAAGTCTCCACATACATGAATATTAGCTGAAGGATAAGTAGATAGGACCTGGTCAATTTTCTCATATATACTTTTAAATGTAGTAACTTCCCTATTGTTGGGGCGATTGAGAGCACATAGAAACTGAGTAGTTTGCGCAAGTGCAACCCGGCATATAGGGTAAGTTAGGATCTTCTCTGGAGATATCCCTACCACATAAAAAGCCATCTTTAATATAGGAAGATATGCCATGCCCATGGCAATCTTGGGGGTCAAATTTCTTTTTAAACTTTTAGTAATTACGTAATTATGGCCTTAAAGTCTTCCATATGTGTGTCCTTTTACAGCGGACGACAGTTTTTTTGTCTTTTTTTGCAATTTGACAAAGAAAAATCTTGAGGGCAAACCAATTGTTTTATTAGTGTGTGTAAA